>NC_134575.1:46963710-47270377 GCF_050947875.1 Dermacentor variabilis | reverse complement strand
TTTGGGACCGAAACCACCGCACCGACTGGCAAGTGGGCCAGTGACGTTCACTCCTTCACAGAGGGAGGGGCAGTGTGGGAATGCTGGCTTGATCTGCGGCAACGGAGCCAGTTTTGGTTGAAGATGACGAACGCGCGAGCAGTGTGGCCCGATCCATTGCTGATGATGATAGTTTTTGCTCTCGCACACGAAAATTGCACGGAACCCTAGTCATAACCAGATTCGCTGTAACATAACGGCAAAGACGGTGTGACAACCTTCCTCCTAGTTCTTTGTTGTCCGTGTCGCATAATCGCTATGTTCACGGTAACTATTTCGAGCCTCGAGCGGCCAGTGGCGAGGCAATTTTGCGTGCATTCGCGAGCTTCTTTCACGCTCGGAAAAATAGCCTGATTCAACACGCGTTGCGCATCAGAATGCTGTATCCAGAGTTTTTAATGTTGCTCGACAATTTCTCAATTGACAAATTTTCATCTAATTATAATATTTGAGAAGTTGATTAATTAATTAAGACTAATCATTTAAATAGGTGGAATGCAAGAAAATGATCGCAGTATCCCCAAGCGACGTCAGACAACATTACATTGGTTCTGTCCCGTTACGTGTAATTTTCATATGTTTAACTATTCGTGCATGATAGTTGAGAGAAGCTTTATGTTAGCAACCACCAATAGGGACTTTGAAGGCACAAAAGTTAAGTGAATCAAAGGTCGCTTATAACTTGTTTGTCTCTTTGGAACACTGAATTCACTGGTACATGCTCAATCAATGGATTATTAATAAACGAATTATCAGTGACCCTATTCATCATCGGTTGCTTCTGTTGGTATTTCCTCATTATCGCTCTTTTTTATGATTTGAAGAAATGAATTTCCCGCGCTTGTAGCGCAAAAAAAGGTACGCTGCCATATGGAAAGAAGCACACAGAAAATGAATACATGCTGTTGGGGCTCCGTCCAACAGCCTTCATTCTACTCTTTAGAATTTCCTTATGCCATTCCTTAAGCACACAAGTAGACTGCCGCGAATGATAAAAAAAAAGTCGTTTTCCTTTATGCGGGGGCAGACTGAGCTTCCCGACAATGCGCCTCCAGTCAACTAATTGCACTAATGACTATCCTTCGCAGGCGGCAACGGCTAACTGTCTAAATCTGTTTTATTCCTTAAAAGAGATCCGAGGAGCCACGTATCGAAGTAGGCTATACGCCCAATTAGAGACTTCCCCCGTACCTGCGAAAGTCACGCAAACTTCATTGTGCGCTTAATGCGTCCCGGAGGAGCAGGAACACAGCGCATGAGCGTTTCCACGCTCTTAGCGCTTTCTCGTGCTTTGCATGTAATTAGATAACTAAATTGCTGATTGCTGATCCCAGCATATTGCAGAATGTAGAAGTGATAGGTAGGGTAAAGTATAGTGATCATAGGTTAGTGAAGGCCAGGGTTCACCTCAATTTGAACAGAGAAAGTGAAAAAGTGGTGAAGAAGAAACAGGTCAACTTAGAGGCAGTAAGGGTAAAAGCAGACAAATTTAGGCTGGTACTTGCAAACAAATACGCAGCCTTAGAACAGACAAATGATGATGATGACATAGAAGTAATGAATGAAACTGTAACGAGGCTGGCTGCACAGGCAGCAATTCAAGTGGGAGGCAAGGCACCAACGCAACCAGTAGGCAAGCTCTCCCAAGTAACAAAGGACATAATAAAGAAACGATAAAGAATGAAAGTGTCCAACTCAAGACATAATATAGAAATCGGGGAAGTGTCAAAACTGATCATCAAAGCGAAAATAAGTGATATTAGTAATTATAACGTGAGAAAGACTGAAAAAGCTGTAAAAAATGGACACAGACTGAAATCAGTCAAAAGGAAACTTGGCATCGAAGAAACCAAGTTCTATGCACTGAAAGGTAAGGAGCGTGATATCCTCAGCTATCTCGAAGATATAGTAAAAGCGGCGGAGGAATTCTATACTGACCTGCACAGTACCAAAAGCAGCCACCATAACTCCATTCGATGGAGTTATGGTGAAGATGGAGGAGACATAATGCTTGAAAAACTGGCGGCTCTCTATACGGAGTGTCTATCGACTGCAAGGGTTCCAGAAAACTTGAAGAATGCAAACATTACACTAATCCACAAAAAGGGCGACGTTAAAGAACTAAAAAAACTACAGGCCCATTAGCTTACTCCCAGTATTGTATACTCTATCTACCAAAATAATCTCCAATAGAGTAAGGACAACACTAGACTTTAGTCAACCAAGGGAGCAGGCTGGCTTCAGGAAACGCTACTCTACAATGGATCACATCCGTGTCATTAACCAGGTTATCGAGAAATCCGCAGAGTACAATAGGCCTCTCTATATGCATTTGATAGATTACGAAAAAGCATTTGATTCACTAGAGATACCAGCAGTCATAGAGGCATTGCGTAATTAAGGAGTACAGACCGCTTATGTAAATACCGTGGAAAATATCTACAGAGATTCCACAGCCACCTTAATTCTACACAAGAAAAATAGGAAGATACCAATAAAGAAAGGGGTCAGACAATGAGACACTATCTCTCCAATGCTATTCACTGCGTGCTTAAAAGAAGTATTCAAGCTATTAAACTGGGATAGCTTAGGAGTAAAGATTGACGGCGAATAGCTCAACAACCTTCCGTTTGCCGTTGACATTGTTCTATTCAGCAGGAATGCAGAGGAGTTACAGCAAATGATTGAGGACCTTAACAGGGAGAGTGTGAGAGTGGGGCTGAAGATTAATATCCAGAAGACATAGATAATGATAAATACCCTTGCAAGGGAACAAGAGTTCAAAGTCGCAAGTCAGCCTCTACAGTATGTGGAGGAGTACGTTTACTTAGGTCAACTAATTACAAGGAGCCCTGACCATGAGAAGGAGATTCACAGAATAATAAAAATAGGTTCAATCGCATACAACAGACATCGTGAGCTCCTGACTGGGAGCTTACCGTTATCATTGAAGAGAAAGGTATACAATCAGTGCATTTTACCGGTGCTGACATACGGCGCAGAGGCTTGGAGGCTGACAAAGAAGCTTGAGAACAAGTTAAGGATCGCGCAAAGAGCGACGGATCGAAGAATGCTAAGCATAACTTTAAGAGACAGAGAGAGTGGTTTGGATCAGAGAGCAAACGGGTATACGCGATGTTCTAATAGACATTAAGAGAAAAAAATGGCACTGGGCAGGTCATGTAAGCGCAGACTAGATAAGAGTTGGACCATTAGGGTGACAGAATGGGTACCAAAGGAAGGGAAGCGCAGTAGAGGACAGCAGAAGACTAGATGGTGCGATGAAATTAGAAAATTTGTGGGTGCTAGTTGGAATCGGTTGACGCAGGACGGGTAATTGGGGATCGCAGGAAGAGGTCTTCGTCCTGCAGTGGACATGATGATGATGATATTGCTAAGGTAATTTGCTAATTGTGATTGTTTGTTCTCCTTTTCTGTCGTGGTTGTGAAATCTTTTACAACAGTTGATGGAGCGAACTGTAATACGTGTATTTAATTAAGCTTATTCGCTAAGTGGACTTCTCGATCAGTTGTTTGGTTTTGCGCTGTTCCTGCCTTTAGAGAAAAGTGTTTTCAGTACAACAACAAGCACATATATCTTACCTCGATCGATTGCTCGATTATTCGTTAATGCGCGAATAGAGGGAGAAGTATTTCCGTCCCGGACTCGACACCGCGTTCTGACAAGAAAGGCAGCCCAGCGGATCGTTGTGCAGGCCAAATTTTACTTTTGCACACAATATTTACGCATACGTTTCCATTTGCACGCGAATTTTACACACATGATTTTACAACAGCGATGCTGCAAATACATTCCTTGTCCTTCAGAGCCTCAATTTCAACAACGTAGATGACATACACTACGACGCCAACCCGCACTAAAAAGTGCACGCATCAAAACTGCCCAGTGTGGCGCAAAAAATAAATGGGCGGGAGGAGTTTTTTCACGGCCCGAAACTGATAGGTTATAATAACTTCCGTAGTGGTGGTCTCCAGAATAGTTCTAGCCTAGCTGGAGTTCCTAAACCTGCACAAAAGCAGGGTAAACGAACTTTTCTTTTTTTCCAATTTGCTTCCATCTGCATGCGGCCGTGGGAATCCAGCCCAGCACTTCAGGCTCGGTAGTAGAATGCCTTAGCCACTGAGCAACAGAGGCATTAACCGCTGAGCAATGGCAGCGGGTGAGTGGGACGAGACCCCGTTAACAGGAACACCAGTACAATTGTGCTGGCGTACTTATGTAGTAGGAGTAAAATTGGATGTCCCCAAAAAAATAAAAAAATAAAGATAAATTATGGGGTTTTACGTGCCAAAACCACTTTCTGATTATGAGGCATGACGTAGTGGGGGACTCCGGAAATTTCAGCCACCTGGGGTTCTTTAACGTGCACCTAAATCTAAGTACACGGGTGTTTTCGCATTCCGCCCCCATCGAAACGCGGCCCCCTTGGCCGGGTCCAAAAAAAAAAGAAGCGCAGATCCAACGTAATGTTTCAATCTAAATGCCGTGATGGCTGCTTGTGTTAGCGAGGCACAAACTAACGAGGTATAACACGTACAAAGCCTTTCCGCCGCTAGCTATTAACCATTTGGCCCACGAATTCAGAGGCGATGTGTGATGCCCGTCGAAGTAAGAATGCTGATGAGAGGTCCAGAAATGTACGATGCGTATCTTAATGCATTCAAGGCTTCTCTACATTTTGTGATGGTGACACATACCTGGGGTACAGGCCAAGTGCGGGCACACCCAGTTTGCTATACTTGTTGAACATGCACAAAGTTTTCAAGTTTGCCTGTTCGTGTACCGTAGATATCTATCTACGGTTATTACCATTATAAAACTAAATAGCCGAACGCTTCTAGACAGGTATTCGTTTTATTGAAGCAAAGATGCGCCTGATGGTGTGCATTTCATATAGTCGATTTTTGTGAGTCCAAGTAAGAGTGAGTGGGCTAGGGTATGTGAAATTCCTTGTAATTGTGAATCCTAGTGAGCCAGGCTGAGTAGACTTTCGGTGAATGTGAGTCCAAGTGAGGCGCAGGTGAGTAGAAATCTTGATATTCTCACTCAGAGTGAGCCAGGCTGAGTGGAACTTTTGGTGAGTTCGACTCTGATTGAGGAGTCTTCAGCAAAAAAAAAAAAAAAAACAATTTCTGAGGGAGCCTGAGCGGGTTTCCAATATTTTGCTGATCTATATACACTGTCTTATACAAGACCCATGCTTGTGTGTGTAGCGGCGGCCCCGCATCTTTAAAGGTAGACTAATGCGAAACACTTGATCAATTTAGACTGATCATATTTTGTTTCAGATTTGAAATATAAAATGAAGCTCATTATTCAATGTTTGTTCCCTTCCGGCAATAACCCCTAGCGTCGGCACATCAGTGTGCCATCAGATATAACAGAGTATTTTTTGTAGTATTCGGGAGACTGTGGTTCAATAAAATTTTCTAGAAACTTTTTTAGCTGACTTTTCAGCTGTTTTAGTATTCAATGCGGTCTTTGCCGATAAAGAACATAACTACAGGCTCCAGTAGCCACCGTCAAAATTTGTGACGTCACAGCGGGCTACTGCGAGAACTTCAGTGCGGCTTTGCCACCTCTTTTTTGTTCTTGCTCCTTTTGTGCCTTATAAAGCCTCACGTGAAGCGTGACCTTATTGGCACTAAATAAAGTAATCTACAAATGCAGCTCAAGTCATTTTTTGCATTCGAGTGAGTTTCAGTTCTCCCCTGTATCCGGTTCAATTTGTTCCCTATATCCGAAACATCTTGAACCATGCCCCCCCTTTGTTTTTTTGTTCCGTTGTTGGTGCATACAAGTGCGATCCCTGAAACGCTTCAGCTCTTGGCTACTGCAATAGCCCACCAATAACCCACCAATAGCCCGCCAAAAACCTAAGTGCTTCAAACGTGATGCGCATTGAGACACTGAGATTAAAAATGATGCAAATGGACGTCCAGTAGATTGCCAATCGCGCTTGTCTAAAGCAGTCACGATTTGGACGCCACCATTCGCGACGAAGTAGAAGCAGTAATAAGACCACGCATGGTCATAGAATGCGCTATAGAGAAAAGAAAGATCTGTAACCGGGCAGCTACCGCAAGGCAGCTGCTGCGGGTGTTTGCTTAGTCTTCAACGCACCACTCGATCACTTGGAAAGTTCAGCTGCCAAGTTCGTATTCAATTAATGAATGAGTCAATCAATCAATCAATCAATCAATCAATTTTTGTTTTCGCTCCAACCAGCAGAGGGCTACAGGAGAAAACGTGGTAACTTGGCGATCTCCTCAGACCTTTCTTAAACAACTATACACATTTTCCCCCTTT
This sequence comes from Dermacentor variabilis, assembly GCF_050947875.1. Taxonomy (NCBI): domain Eukaryota; kingdom Metazoa; phylum Arthropoda; class Arachnida; order Ixodida; family Ixodidae; genus Dermacentor; species Dermacentor variabilis. Next base: position 47,264,007 of record NC_134575.1, on the reverse strand, counting down.
TAATTTACTCAAACATATTCGCGGTAGAAAAAGAAGAGAAAAACAAAATCGCAGATCCTGTAGCAGCAAACTTTGCTAGTAGAAGGGGTTGCTAGCACAACTTCTCACTTTTCGCTGAAGCCTACATTTTTGCCTATTGAAAAGACAGATATTGATTGTCACTTGCTAGTTTCGGTCGTTATCCTTTGTTTTGCTCAGAGATTTCTAGACTTTTATAGTGGTGAGTGCAGTTTAGGCTTTGCTGCACGCATTTTGGCCTTGATAAACAGCTTCCCTGTTATTGGAAGAGTTTGTTTGTGTTTAGTTTCGGTATTTCTAATTAATAAGGCATGATATGTGGCCGCATGATTATGATTTTCTTGCTCATAAAGAAGGCAGTCGCAGCTTTCTACTTGCTATAACTATGTGCCATGCGAGGAGATATACCTATTCCCTCTTTTGTAGCAATATATTTTATACCGATCGCCTTTCTGGCGATTCGTTCACCTTTAACCTCGTAATATTTCACCTTGCTGCGTGTGCTTGGACTGAACGGTATTGTTATTCCGTATGTTCATCGCTACAACGCGTGTGCAAATAACAATATGCGGAGAAGATTTGTTGGCAAGAAAAATATTTGTATGTGTTTTTTATTTCGTAACCAGGCCACTGTCACAAAACATACCTTGATACCTCTAAGTAGGCGTAGAACATAGCAAAAAATAATAAGAAAACGCCGTGGATGGCGAGTCAGAGCTCTGTTCGGCTTCTCCCGGTGTCGCTGTCAGGAGCACGCAATTGGATGATACAAAAGGGTCATCCTTCTTTTGCACGTGACCTGGCCTTCAGGCCTAGAAAGGAAGCAGACTGCTCCTGGGCCTTGTCCTTCGCTTGTTTTTTTTTTTTTGTCGCGTTCTTGCTGCGACTTGATGAGCGCAAGATGGCAGAGTTGATAAGATGAAGGCAAGAGCGTCTATTCTATTCAATGGAGGTCAAAAGTAGGCCTCCTGCTTTTGCATGAAAAGAAAAGCGACACGAGATATCTAACAGAGAGCGCTAAAACAGAAATCGAAAACTGAAGAAAAAGAACACTATAACGTGAAAAGGGGGTTGGGTTGTGCCTTCCCTTCACGCGGGCATAAAGCTGACAGAAAACCAATTATGTGGGGGCGGGACGGCATCACGTACTTGCTAGCGTATTCACCATAGTAGTGAAGCCACCGTTACATTTTTTTTATTTAAGCATCCTTCAATCACCAGCAAGACGTGGCCCGTTGTCGCCGTTGAGAGCTGTTGTCAGCGGTATTTTTGCTGTGTTCTTCTCTGAGTAGATTGACGAGTTCCTAGTGGTACGATGGGAACATTGGGTGAAGGTTGTAGTTTCTGGTTGCCTTGTTGAAATTAAGGGAGTGCTTCGTAGCTGATCGGCATCAACGTTTCATCATCGTCAATATTTCGCCGTATTATTCTTCCGGGAGCACGACGAGACTGTGTGAGGAAATGATCGAGCATCGGGAGCAGACGAAACCGATTTCGGAGTTTTGACTTTGGTTGGCTTTCTTTCTTTTTTTTTTGCTGTTCAGAAAAGACTGTCACTGGCATAAATGAACTGAACGTTTTCACTGTTCATCAACTTTGTCACACAGATAGAGATATTTGCGTTAAGCCCGAGGGTGCGGATTCAACTTCACTCGTAGCTGAGTGCTAAAACGCTCTTTCGTACGTGGGTGCGAGAGCACGTTGAAAACAAGTTGTAGCTTGAGTCACTACGAATTCCTTTGATACGGCGTCTCTGATATTCTCAGTATCGCAATTAGACGTAAGACAGCATCAAATTAACCACTTGCTTACGTGGTTCCTTTGATCTGAGTCAAGCAGCAGTCGTTCTCCATATGGGATATCAACCGTTTCTGCACGAGATTCATGTGTAGGTGTTAACCACAAAGTTAACAATAGCGCTATCGCCATTTCACGACAAAAAAGGTGCAACAATACATACTGTTCAGATAACGAGATGTAGTTGTTGCTGTAAACTTTGTTAAATGGCTGTCGCAGTGTCTTTCTTGTGGAATTCGAGGAAACGTGGTTCCAAAACCCTTGAGGTTGACCAAACGTGAAAGACAAATACTTTTAAAGTAAACTTATGGGTCCTTTAGGTGTTACTGTTGGTCTGAAATGGAGCCCCTCAAAGTTATTTTGTGTTCGCTCACTTTTTTTATGTGTGTGAGTTCGCATTTCTTGCAGCAGCCGCTGAAAAAGAGGCTGTAAGATATCTCTTAGCAGCACATTAGCGTATTTCAGCTGGTGGGTGTCATCTTTTCTATGCTTTAACAAGTTCACACAACTGGACGAAATAATTGTCAAATACTGCACACAAATATGCAAAGAATAACGGGTGCTGAGCCACACGACACCATATATGTACGCTATGCTTTGAGTTTAGTGCTAGGTAGCCTACGTTGCAGCTTTCTCTTAAATATTCGACGCAAATAACGACATCAACTCCAAACGGAGGAACAAGAAGCGTGCTAGCTACCACAGCCGCAGTCTTTAACAAACCCAGGTACAAATTTAAGCTTTCGCATTCTAAGCAGGTGGGATTAAGGAAACCACCTTAGGAGAATAATTACAAGTTACAAACAAAAGCGAAATATTGAATACTATATTTCAAAACCACGAGTAAGAAGTGCCACGCGTTGATATTTCCCTAGACGACGTTTCGACCAATGCAACCGCAAGTATAATATTTTCCAGCGAATGAGAGTCCCACCAAAATTGCATGATCAAACCTTCAACACTCTTTTCTAGAGGTGTTGTTAAAGGACCTATCGATTGATTTCTTCTCAGCGCAAGTATAATAAATTCCGCAGTTTATTCCCTTGAAAATTACGTGTTATGGCGTGCTATTAGGTGCGGTTTTCTTCTTAAGCGGCGCTTTCGAATCATCAGTGTACGAGAGTTTTGGTTTGCGGCACCTTAACGAGTGGCATCCTCAGCCCGATTTTTTAGAGAAGGCACGTCACGTGACTTATAACAGGTCACTAGCCCCTCGAATATCAACCACAGTGCAAATTTCTTTAACCTGCTTCACAAAACCTCTTTCCAAAAGCAAGCTGAGAAAGCTGTGTCGTTATCTGGCGGCAGCTTCCAACGAACTACCCATGATAACGCCTCAAGAGACGACATTCGGCTTGCCGATCAATTTTCAGCAATCAACAATTACTGTCCTCAATTTCATATTTACAGTAAATAATTGGTTTTTCAGAAAGAAAAGAAGAGAAAAATAAACATTGGCAAAGAAGTTCTTCAAGATGTGCGAGTCACGTATCACACATTCATTATGCTGCCGGAAGGGGGGGAGGGAGGGAGCCCCAAGCTTGCAATATTAATGATGACTGTCCGAGCATGGCCTTGAATTATTTAAAGATTCTCTTGATTCAATGCCTAAATTACACTACACGCCTTAAATCCCCATCTCCGAAGGTAAAACTCGGAAACTTAATATCGGTGTGGGGCAGAGTGCCGACTTTTTTTAAAACTTAGAAAGGTCCAGTAATCAGAATTGCTAAGTCTACATCAATTTTAACACAATAGTTGACAGCACTCTATTTCATTTGGCTGCTCTGGCTTTTGTTCTCTTCAGTGTGAAATATTTCTCGTAAAGCATTAAAATTCACTCTAGAATCACCGGAAAAGAAAACGGTAAAAAAAAAAATATCTCGGCACTACAGACTCCCCACACTGCCTCCTACCCTTGCCATAGATCCCAGTACCGAAAGTTTCCCCTCTTTAGAACTTCGTTCCCGAACTTTACAATAAATCTAATCGGCGAGGGAGAATTAACGATGTCTCCCAATTGCCTTGCTCAGAGTGGGCAAGAGAAGGATGCCTTTCGGGTATCCTGCGGAGGAATTTTGACACCTTCTTACAATCGGCTTCCGTTCGTTAGCCACTGAATCATCTGACCTTCAGTAAAATGTACGAACCACAATGGGAAAACCTATATCGCACTGCTCTGTGCTTGACAACATCATCAGTATTGAAACTCATACTATCATGCGGAGCGAAAAAAAATTCTTCGGCAGTTTTCGCGACGAGTCCTGAAGACACTAGGCCAGTGGCAAGGTGTTACGCCTGACCTGAATAACCGGGAAATTTCTAGTTTAGCTGGCGCTCAGAAGGTGTAAAGCGTGAGGAGCACTTTTCTTTCTGAAAGTTTGTCGCTTCTAAAGAAAGAACGGAGGCTCTGCAGGTGACTGATCACGCTGCCTAAGGAAAAGTCATGCGCAGGGTCTTTGAAATCTTCGACGCTGCCCCATATATCGGTAGAAATATGGCTGTTGAAATATTGCTTCAACTTGGTTTGGAGGAAGAGACACCGCCAAAACTATGTCTGCTCCGCTTTGCCAAAAATGGAACATGCCAGCCATTCAGCGCTTTCCACTGTTACGATGATGCTATCGTGTAAGTGAAAACAGCAAACTATTTTACTTTGCATTATTCGTAGGCTTCAAATTAGAGCTGTTCTTTAATAAAAGGCACATAAAATTGGCAGCTACGAACAGCAAAGTATAATATTGCGCTCACCCTTCATCATCTGATTAAAAATGATCTATAGAAAGAGAAGTGATCCCTTTCAGTCCAAAATAATTCAATTTTTAAACGCGACTCGTTGGAGTAAAAAAATGTCTTTCAAAGTGAAAGCGTTGCAGCATTCAAGAGATTACGTCTGTTTTAAATACGGGACTATCAAATCAAGTAGAGGACGAACAAACCTATACCTAAAGGGGAAAAAATATAATCGACACCTCAGGCTTAGTGACCATGCACACTTCACTACTGATCGTCGGTGTAACGCTAAATACTGATCAATGGTGCTGAATACCAAACCGTACATCCCCTCCTCGATCGATTATATCGCGTGAATTGTACTTGTGATTCATTATGCAAAAAAGGTGAGGCGTGTAGACAGGACACAAGATAAGGGAAGCGGACAACACGAACGCCAACTATCAACTGAAGGGAGCACTGAGGCGAAACAAAGAAAGAAGACACAAAACTCATCTGCGCAAGCTCTGGAATGGTATCACCATGTGACAGTCGGATACATGTGCCGGTCTACGTGAGAGACAGCTCTCAAGGCAGTTAATCTCTTCCTTATGTAAAGTAACCGAAGGCTGACTCACGTACGCACTACCACCATTATAGATATGCCATGCCTCTACCATAAGACGCGTATCTTCATTCTTGTGCCTGTACAATATCGCGCATTCATATAACTTTGGCGTGCAGTTACAGTCTTGGCAATGTAGCGAAAGATTAGAAGGGGATCCACTCTATATCAACCCTACATTTTTCTTTACGATTCCTGAAGTAAACCGCACACTGTTCTCGCCACGTTGTTATCTTTCATCCCGCGTCAACGATAATTTCAAAGCTGAAGTGTCATTCCGCCAGATAAACATGTACTTCCATTCCTACGTGCCGAAGACATCATCATAATGGAATCGCTTCCCTGCCTCCATCCCCAGCAACCCTGAGCATGCATGATTCAAGACTGCCATTTTGAACATGTAACACCCCGCCTCTCTATAACGCCGCAACGGCATTGAGAGTATTTAAATAAATAAATAAATAAATAACTGCATAAATAAATACATAAATAAATAAACGATTCTTGATAAGGCAGGCGAGACGCAAATACGCAATATAGGCGGCGGAGTAGCCTTTAAACTCCCGCACTAACTTCACGCAACGTCATGGATTCTGATGTCGTACGCTCTGGCATAGTTGACTTTCTTATCGGGCGAAAAATAAATTGCATTGTAATTTAAGTGAGCCATTAGCCCTAACTTCGAAAGTTTCTAGAGTTCTCACAGAACCACAACGGCCGAAATGCGAGACAATCAGCTATCCGCGACGTCCCATTGACGGGCCAGTTCTGGAGTATTTATGCGCTAATTTCACAAATGAAACTTTAACCGCCATTAGTGCCTCTTTTAAATAACCTGCTACGGGGAAAGGAACGAAAGCAGAGTTCTTCGAGAATGAAATCTGGATCTAACCTGATCCAGTGGGGCTCCCTTGTTTTCGTTTTTAAATATTGTGCTGCAAAAATCAGTTGCAGTGTAACGCTTTCTCTTCAGTGAGTTTGCTTTCAAGGCCGTCCTCTTGGCGTTAGTGATCGTACACATGGCAACTGACGAGTTTATTTCGGTGCGGCTTACGCGACGTAGCAAGTCGAAAGTTCAGTCATGCGACTGTCACTATAGCCAATCTATGTTTTTTCAGTGCTGTATATTTTGCAGGCCTTAGCACGCATACTTCGTCCATTTGACGTGCAAGTCGCACATGTGCCAGCGGAAAAGCGGAAAAACGTGCTCGTAAATGGGAAAAACAAGCGTCCGAAAGAAAGGTACCCAGGTGTTGTGTATAACATTCTTTGTGCAGACTTGTAGTTACGTCTACATCGGCGAGACGGGCAATTTGCAAAGGCGCATCAAAGAACACTGTCATGATGTAAAAAAAGAAACATCAATTTTCTCCTAACACTCTTGCCGAGCATTCTGTAACAGATGGACTTGATATTGACAGGGGCAGGGCGCATATGCGGGCCACTGAAAGTAATCTAACCTCGCGTTTGCATATCGAGTCATTACTTATCCAAACTACTGATACCGCGCTGAACCGGAATGACGGCAGCCGTCCTTGTGTTTAAGCCCGCTGTTTGCGCCATCTATTCACACGTACATAACCATCTGCCCCCTTCGTTTACTTTCACTGTCAACATGGTCCCCGTATGGGAGCTTGGGAGTATGGGAGTAATATTATTGGTCGGCGTCCGTTTTACCTTTGACTATAGTCCGGTATATTATCTAGGATGAATACGCAGTACTCCGACTGAGATTTACTCTGCGCTTTATCGAAAGTTCGAGTTTGTGCACAAGGACCAGAGAAATGGAGTAAATACAAACGCCACTATGAACATTGGAGGGTGTTTTATTCAAGAAGGAAGCATACCATATGAGCCCCACAGAAAGGCGTCAATGACGGGAATCTTTTCGACAACAGCACAGACGCTAGCTTTGCCTTTTATTTGGCATTCTGCGTACTACGAAGAACGTACGCTTAACGATGCAATTGATCGGCTTGTGAAAAACGCATAAAAAAAAAGAGGTGCTCTGAAATCAGCTTGCTTTTGCTTTTGACCGTGATGCTCATAGAAAGAAGTGTTTCCTAACATGTCAGGAAGTGTTTTTGGCTCTCGGAAAAAAGAACTGGCGCTTTCGTGAACGACGACATTTTTTTTTTCACATAAAGCGTCTCTTAAAAGGAAACGAAAGGTTCCTACGCTTTTTTGTGGTTACTACGATATCACGGTGATGTGTCCTGTACATTCCATATCATAGTAATAAAATTATGGAACATCACAAGCTCTCGAAAACTGCGAACGTTTACCAGGCACTTATTTGGCATCACTGCTGTTCGTCCCAGCATAGAAAAAACAAAATAACCGCTTGGTAGTTCAATGACTTTTGAACAGCGCGATTCTGTGTGCAGGCTCAGGCCATTCGCTCTCGATTTTTTCTCAGCATTTCTGCAACACAACGACGGCTTTGAAGACCATCTCTACCAGTTCCAGCTCACTTCTCAAATATATTGGCTCCGGGATCGTTTTGTGCTAGATGGCCAGAAAAAAAAAACGGTTTATCACACTTCTCAAATCCTTTTCCTCGCGTTCCCGAATATGTGTTTATTTGCTTAGTTTATGCGTGTGACGAATGACTTTTTTGTTCTACCTTCTTCTACTATACTCACGAAATCATTTCACCTTCGAGTTGGCCGTGACATCTGCGCGGTAAACTGAGACCGGTGTCGGTCTGCCGACCACAGCCTAAGAGGGTTTGCTTGTACCCTGGTGTGACTGAAGCGCTTGCTTTAAAATTCGTTCCTTGAAGGGGAGAAAGAATACAGACGGAGTTAAATAAACAAGAAAATGAAGAAGATGCTTTAAATGCAAAGCAGCAAACTGGCACGCAAGCTCACAATGATTGATGGAACGAAAGCCACACGAACTTTTCTACTTGCTGAAAGAACTACGACATTTCTATTTGCAGGTGGCAGCTGTTCCGAGAAAGTGCTTTCATTATGCCTTTCTTCTTTCCCGTCTAGGAGGATTCTGCACAGAAGTGTTGCATTACCTGAGTGAGCGCGTTACCTAGAAGTATAACAGCTATATCCTAATCAAGCATAAAAAATTTGCCCTTTTCTTTTTTTTTCATGTGAAGGTAGAAGCGCAGAATTGGCCACCAAAGTATTATGCAAGTGCAACGCACGTGCTGAAACCGAGGAGAAATGGATCCTTTGTAAAGCGTTTAATCAAGCGCCATGAAACAAAATGGAATGATTACAATTGACATTATTTTTTTATCCCATGGAACCCTGGAGGTAGTTGTCTGTCTGTCTACGCAACAAGTAATATCGCGCACTGTTTGTGTTCAGGCATAACGTGATTCAAAAGTTCTGCCTAAGTACAAACTGCGAGATACGTCACGCAGGCGGAGGTTATGCGTGACGCTTGTCCAGAGAAGAACGCGGATGGCAGGCGTATGCACACAGGATTTCGAGAGGTATCTTGTCACATTTAAGTACAATGTACCTGTTGCAACACCGTGGCGCTTACCCATTATGGGAGAGTGACCAATAAGGGGCATCTCACACAGTGACAAATACGACTGGGGTGCCCCAAATTTTAGAATTTCCATCGCGTCTTTCAATATCATGCTGTTTGCCATTACGTCGTCTGGAGATATAAACCCCAGCGGCAAGGGTGACGTAAGCTCTGTAGATTGCACGGGTAACGACGTCGCAACGAGCCGATCCACGTCTGTCCTGAACGATTCATTTATAAAAAAAAAAAAACTTTTTTGGCGCTTCCAATGTTCACTGCTCGCACAAGTGCATATCCATCGATAAGTGTTTGAAATAATAATTAGCAAGCTGGGGTAGAGATAATATTTATCATAACTGAGGTTTCTTCATCCCCGGGCTAAAATTAGATTGGTGAAGTACATGAACAGTAGTGCTGCTCACTAAGCAATATTACTTAAAATTATTTTTGAGCTATCGCTTGACACAGGTTCCTTACCGGGCGTGCTGCCTTTTAAAAGGCGACAGAGTGGTGACGAAGTAGTTGGCTGTGCGATTTCTGTCAGCAATGTGCTTCCCCAGCGGCGGTTCATGATAGCAATAAGCAGACGCAATGGCAGCACACCCGGCTAAATGCTATGTTCGTTTGGGCGCGGAACGCTTGGTAGCAGTGCAATCACGACCCACAATCGGGCATCGCACGTGGTGTTTTTTGTATTTCGCGGGCATTCGCAGTAAGGCGAAAAACATTAATACATAATAGATAGAAAGTGTTTATTCGGACGTTTTGAAAACCGCTCTGCAACTTTCTAATTGGAATTTTTTCCCTAACTTCGTTGCTTCAGAAGTTGGTTCATTAACCTTTTCTAATTATGGTGTTAAGCTGAATACAAAAATAATATAATTTGACTTACTCTATACAATAATCAGCAGCATGCGTTTGGTCGCGTCGTCTCAGAGTGCACCGGCATATTTTTAAACTCCGACTAAATTAGGCTGGGACACCCTGTATATTTTTTTTCTTGCATTTGTTTTTTCAACTCCCCTCTTTAATGCTTCGGTCCTGATGGCATGTCAAATAAATAAATAAATAAATAAATAAATAAGAAAAGTGCACAGAGTAGAAAGCTTTGCTTTAAGATCTCCACACTTAAGCCTTTACTTCATCGATTGCATAAGAAAAGGCGTTGGCAGCCCTGTAGCTAAAAGCGGCTCATCGCCTTGGGAAAGTAAAAGCGAACACAAACAGGAAAAACTACCAAAGAGAGGTCTTAGTAAAAAGACGAGAGAGAAGAAAAAGAGGTAAACAGCAACATCAGAGCAAAGCCACGGAGCGTGATTCACCGCAGGATATCGGCTGCACCTGAATGCCTCGTATCCTGTGGCTGGTCGAGATTGACAGCCAAAAAAGAACGAACGAAAGTATTCTCGGACAGAGACACGAGAAATGCTTGCAGAAACGCAGGTCTCTAGACACGCGCGAATAGACCGCGTGTACCAAGCCTCCCATCTTGACTTTTGTTTTTTATCTGATCGTACCTCTTGCTAATGTATAAATATAATATCAAGCCAAACGTTGCCTAGGATCCAGTGACTTTAAATACCTTTTCATACTACTATCGGCAACAACATTTTATTATTACGTTAATGTTTTAATAAATGTATATGCGCGTATAGGACTCGCGGTAGGTTGAAATGCTTTTCATACGCAGGTATTTCATTTCCTAGTATCAGTTCTGGCCCCTAAATGAATCGCAACACCTCCTAATGCGCGCTTTCATAGACCAGCACGATAATTTCTTGCTGAAAATCAAAATGTGTCTTAATATTTATCTTCTAGAAAGGCATGTTTTGCTTCTACTGCTTTTCAACTATTTATTTCTAGAAGAAAGAGGCTGCTAGACAATACGTATTATACGGTACCTCATGAGTGATAAAGAATTACCCGCAGGGAATTCATCATCATCATTATCATAATCATCATCATAAGCTTGGTTACGCCTACTGGAGGGCAAAAGCCTCTCCCATACTTCCAACCAATTCTGGCAATATTGTCCATGCAAACTTCTTAATCTCATCAACCCACCTAACTTTCTGCCATTCACTGTTACGCTTCCCTTCCCTTGGAATCCAGTCCGTAACCCTTAATGAGCACCGCTTATCTTCCCTCCTCATTACATGCCCTGCCTATGCCCCCCCATTTCGTTTTCTTAATTTCAACTAAGATCTCATTAACTCGCGTTTGTTCCCTCACCCAATCTGCTCTTTTCTTATCCCTTAACGTTACACCCATCATTCTTCTTTCCATAGCTCGTTGCGTCGTCCTCAATTTATGTAGATCCCTTTTCGTAAGCCTCCCGGTTTCTGCCCCGTATGTGTGTACTGGTAAGACACAGCTGTTATACACTTTTATCTTGAGGGATAAGGGCAACCTGCTGTTCATGATCTGAGAATGCCTGCCAAACGCACCCCAGCCCATTCTTATTCTTATTCTTCTGGTTATTTCAGTCTCATGATCCGCATCCGCAGTCACTACCTGTCCTAAGTAGATGTTATTTTATTTATTTATTTGTTTCCATTGCTAAAATACAAGGCGAGGGCTAAGATAAAAGCTGCAAGAGGCAGCTAAAGCAAAAGATAGCAAAACATGTGATGGCACATTGCACTGAGCAGACTGAATTCCCACTAATCCAGATCTTACCTTCACTGAGCGGCCATTTAGCCGGATTATCCAGCATGTACTGAAGACATGATGACTGTTGCAGCCGATATATCGGTGGACACATATACGTTGGTGTTCTTGTTTTTCCCCTTCTTTTTTTAACATTTGCGTGGCTAGACATACAACATAACAAAAATGCAACAAAAGTGATAACAAGTGGTACGAATGCCAAGCATCACTTCACATCGCAAGTAGAAGCTTCAACCAGAAATAGCTGCTCAATTCTTAATTCTTGGGAATTTAAAATCTTTATGATACGCTTTACAATGTTGAGTCACTGCGAGTTAGCATACGCGAAAACCACAGCAGTAAAATTATGAACTGTGTATTGCGCTAAGGTAGATGCACTGTTGGCATTATGGTTAGCACCGGTTTTAGCGTAGCAGTAGGCGCCGGCAATTGGTCCATCTGTGTCACTAACCAAATTCAAGGTCGCCGTCCCACTCGTTCCTGGTATTTAAACATTATTACAACATTACAACTACGGCAGTGTTAACGATGCTCGCCCGGAGTCGCCGTTTTGTTGTCACCTTCCAGAATTTGTCTTCGCCATACTTTCTTTTCTTTTTCACGCATATGTGTAACCATAGGACTCTTAGCGAATAGGAGTAGGCGTGACAACCAAACCGGCTATCCCAACTAAGGTTCAAAAATGGCAAAAAAAGAAGCTTTCCCTCAGCAAGACAATGTGAGCAGGGAAGCCAGAGTCTCAGTAGCGAAGCTCAAAAGTATTGCCATTTCGCGGGGACATTATCGACATTAGGCGAAGTCACCGCAATGTTTCCGTAGCATTTTCTTCAACGTGAGATTGTTCTGAGATGACAAATCGAGTGGTCTGGAGGTCGATTTCTTTTTTTTAAATATCGACATATAATATCCAGAAGTCAATGGTATAATTTCTTGCCATTTAGGAAAGAATCACTAAATATAGTCCATGGAGGCTTCCACGCCAAGTGCAAATCAAATTCAAATTCAATTTTGTTTTTCTTGGCAGAAGGGCACAACACAAAAAGGCGTTAGCGCAGCTTTACGGATATCCTGCCCCTATTGCAATATCTCAGAAACAGAAGTACAGTGATTGTATAAATTACATAAACACAGAATAGAAATGGTCATACAAACGAATACGTACATATGGGAAAAAGATGCGCACTGATGACGTTCACTTCGCAAAACATTTGTAGGTACAAATTTAACAGTTTATTTTTACAATATATCAACGCATAAAATATTTTGGTAAAATTGTAAAGTAAATGTTAATAAACGTAAATTACAGGTGTATTTCTATATACAAGGCAACTTTCGTTGACAGTACATCTTAATCAAGTTCCTGGCACGGCAAGTACTATCAAAATTATCCTGATTTTCCGTATTCAGCAAGGATGGTGAGGTTAATCGTATGAATTGCTGATCGTAATTAGTTCGCGGTATCGGAACAAACATTTTTTTCTTTTTACCTTGTTGGCCTTGAGCCTGCATTTTTCTGTAATCCAGAGAGTGAAGTAGTTACATTGTTATTACTACTTAAGAAATGTTTGTAACTCATGTTCTTACCGCTATCAGATCCAGGTGCACACCGAGCTTGTGTTCTTTCTTTTTTCTCTATTCTTTCAACTTTTAACTGCGCTTTCCCCTGAGTCGCTTCCATTTACCCTGAGTCGCGTTGAATAGAAAGGTGACTTGCGTCACGTTGATTTTCCGTCGTTTCGTTCCGCATTTTCACTCTCTCTCTCTCTCTCTCCCTCCTTACATTGTCACTACGCACTGCCTACTAGGACCTAGCATTTATAAATTCGCAACCAATGTATCCCAAACCTGAGGTTTTCATGAAAAGGAATGCTCGAGGTTCGAGTTCTAACGACTGTCCCCAGCTAAAAAAACACATCCGGACACAACGAGAAAAGTGACGCAACACTTACTTTGGGTCCGAAATTATTGGTGCGTACATTCAGGCTAAAGGAAGAACAACGCCGTCTTAGCTCCCAGTTAGCTGCTTTCTGTCGACTCGCTTTATGTGGGACGCTGTTAAAATTTTTTCTGGGGGCAACATTCTAACCACTTTCAGTCAAAGGTGTTTGACTTCAGAAGAAAATTAGAACGTTTGCTACTTTGCAACTTATGTGAGTTATGTTTGGAAATAAGCGCCAAAACCAGTTAATAAGATACCACAAAAAAGCAGCTTGTCAGTTTCAACATGTTTGAATAGTGCCTACCTAGATAGATATTTCCCTTATGGGCAGTGTCAGAATGCTCTCTTTTCATGGGTGGGTTATTAACCAGCGTAGAATCTAGAGTAGCTCCCCAAAGCAGTTACATTTTGATGGAACCCACCTCTCTCTGTCTTTTTAATGTGAATGGTATCTTTACCTTACAGTAGCTCGAATTCTATTTTGCATCCTACACAGCTCCGCTCTTGCCTTCAATGCACCACTAAGAGTGCACTAGCTTATCGTATCCGTTTAATCTTAGCAAGGACGACGTTTTAAGTACACAAAAGAAATAAACTGAGTGATTTGAAGATACCAAGAGGAACGTGCGTCCATAGCGTTCCACGTTTGCCTGCCATATCTCGGAATAATCGTATTCATTCATTGTTCTAGCGTCCAGATTCAGTTGTGCGTGATAGAATATGGGCTGAATTTCATCTGCTATTTATTGTATACTAACATACGGCAGCGAAAATTATCGGCGAGCCTGTCTTACAAAAAATGGCAAGTGCTGAAAGGCTGCATTAAATAAAGTCATCCCACGTTGCCGCTAAAGTGACAGACACGCTTCATGCCAGAATCTGCAACTGGGCCCCCATCAATCGCGTCGTCAATGAATAAAATTAACAGTAAAAAAAAGTGCAGCCTCCGTCCTTGAAAAAGCAATGTCGTTCTATTTATATTACTCTTTGATTCTGCTTTCCTTAGTTTTTTTTTCTGCATCCAACAATGCATACCTCTCTTTCTGCACCCCAGAAGAGACGCTCGGCGCATCCATTTCTCCGTAAAGAGCTGTTTAGAGAACTATGATAAGCAACCGAAACAGCGCCGCACCTTCGGCAATCTACGGAACGGAACGCTTCCTTCGCCTCTGCAAGACCAGTTAGGCACGTCCACTAGCCTTTTATTTTTATTACTCCTTCTTCCTATTCTAGCTCTCGTTGTTTTGTGTGCTTTCGTGACTGCCAAGTAAGTTGTCGGTTTTCGTGGTCAGTCCAAGAGTGCTACATCATTCTTGCCCTGTCTGTCGTTGCCTTTTCCCAGACGACCACTCTACTCGGAAACGCCATCTTTGGTTATTGTTATGTGCGTGCTCTCTATAGTGATGGGCAGCTCGGGTGTTCGCGCCATTTCAAGCACAAGAAGGAGTGCTCCATCTCTCCCTCTTTTGCTCTCGATCTCTCAACGTGTTTTCTTTGCAGTTAAGCGCTGAGAGATGCGGCAAGGAAAACAGGTTAAGGAAAGCAGCACTACCCAGGAACTCCTAACCCCTTGCGTTATCGGTCTGTTTTGATTCACCGCGGAGCGAGTGGGGGGTGAGCGGACGGCTGCGTTAAGTGCTTTCTCCTCCGGTAGCATTCTACACGCTTTATTTCTTCTTTCGCTTCTCTCTCCCTCTCTTTCTATGTTGTGCTTTCACCCTAATGAAGACGTCAAGCAAGGCCAGCAAAAAAAGAGGGCCGCTCTTGAACCAATTGCCCATTTAGGCTGCGCCAGCAGCGTTTCGCCCAGGTTGGGACTCGGAGGCAGTATTTCTCTCGAATGCTTTGTCTTCGCCAGGAATTCTCGGTTATAACTTTGTTTGTTTGGCATCTGCTAACTTCAACATCTGTACGAGAATATTCCAGACGTGATAAATCGAGCGTTCAACATGACGACCATCCATCATGTATATATGTGCGTGCGTGCGTGTGTGTTTGTGTGTTTGTGTTTTAATTTAACAAAGACTGTACGAGTTCTGAAACGTCAGCAAGTAATCGTGCCTTCCTCGTAAGAGTATACACTCGCAAGAAAGGCATGCTTACTTGCTTTCGTAAAATGAGCACTCATTCTTTCTAAACTATATGCACATACATAATATAAGTAGGTAGCCCTTACGATATATTTCGAGCTGAAACAATACCACCGATAACAATTCTGGGCGTTAGGTTTTCACAATTGTCAAAATAGACAGCTTTAGTTTAGCGTTTGCAACCGAACGTAAAAGCACTAAGCACGTGAAGAAATAGCGTCGTCCTTACTGCGCATGCTCGGAACGTTATTGGGTTTCTGCGGTTTGCGTCCGCTATGATGACGTACGTTATTTGACGAGTTTAACGCACGTAATGTTTACGGACGCTAAGAAATAGCGTTGTCGAACATGGCGGCACCCATGGCTTCCACTTCAGCGTGAGAGAGGGAGAGAGTGGAGGTATAGGAAGGCATGGATGTTAACCAGTCAAGGGTCTGGTTGGCTACCCTACGCTGGGGAAGAGAGAAGGGTAAGAGAGAGAATTCTCGTTAACGCTACGCCCTCACTCGCTTTGATCGCCAGTAAGTATTGTAAGCAGCTTTCGCTTTCTCTAAACTCACCTGCAAGGTTAGTTACGAGCGAATAGCGCATCCATTTTCTGAGATCGCGTGGCAATCCTGGCGCCCGTAAGCCTAACGAGACGCGTCCACATAACAACGGCAGGATGGTAGCTCCTGGACCGTCTTGGCTTGGATGCGTTTGGCAAGAGGCACCAGACGGCGCCCCATTTTATAACTTATTCTTTACGTTTGCGCTTCCGTGCGGCAAACTAAAACAATTGAAAGGTCACGCACCGTAACATCCCGCAAAGGTTCTCACGCTCAACATACGTGAAGCGACAAACCCTATTCTAAAACCCTCTAAAGTAGCCATCGTGATGGTAACAACGTAAGATGTCGGCAAACGATAGCTGAAAGAAGGCACTTAACACTCGCATTGAAAGTGCGACATTCACCTACAAACAATTCACGCCCCAACAAACTGTCCGAGGCTGTCGACGAAGCGGAAAGCTTAGTGCAAGTCATCCACTTACCCTCGAAGCTCTGCTTGCGTGGAGTGCTACGGTGCGCGAGAGAAAAAAAGAAACACTAAGCTGAAGGAAGGAAGGAAAAAGTTGAGAAGGAAAGGCAGGAAGGTTAACAAGTTTAGCTCAACCGGTGTGCTACCTTACATACGTTAGTGGCATGCGGGGGGGTGATGAAAGATACGGAGGAGAGAGAAAGAGAGAGAGCACATAGCACAGCACATTCATCGTCAATTCCAGTCCGTCACAACGGCGTGGTACGTGACATCACTGTCACAGCCGCTTCTCCAAGCCCCTCTCTTTCAAAAACCGAAGTATTCCCTTCGTCGCCTTCAGCTGCGATGTCTTCTGTCCCCAACATGAAAAAATTGCTTCAACTGACAATGGTCTATTGTCAAGGTGCGCTATAACGGACGCCAGGGACTGTCTCTGAAGATTACATTCAGGATAGTCGCACAGAATGTGTTCTCGCGTCTGCTCACAAAGAGGCATTGCAGAGAGAGTTGTCGGTCATTACAATGCGAAATGAGTAAGATTGCGTGAAGGCCACTCCTAGCGATAAGCGATAAATCAGAGTGGCATCCCTTCGGCGTAGTCCAGTTGGTATACAGAGATGCATCAAAGAGGGCAGGTGGTATTGACGGATTTTTCTGATGATATGCTGAGGCCTTGTTTACAAAAGTAGCTCGCTGTCAAAATTGCTGCTTTTTGAAGCCGCACACGAATCCGAGGAGGTGTAACTGCTGAGACACTGATGTCGTCAGCGTATATTGAAATCTTGAGGGTAGTTGGCAAGTATTATACAAGTCCAAGAAGAGCAAGGTTGAATAGCGCCGGGCTGAGAGCCCTACTTCGAGGAACGCCCCTGCTGGTATAGCGTCGCGTATTTGGGCCATCGTCAGTTAACACAAAGAATGACCTTGCAGATAGGTAACTTGCAATCCACAAAAAGACTCGACCACCTAGGCCAACCATCGCAAGAGCGTCGAGGATGGCCTCATGTAATACGGTTTCATATGCGCTTTTGACATCTAAGAATAAAGCTGCAGATAAATGCTTACGGGACCTTTCGAGCTGGACATATGAAATGAGGTCAACTACATTGTCAATGTAAGAGCGGCCACGTCGGAAACCAGCCATGGAATTCAGATAAATCTTGTAGTGTTCAAGGAGCCATTCCAGGAGGGCAAGGATCATCCCTTCCATTATCTTTCCGACAAAGCTGACAAGCGCTTTTGAGCGGTAAGAGGTGAGCTCTAGTGGGGATTTACCCTTCTTCAAGAGTGGCACCAGGCGGCTTACTTTCCATTCGTCAGGAACATTTCCCTCCGGCCATGAGGAGTTGTAAAGACTCAACAGTCCTATCCGTGCGGATTCTCCGAGATATCAGAAGGCTCGGTATGATATACCATCTGGACCCGAAGATGAAGAGCGCCTGCAGAATGCTAGTACAGCTTCGAGCTCCTCCATCGTAAAAGGAAGGTCCATGTGGCACTACCGAGAATGGGGGAGGTAATCTCGGGCTGGAGGA
Source organism: Dermacentor variabilis (assembly GCF_050947875.1). Classification (NCBI taxonomy): domain Eukaryota; kingdom Metazoa; phylum Arthropoda; class Arachnida; order Ixodida; family Ixodidae; genus Dermacentor; species Dermacentor variabilis. Next base: position 47,246,103 of record NC_134575.1, on the reverse strand, counting down.
TCTGTACGACTCGCTTGGTCTGCGATCCACACACAAAAGTCTTCTGCGACATCGCTGTATTGGCGCCCTTGGAAAAGCGCGAGCGCCTTAAATGGAAAACGCCGTTCCGGAAGGCAACCCAGACCTTGCACCGTTTTCCAAATGTAAGACAGTGGCTTGCGGGGGTCTAGTGTCTGGCCAAACATTGTCCAAGGTTCCGACGCTAATCTCTCCATACGACGCTGAATCTTCTTTTGCATCATCGTGGCTGCCCTAAGATCATGGATTGATTTTGTACGCCGATATCGATGTTCCACCCGGCGCCGAAGTGCTCGAAGTCGCTCTAATTCCATGTCGAAGTCGTTTCGCGTAGAAGAGAGCGTCATCATGCGAGTGACGTTTTGCATCATATTTTTAATCGTTTGCTCTAACACAGAGGGTATCCTCGCGGCAGGCATCTTCAATATCAGATTTGAAGTTGGCCCATTGAATCGCCCGAATGGTATTCCGTGGACCAGATCTAGACAAGCCTTTCATATTTAGATAGGTGGGAATGTGATCCCTCCCATGTATCTCAATATCTGGTAATCACTTCACACATTTGGCGAGAGAGTTGGAGACGAATGCAAGGTCGAGGCCGCTGCCGTATGCCACGCCTCGAAGAAAGGTGGCGCTACCATCGTTCAGGGGAGTAAGGCCATAGTTGTAGGCGATGCTTGCTAATCTTCGTCCTCTTGCATTTGTACTTGTACTTCCCCATGCTGGATGGTGTGCATTGAAACCTCCTATGATGACCCATGGGGCGGGACAAACATTCAAGATATCCGCCAATCTGTTAGTATCGAAATTGCTCGAAGGCGATATTAGAGAAAACAAGAGTTTGTTCTTTTTAACTGTGATGCATATATATTAATTATCGTCGTGGGGCGCAATTGGTTGCAAAATATAGGCAAGTTCACGACGAACAAGAAAGATTATTTTGCTGAATACACCATTTGTTGAAGACATAACTTCGTACCTTGACAGCACATTGTAAAAAAATCATATTGGATAGACGACTTCAGCGAAAGGCCAAGTTCTCCGCCGACACAGTCTCTGTTCTCCAGCGCGACCTGATGTAATATTTTCGGAGACTTGGAGCATTACTACTCGAACTATGAGTATTACCACAACGAAGTGCTACCATGATGAAGCAAGAATTGAGTTGGGAATCGCTGTGTTTACGGCAAGAAAACTAAAGTTAAAGCTGTTTCTCTATTTTTTTCAAGTGTTCTACAATAAATTTGGAACTAACACAGGAATACACCTAAAGAAATCATTTTGTATTTCCAAGTGCAACGATCATGCCCGAAAATACGTGAATACCAGCCCGGGACGGGCTTGTTTGCTAGTTCCTTTTCTTTTTTTCAAAGTGTGCACGGGAAAGGTACAAGCGGCCTGAAGAGAAACTACGTGGAGAAATGAGGAGTTGTTTATATCCATCCTGTAACAGCCCTCCTGTCACGTCCAAGAGCAATGCGGGGTCATTCTTGAATAAATGATCAGGAAAAAAATGCAGTGCCTCTTGAAGTGGTCAGTTAGGTGCGCGCTACAGTTCACAAAGTAAGAGTAATTCAGGACCCCATTAAAGAAATACTGAAATCAAGCTGTACACAAGGCCTAAAAGACAGAATAGGAAAAACGAGAAAAAAAATGTGATCCGTAGTTTCCCAATGCTGGCAACTTGTGCCGTCTGAACGTAATACGTATCTTCTGGGAATGCTGGGCCTACGTCAGATGGTTCAAAAGTGGAAACCTTGCAACATGATCACATTTGTACGATGCGTTATATATGTGAGAGACGTCCTTGTGGTTGATCGCATTTAGACTGGTCTCAAACTCTTGCACCCAAGGCAAAAAATATAAAGAAATAGCAGCGTTTGGGACGCATGTCGTACATAGGCTGGCCTATGGAGACCAGGATGTTCCCTAGATAATTACTTCATAGATATAGTGCAAAGCACAGCAAAAGATGACACATATAGGTGTACTGTAGTGAGAGTCATCAAAAAATTATTTAAAGAACACAAGGAAAAAAGCACGTTTTTTATTAATGTTTGCACATTTCTTCCTATGAAAGGAGTAGTTCTGAGACAGTTTTTACCAAATTAATGGAGGCTTTGTAAAATTGATGCACTGTAAATTTTATCACGTTTGAAAGGAGCTGTAGATATCCGGATTTACGCATTGTAACACTGCTGTTCTCAGAATATATGGGCTTTGTTATAGATAGTTGGCACTGTGGAAGCGTCTCACCGAAGTATGAGAATTTTGCATACCTCTGTCTAAGTCGATGGACACATTGTGCTATGATTCAAATAAGGTGGTGCAGAAATGAAAAAGAAAAGTTCTATGAAGAATGAATTTGATGCATTGAGAGGAAGCTTTAGCTCGGGCGCAACTCCAACATGGCCTTTTCAAATATATGTAAAACGCAAAAACCTGTTTTTGAGATAACCACTGGACAGATTTTAATTAAATTTGCTGCATTTGAGAGACAAAGTTTAACTCTAGTGACTGTTGGAAACGGAAGTTCGATTTAGGTCCTGTATTTTGTTAAAAATATTTTCAAAATACGAAAGGTCGAAAAGAAATAGAAGCATGAAGTTTACAAATTCATAGCTCTGCATCAAGAACGGATATCGCGATTCTGTGAACAGCATACATTAGATCATGGAAAGAGGAAAAATCCAGTCTGTCACTGTATATCTTACGTGAATTTATTACGTTGTGTACAGGGGTTCTGCAAAAGCTGTGTTTCCATATTAATGAATTTTTCGAGATACATGTGTAACATATCAATTTTGTCAGCATTAGATGCACTATTATATGCAATTCACAAAACTGTGATGTCATTTTGCATTGCTGAGTTACAAAGTGGTAAACTTGATAGTTTCGTTTTCTGAAAATTTCCTATGTTTGCCAATTTTTAGTAACAAATAGACCAGCTAAATCAAAAATTCGAAACCAACAGCCACTAGCTTTTACCTTTTTCTTTTAAATGCAACAAACGTCGTCAGATTTGGTGCAGTGGTTGCAGAGAAAAACGAATTGTCCTTTTACAGGTATTTACATAGGAGCATCCGAGCTAAAGCTTCCTCTTAACGACTAACTCTACAAATTTCACACGGAAAATTATGATAAACAGTCTAAACCATCTTTCAGAAACGAACTTCGACATGTGGCTTCGTGTGCTATGAGTACAGCAGAAGACAGTCGGCTGGAGCACGAAAATGGCTTTCGCAAAGAAGTCTGGAAATCACAGGATACTTGAAATTGAAATATTGCTTTGAAGAATGCTTCTCGGGCTGATCGATAATTCTGGAAACATGTGTTCAGACTTCCATTTCCCTTTGCTACTCAAGAATGCTCTGCAAGGAAGTAATGTTTGCTGATAAATAGCATGGTGCCTGCAGTGAGTGGAGAGGTTTGTTGGGTTTTACCTCACCTCTTAGTTGGCGTGTAGGCTTGAATGCATGATTCCGCATTACCACAGGCGTATTTCCTTGAATGCTTTGCCAGCCTAATTCATGCTAATGTTGATAAAGCAGATTTTATATGCATTGAATATAACATATTCGTGAAAAAATTGCCGATATTACTGTTGCGGCAGGCCTACTACATTCAACGATGACCCTAGTGCTTCTACGACGCCCTCTGTATCTCGCAGAAAATTGGGGGAAATATAGCAAGTAAAGAACAACGACTTACTCAACTATACTTTTCTTTGGCTTCATTTTACTTCCTGGAAACTGTCTCCTGTATTCCTTATTTCTTCTGCTTTCCAATCTTGACCTATCGCTAAAGGTTTCCGCCATTTTATTGGAACCTATGGACCAAACAACCAAAACGAAGAAGGCAACGAAGCACGATAGGTCGCCAAAAAGAATGGGAACTAAATGCCCACAAGAAAAACGAGAAACGAGAACGGGCTATATTCAATCATGCAGAGAGATAAAGACAGAAACCACATTTTTTTCTGTCATTTGCTTCTGAAGGTTGAAAGTGATGCTGGTTTATAAAAGGTCTGAGTCAGCGTCGTAAGCTAACCTAAAGATAGCGACCACCTCAGTGGCACCCGAATCTTTCCTCAGTGCGGGGGACTGAGAACGACGTTTCCTGGTAAGCAAGTGAATGGTAAAAAAGTCACTTATCTCTAACTGTTTTCATAACCCTCGCTTTCACTTTTCTGTTCGCGTATGCACAAATGGAACGTGGCCATAAAACTTGATGGCCCGCATCACTCGCGAGATTGTTTTTCAGGACATCCAAGGATGGCTTGGGCAGGATGAAAAAATAAAACAACACGCAGCTCGGTCAGAGAAGAGAAAGTAATAATAGTTTGAGTATCGTTCCAACTGCTCCTACTCCTTGCAGCTGGTGCTCTGAAGAAACTGACTCACGTTCGTAGAACACAGCACAGAAACCGAATCACTCGTGGGGAAGGAAAGATATTATAAAGAGTTGAATAAGAAGTAAAACACGAAACCCGTTGACATATAGGCGAGCACTTGCGGAGATAGCTGCTGTTTTACAGCTAGAAATTCGGCACCCGCCTAGAAGCACTGGCCTAGAAATGATTTGAAGTAAACGTAAAACATAAAAGGCAGAGCACATACGTGAACAAGGAAAGAGGGAGGACAAAAATGTTTTGCTGAGATGCACAGAACTAGCAGTAACGGAGACCTGGCAGTACTGCAGCTTCTTGTATTGTCGGAGTGGGGGGGGGGGGGGCGAAGGTACGATGACGCAGTTTTCTCATGTTTCATGGAGCTTTTTCTAGCAACAAAATTATGCTCCTCAGAGACTGCGCAGAATTTTCTACACCAGAGGTGGGCCAACGTTAGTGCAGAAGTTAGGTTTCTCTATGATATCCTTCTTTACTGGTAATGCTAGCACTAGAAATAGAACCAACATCACTTCAACGATGCCTCTAGCACTGAGTTCATTTAGCGCGATAGCTGCAGGCTCTCACGGCAGACATTGTCATCGTCTCAAATATAACCTCTTGGCAAAGCACTCAACGAAACATTTGCAACGCCGACGGTAATGCGTTAGCTTTAAAACATGGCGAGACAACGCTCTTCAACCATCGAAACGAGTCACGGGCGACGCGTGCACTGCAGCAATATTCCTCTTTCGCGCTTCCCTAAAACACTAGGCGGCCATCTACCGGCACCCCCACGAAGCACGCGCGTGGCCTCCGAAATGCACGGCGAGCCAATGCGCGCGAGCCCTCGGAAACGCGTCACTCGGCCAGGTGACGTTGAGTTTGCTTACGTCAACAGGGGACCAAATAAAGTTGTTTCACTCACTCACTCACGCGGCAAGCGGGCTCCTCTCTCGCGCTTCTTTCTGGACACGCTGCGCCACCTAGCGGCAGGGCAAAGTAGTTCGCGCCTGGCCTCCGAGACGAGAAGCTCGACACGCCAGTGCCTGCAAGCGCTGAGGATTGTTCCCTCACTTGCCGCACACTCAGTGGCACATACCAAGTTACCCAATTTGGCAATAAAGAGGTTAGTCCAAGTTTTAATGGTACCTGACCAATACCGCATCTTAAGGTGAACCTAGTCGGCGTGAAATGGGTTTGGTCGTTGAAGAGTGGCACTGTGCACACACTGGCATATACTCAGTCACCTGAGCTGGACAGATGGTAGGTTTTGAACCCTGCTATCTCAGCGCAGCAGCCCAATTCACTAAGCATTCGACAACGGACAACCTAGTGCCCAAAGCAGGCGGGAAAAACGGTTCGATACGAACATATACATACAAACATACATAGGTAGGCCGTGGAACGTGCGCTATGTGCTTTACGAATGCTTACGCATCCAAATAAAGAAAGAAAAACTGGTTAGAGACGTTCTTATTTTTCATTAGTCCTTTCTGCGATGTCAGGACGAATAAGTTATTTTTCACACCCAAGCAATTTGTCGGGGCCAACTTGGGGCTTTACTGAGAGGTTAACAGATGGATGGCCGGTTTAATCAGTGCGGCTGCTTGGCAGGAGATCATATTATTGTTATAATAAAGAGCCTGCGTTCTTTTATTCATTGCAAATCATCTTCTTGTATAAGCGGCTGTCGTTCTTCTCACACAGTGCCCTTTTGCTTTTCGGGAACGCAAATGTTCTGGAGAAGTCGTTACACCGGAGGAGCTTACCTTTCCGATCCTAAATAAGTTTGGGTCTGCTTTGTGAAAGGAATTCATTTTGTGTGCTTGTCATAATTTCGAATAACCCTACCCCAATGTAGAGCGCGAATTCGCTACCAGCCTGAAAGTAGTAAAAGATTGGTGAATGAAGCCTAAGTATATAGAGAGCCAGAAAAGTAACCTTTATAATCAAATAGGTACATTCGCAAAAATAGAAGTCTCCTGAAGACAGTCGTCTAAACGCAGTGAATATATTTTTAATATTCTTGCGTGCTACGACCAAAAACAAATCGTTCCTTTCTAGAACACATCTGCGGAAGGGCGTTTTCTGTTAATAACGTCACCTTTGACAATAAGTGGTTGAGTTTACAAAGTCTCTTCAGTACTCCAAGGAGTGCGCCGGCAAAAGCAATATGAAAATGAGCACGAACTGCTCTCCTGATATTATATATACAGAGTACATATTACCCGAAAAGAACTGAGGCTATTCGGTGTAAAACATGGTAGAGTCTCAATATGAGCAGTTAGAATAAACATTCGTGCTAAAGGTGCCAGCGCAATGTGATTATGGCAGGCGACCAATGTTTAAAGTTGGAGTTAACTCAAGAACGAAGTTGCAGTGAAAAAGACCAATATATTGGTAATCTATAACTAAAATGTACAGTCAATGCGACCATGGTGAGTTGTGATTGCGTTTATTGTATATGGCACCAGACCATAGCGCCAAACAAATTACTACTAAATTAGTTAGCAAGATCATCATCATCATCATCATCAGCCTAGTTACGCCCACTGCAGGGCAAAGGCCTCTCCCATTCTTCTCCAACTACCCCGGTCATGGACTAATTGTGGCCATGTTGTCCCTGCAAACATCTTAATTTCATCCGCCCACCTAACTTTCTGCCGCCCCCTGCTACGCTTCCCTTCCCTTGGAATCCAGTCCGTAACCCTTAATGACCATCGGTTATCTTCCCTCCTCATTACATGTCCTGCCCATGCCCATTTCGTTTTCTTGATTTCAACTAAGATGTCGTTTACCCGCGTTTGTTGCCTCGCCCAATCTGCTCTTTTCTTATCCCTTAACGCTACACCCATCATTCTTCTTTCCATAGCTCGTTGCGTCGTCCTCAAATTCAGCAGAACCCTTTTCGTAAGCCTCCAGGTTTCTGCCCCATATGTGAGTACTGGTAACACACAGCTGTTATACACTTTCCTTTTGAGGGATAGTGGCAACCTGCTGTTTATGATTTGAGAATGCCTGCCAAACGCACCCCAGCCCATTCTTATTCTTCTGGTTATTTCAGTCTCATGATCCGGATCCGTGGTCACTACCTGCCCTAAGTAGATGTATTCTCGTACCACTTCCAGTGCTTCGCTACCTATTGTAAACTGCTGTTCTCTTCCGAGACTGTTAAACAATACTTTAGTTTTCTGCAGATTAATTTTCAGACCCACCCCTCTGCTTTGCCTCTCCAGGTCATTGAGCATGCATTGCAATTGGTCTCCTGAGTTACTAAGCAAGGCAATATCATCAGCGAATCGCAAGTTGCTAAGGTATTCTCCATCAACTTTTATTCCCAATTCTTCCCACTCCAGGCTTCTGAATACCTCCTGTAAACATGCTGTGAATAGCATTGGAGATATCGTATCTCCCTGTCTGACGCCTTTCTTTATAGGGATTTTGTTGCTTTCTTTGTGGAGGACTACGGTGGCTGTGGAGCCGCTATAGATATCTTCCAGTATTTTTACATATGGCTCATCTACACCCTGATTCCGTAATGCCTCCATGACTGCTGAGGTTTCGACTGAATCAAACGCTTTCTCGTAATCAATGAAAGCTATATATAAGGGTTGGTTATATTCTGCACATTTCTCTATCACTTGATTGACAGTGTGAATATGGTCTATTGTTGAGTAGCCTTTACGGAATCCTGCCTGGTCCTTTGGTTGACAGAAGTCTAAGGTGTTCCTGATTCTATTTGCGATTACCTTAGTAAATACTTTGTAGGCAACGGACAGTAAGCTGATCGGTCTATAATTTTTCAAGTCTTTGGCGTCCCCTTTCTTATGGATTAGGATTATGTTAGCGTTCTTCCAAGATTCCGGTACGTTCGAGGTTATGAGGCATTGCGTATACAGGGTGGCCACTTTCTCTAGAACAATCTGACCACCATCCTTCAACAAATCTGCTGTTACCTGATCCTCCCCAGCTGCCTTCCCCCTTTGCATAGCTCCTAAGGCTTTCTTTACTTCTTCTGGCGTTACCTGTGGGATTTCGAATTCCTTTAGGCTATTCTCTCTTCCACTATCGTCGTGGGTACCACTGGTACTGTATAAATCTCTATAGAACTCCTCAGCCACTTGAACTATCTCATCCATATTGGTAACGATATTGCCGGCTTTGTCTCTTAACGCACACGTCTGATTCTTGCCTATTCCTAGTTTCTTCTTCACTGTTTTTAGGCTTCCTCCGTTCCTGAGAGCCTGTTCAATTCTATCCATATTATAGTTTCTGATGTCCGCTGTCTTACGCTTGTTGATTAACTTAGAAAGTTCTGCCAGTTCTATTCTAGCTGTAGGGTTAGAGGCTTTCATACATTGGCGTTTCTTGATCAGATCTTTCGTCTCCTGCGATAGCTTACTGGTTTCCTGTATAACGGCGTTACCACCGACTTCTATTGCGCACTCCTTAATGATGCCCATGAGATTGTCGTGCATTGCTGCAACACTAAGGTCCTCTTCCTGAGTTAAAGCCGAGTACCTGTTCTGCAGCTTGATCCGCAATTCCTCTAGTTTCCCTCTTACCGCTAACTCATTGATTGGCTTCTTGTGTACCAGTTTCTTCCGTTCCCTCCTCAAGTCTAGGCTAATTCGAGTTCTTACCATTCTATGGTCACTGCAGCGTACCTTGCCGAGCACGTCTACATCTTGTATGATGCCAGGGTTCGCGCAGAGTATGAAGTCGATTTCATTTCTAGTCTCACCATTCGGGCTCCTCCACGTCCACTTTCGACTAACCCGCTTGCGGAAAAAGGTGTTCATTATCCGCATATTATTCTGTTCTGCAAACTCTACTAATAATTCTCCTCTGCTATTCCTAGAGCCTATGCCATATTCCCCCACTGACTTGTCTCCAGCCTGCTTCTTGCCTACCCTGGCATTGAAGTCGCCCATCAGTATAGTGTATTTTGTTTTGACTTTACCCATCGCCGATTCCACGTCTTCATAAAAGCTTTCGACTTCCTGGTCATCATGACTGCATGTAGGGGCATAGACTTGTACCACCTTCAATTTGTACCTCTTATTAAGCTTCACAACAAGACCTGCCACCCTCTCGTTAATGCTATAGAATTCCTGTATGTTACCAGCTATTTCCTTATTAATCAGGAATCCGACTCCTAGTTCTCGTCTCTCTGCTAAGCCCCGGTAACACAGTACATGCCCGCTTTTTAGCACTGTATATGCTTCTTTTGTCCTCCTAACCTCACTGAGCCCTATTATATCCCATTTACTACCCTCTAATTCCTCCAATAACACTGCTAGACTCGCCTCGCTAGATAGCGTTCTAACGTTAAACGTTGCCAGGTTCAGATTCCAATGGCGGCCTGTCCGGAGCCAGGTATTCTTAGCACCCTCTGCAGCGTCACAGATCTGACTGCCGCCGTGGTCAGTTGCTTCGCGGCTGCTGGGGACTGAGGGCCGGGGTTTGATTGTTGTATTCATATAGGAGGTTGTGGCCCAGTACTGCACCAGGGTGGCCAATCCTGCTCTGGTGAGAGAGTGCGTTACCGGTTCTGGTCACCGGAATCAGGCCGCACTCCAGGCCTGTTTGTGCAATTTTCTCAACACACGTTTTTTTTTGTATTTTCCGATGGAGAACTGCGCTGCACCGGGATTTGAATCACGGTCCTTTTGCACTGGAGACGGATACTCTACCGTCCCCGCAGGAGTTAAATTAAAAATTGGAGAATGGGGATTTGCGTGACAAAACCACTTTCTGATTATGCACGCCTTAGTGGAGGACTCCGAAAATTTCGACCACCTGGGGTTCTTTAACGTGCACCAAATTCTAAGTACACGGGTGTTTTCGCATTTCGCCCCCATCGAAATGCGGCCGCCGTGGCCGGGGTCCGATCCCGCGACCTCGTGCTCAGCAGTCTAACACCATGACCACTGAGCAACCACGGCGGGTCCCGCAGGAGTTGTACGCCTCTTTTAACCTACCCTACCTACCTACCTAACCTACCCTAACCTACCTTCCCTCTAGCAAGATAAGAACATTTAAATAATGCACACAGCTCACTCATTTGAAGCAACTGGAAGCAATGCGATCAATTATCGGTGCCCACTTCGTGTCATTAGGCTGGAGATACACAGCACGGGATGCAGGTTTGACTGTTTGTTTTCACCTGCTGAAAAACAGAGGATCTGTAAGTAAAATAATGATATCAATACTTGATCAAGTAGGTCTTTCTGATGTAACCCTGCCATGCTATCTTTCCCTGTCTGTCTATAAAACAAGTCTCTTACATTCGGTCCTTCTCTAAAACCACGAAGAAAGTACTATTTCTTGCAATTTATCATTTTTTGCAAATGACTTCCGCGTACGTATTAGTGAACTACTTAAAGCCTCCAAAGGTTCACATAACCTCACGTCATGCTTCCGTTTTCGAGGATTTATCGTTGGGCAGAAGCCAACGATATTGTCGTTAGCAGTTTTGAGTACAATGACAGACAGACGGGTTGACGGATGGATGGTGGGACGGACGGAAGGATAGATCAACGGATAAACGGACATACATACATACATACATACATACATACATACATACATACATACATACATACATACATACATACATACATACATACATACATACATACATACATACATACATACATACATACATACATACATACATACATACATACATACATACATATTAAACTGCATAACTGACGAGAAAGGGGGAAATTTATGACGACCTACATCACGAACACAAATACATTGTAGTTAAAGAACGAGTAGTCACCTTCAAAAGAAAGAGTTTTCAAAGCAAAAAAACTACACAGAAAGAATGAAAGGAAGCCCGAGGGAGTAAAGAATAGTGGCACAAATATAACAAACAAAGTGAAAGGGCCCCGCTCAGCGATCTCACTTATTGTGAGCAACAACAGAAAGAGTAACCCGGGCTGTGTCGTCGAGGGGCGCGCCAAGAATGGAAGAAAAATGGCCGCAGCGGAAGTCGCAGGCATTAGCGAAGATGGAAGGAAGGAGAGCGAAAAGCGGCGCATTCTTATCGGGAAGCGTGTTCGAGCGCTTCGCTGGAGGCCGCGGTTTGCTTTCGTTCCAATGTGTGTGGTGCAGCGGCGCGTTATTGCGCGCTCGATTCGTGCCCAGCGTGTCTTTTCTCTTCTGTTGCGTTTATCCACTCGCAGTCGTCATTACAGATCACTGCCACGCCGAGGTGGTCTTGACCTAAACTTCATATCCGCCTAACACAGTTCCTGTCCCCATATGCGCCTTACTTGCATTCCCTTCCTAAAATGAAAACGAGTTTTATTGTCCCAAACAGGACGGCTACAGCTGTTACGTCGGGCCATGCTCCGAACCGTAACTTTAGCGTCGCCTTGAGGGAAGCGCTGACGATGCTGCGGCTGTTGGTGGTGCTCGTCATCTTCAATTCGTGGTTTTCGTCTTCTTCGTCGTGAGGATGAAAATAAGCCTACTGAAACTGACAACTCGCAGTACTCTGGAGAGGAGAACGTTTGCTGGGGTTAGTTGGAGCAACTGGCTTGAGCCCTCACTGTTGGAAGGAAGGCGCGCACGGAATGCACACAGTAGCACGCCCACATGCACACCAAAGTAACAGTACAACATTCGCATAAAGGACATGTCACTGTGCCGGTGTCAATTGTGCAATATGCAATACGATTATGCAGCACGGCAGACGTAGAGGATGTGCAAATGATGAGCGTAATTAAATTCCTTGAAAAGAAATAAAGCGTGGCGCTTCCTGTTCTGCTCCTATATGAAGCGCCGTGATCGTGCCGCAGTACCTTTCATGTCATTGTTAACGTCGTCGCATCCTCGGTATCCCGTAGTGATCCTTTTACTCTTTGTGGCTGCGTCATCATGGTCGTGTGGCTAACTGCTTCGTTACTCTCTTTCTTTAAAACTTGCCGTGCCTGAATGAAGGCGTGGCGAAAGTACAAACGAATGAACGTGGCATGCCAGTTTCTATAGCCTTAACTGCTGCTGGCTACATTATACGCCGTTACTTCATTGTTTGACTTGACTTCAGATCGTTTATCGAAAAAAAAACATGCGTGTCGGAGATATGCATTACCGATACGTGCGTAAAACACGCGAACACAGCATAGAGCAGCATATTTGCTGAACGTAGATTGAAGGAGATTCCCATCAAGGACGGCATTGCTGAGTTCGCAGACGGGCATGATGACGCTCAACCTCACTGCTGTATCACGCTGCACACATCTGTGGGACGGGAGGGGGGGGTGCAGGGGCGTTTATTCTGTAAGCATCTACCTTAGTATACTCTTGATTTTGGGCGTTGCTTATTGACTGGAACTTTATGCACGAGGAGGCCGGTGAGGGCACCGGCTTGCTTCTCTCTAATACCCCTGCCCTGCCAATCAGGTTGCAGCGACAGCCAAAGTGGACAGAGCTTTAATGATCTGCTGGAGATGTTAGCCTGGCTGTTTGCCTGACGTGCTGCTCCAGGTCCTGGGTGATAATTATGATATATGCAGTGATAAACACTTAACAGCGCATACAGTCACCCACACATACATATACCGAAATGGGTAGTCCTCTACATGAACACTTGCAGAATATATCTCCCTACCCACTCTGCGGTGTGCAGGAGCACCTGCGGGGCGATTCATTGCAGCGAAGCTGTGTCAGAACCGCCTGTGTATTGAATCAGCGATTTGAGCTGGTTGTGGGCACTCAGCCTCATAGAAATGACTCTGTAGGCACACTATTCTATCACACGGGATAGTGCAGGTACCAGGATGGGCGTGTGCATGAACTAAGACGTCTGTACTATTTTTTCTTCCTATCTCTGGCGCGCACACAGTGGATAGAATACACATACAGCCCTAATTGTAATTCTCTACATGACGGGAAACGAAGAAGAAATGCTATTGAAGTCTTCGCTTCGCGAGCTGTCTTATCAGCACTCGTTGAGTACTGCGGCCATGCCACGTCCTTTCGCCACAACAAAATCTGAAATGCGCTTCCCGAAATGGAACCGTCCTTCCGAACGCCTATCAACGGATGAGTAAGAAATGGGAAGATGACATTTCGATGGAGACTGAGTGGCGACGCCTGAAAGTAGGTCGTCCTTCTCGGCTAGGCTGCAGGAAAAACAGCAATTGTGTCGCTGCCCGAAAAGTGATTACGTGCCATCCGATTTTTTTTATATATCAGAATGTCGTTTTCTCGGTGCCTCTCTGTGGAGCGCACAAGAATATTTCTTGTCGGCCCAAAACTACTATAATTATTGAGATAACTTTAGATTTCGGTTGTGTTGAGCGATGTTAAACGTGCTTGCGCCATGCCAAGAGGAAACATAGTACTAAAGAAATAGTAATAAATGAATAAATAGACTAATCAATAATTGAAGTAATTGTCTAATCTACTCGATTATTAGCGAATCAATCCATTTACGCCTGTTATTTAAAGATAGAGAAGCTGCACAAAAAGCTTTCTGCAAAAGCCTAATGAAGCCCCTCTGTTTACTTCAAGAGCTTCAGTGGATGCAAATGATCTCCGAACGCTTAATTTAAAAGGACACGTTGAAGACGAAAGTATGAAAAGTGATGATTATTCAACAAAGCATCTGATGAGGGAATGTAAATATAAGTGAAGCACTCAGGCTCTGAATGAGTTATTTTTTGTTCTCAATAAGCTATTGTACATTACAAATGTTTGTTGTCTGCACCATGATGCCTTCTTCTTTTCCTTGGTGAAGACAGCACTCAATCGTTTTGGCGCACTTCTGGTACCTCAGCTGTTTGTTGTAAGACAGAAATAGGGCCGCGTAGTGATGGCGGCTAAGAACACAGCGATATCATGTGTATCTCAAGCTAAATCTCTATTGGGCGAACTAGTGCCCCTAAATACAAGCGACATTCACAGTACAACACTAGTGGCGAGTACAGTCGGCGATCGTCGAAAATATGATCTGCGGGCCAAGCGCGTCGGCTTTACACATGACTCGCCGAACTTTCCAGCGTAATGCCTGGTTCCCGCGCGCTCTCCAGAAAGTACCACACAATTCGTGTCGCACATACAATCGGAATTGGCAAGGCTAGGCGAGAACATAAAGAAAAGTTATAAATAACGATAAAGTTAAAGGATAAAGATAAAATACTTACCGCCACAGAAAAATGCCGTGCAAGCACTATTGCGCTTTTTGCAATCTACCGGCCTGTGTGAACAACTTCAACTGGAACGCCTCTTTTGAGTGTGTGCCTCCGTGTGTGGTTGCTTTTTTTTTACGTTTTCGTCTCTGTCCTCTTTATAACCCCCATCTCCCATCGCCAGTGTAGGGTGGCAAACCGGAGACCGATATCTGGTTGCCCTCCCTGCCTTTCCTCTTTATCTCTCTCTGAGGAACGATAAAGTTTGAGTAAGTTCCGAATCATGCGGGTACGTCTCGCGGAAAAAAGGATGAACAAGTACACGAGGCAACGTGAAGCACAAGCTGTCAGCAACTTTAGTCACATTAGGTGCACCAACAGGCGTATGAACGACTCACTCACTCACTCACTCACTCACTCACTCACTCACTCACTCACTCACTCACTCACTCACTCACTCACTCACTCACTCACTCACTCACTCATTCACTCACTCACTCACTCACTGATTCATTCATATATTCAATTACTCACTAACTCCACCTGCAGTGTTTGCTTTAGGCAGGCCGCTGTAGTCCCTGCACTACAGCTTTTCGCTTCGGTGTTGGAAAGCCTGGTTGCGTGACGCGTGTTCTCGACGAAAAGGTTGCCGCCATTTACAGTCGGTCGGTCGGTCCGTCCGTCAGTCAATGAATAAATAAATAAATAAATAAATAAATAAATAAATAAATAAATAGATAAATAAATAAATAAATAAATAAATAAATAAATAAATAAACAATTGAATTTGCTGCTTTGAATTTGCGGGATGTCTGAAAAGAAATCATTGTTAAGGGGGAAAGAATGTTCCCTAGAATAAAAACGAATTTGAAAGGAACCACACCAAAGCCAAATCTCGCTCCACGCTACAGCCCGCATAATCAAAATATCCGTTGTCAGAGTAAAACCGAGCACTGCTGTATTCCTGTCAAGCAATGAAGGAAGCACGACCACTTCACAGAAGGAACATGCTCAAAGAAAATACAGCGAAATAAAAAAAAACTATCACAACATTGAATGGCAGGAAACCAGCAATATTGCTCAACGACTAGTATAGGTTTATTTGAGTGACACTGACTTAGAGCAGCTGACGTTAAAGACGACGGATACGCAAAAGATAAGGAGAGCATAAAGCGCTGAACGGCCGGCAGATGGACATCTTACTAAAACAAAACGGGCTTTGTTCATCCAAATAGCTGTGCTTTGAACGGTGCTTTTTGGGGAGAAATACAACAAAAAAAGGAATCAAAGCAAAAAAGAAATGAAAGCGAGCAACCTCCCGTGTGACAACGACGTATTCAAGCAGGAATAATGCATTTAAAAGAGCACGCTTCCAAAGTATCAGAAACTTCTACTAGGCCACGCGGTGGTCCTGAAAACGTTTTTCCCTGTGGTATTTTGATCTCCACAACGCTCCCGTTAGAGTGTACGCTCTTAGAGTCTGTTTACGAGGGCGCCTTGCTCGAGCGATAACTTTCTGGTTGTAGCGGAGCCTTTCGAGACCTGTCGACGCCTTTTGCGCATCTGCCTTTCTTCAAGCGCGAGAAAATATTGTGGACTTTTTGTGCTTTGCTGCATACCCGTCTTGGATATTACAAGTGTTTGTTGTCTTCGAATCGCAGCCTTTTATGCAGCAGTTTTACAATAATTTCTTAATTTTTAAGACATCTTCTCCTTTGCCAAGTTGTTAAGCTGCGCACTGCTGCTGAGGGAATTGTTCTTTTTTTTTAGGGAAACACTGTTGGAAGCATTTCCTGCGAACCCGTGATGTGCGCCTTTCCCCACTTTAAGTTCGCAATGTAGTCACGCAAAAAGAATGTAGTGAAAGTCCAAAACAAATGCTTGCACTTTCTTTCGCTATCTCGTTTTTCGGGTGGGGCAATCTTCGGCCTGGGAAAATTTGTAAAATCGATTTTACGTACGCTTCAGGAACTCATTTAGCTCTTATAATGACGAGTAACCGCATACTTATGTTACGAAAAGTTTGAATTTTCGGCAGGCAGCTTACGCAGTTATTTAAAGCGAGGATTTCTAGGTGAGTCCTCTCGGACTTTGTTCAACGTGATTGCTGCTGCTGCTGCTCATAGACCAGAACACGATAGTCTCGAACCGGATGGGCTGAGCGCATACTCCGGAACCCAGCGACCGGCCGCCATCTTCCCTGAGCTGCCAAGATGCGTTCGCGTGCATGTGGCGTGTGTGTGTTACGGGGTGTTCAATGTGTAAATATGTCTGTGCCCGCGACATCCAAGTACAGAACGTCATTGGGGCGTCACTGCGTCATGTATGGACGTGCAAATAAGCAGCGAAAACGAAGCAGATTGCAGACCACCGTTTGCGACGAACACGATGTACGTCGAGAGGTGTGCCGCTGTGGCCTACTGAGCCGTGCATGTCCTTTTGTCTCTGTATGTGTGTACCTGTGCATGTCTCTATGTGTATGTGTCTGTCCACGGGCTTCGATAACACAAAGGCCTGAGGTGGGCTTCCTACAGCGGCTCTCGCTATAGAACTCCGCACCTGATTCACAACTAAATTCCGCGAAAGTGTTCACACCGCTACATAGTTCTGACGCTCATGACAACCGAACTCACGCGTAACAGATTTAATTCCGTGCACTGGCGTTAGTGGCCGCGAAATTTCGCAATACATTTCAGCAATTATTCGAAACTTTTGAGTTTGAAAGCTGGATTGTCTTGCTTATCGTAACTACTGGCCAGAAGCCAAGAGCGGCGATGTTTGTCAAAAAAGTATGCATACAATGCACAGTAGATCGGACATGGCTGAACTAATGTTAATTCATTCTTCCGCCGTGCCGATATAGAAAACGGACACATCTGGGCATCCGCGCACGCGCGCCACACTTTCTCGAACCAACGGCATGCCGCCAGTTTTCAAGGTGCGGGCCGCGAGATTTATTACAGGAACTACAACGCGAAGGTAAAGGATGTCGCGTTGTACAAGGCTATTGCTAGTTCATGACGTATTGTCACACGCGCAAACCAAATTTAAATAGCCGCAGATCCAATGTTTCTGCATGCAAAGGTGACACGGACTTACGCGGACGATCGGCTCCACCTGCGGACGTTGCGCTTGCTACAGCCATCCTGATTTGCAGCACAATCTTGCCGAGACGCTGAAGTTCGCCTAAATAAATTCGCTAGCTATAATTCACCATCCCGTCCTTCGTGAGAACTTCACAGAAATGTCAAAGCGCAAGCAGCGCAAGCACTGCGTCTACCTGCGATCGCCTCGCTTGGCAGCTCCGATCCGTTAGGCCAGCAGGTGGCGCCACCGTGCTTTGAAAATGGCGCCATTCAATTTCTTTCTGTGTTCTGGTGTATACCGAATCGCTCACACACAAAAGAGTACTCAAATGACAATTCTGCTTACACGTGGCCCCAGCCGTTCTATCCCTACACTTGTGCCGGTAGCTGGCTCTGTTCTCTGAGGAATTACACACTGAAATAACAAAAGCTGCGTAAATATCCTAAGTGTAGCAAATAAACGAATTCAAGCGCATACTTTCTTTAAGGAGCCGAAGGCTGCTACGCTTGTTCTTTTCATCGGGGCTTTTCTCGCCTGCTGGGTCACCTAGCTGCCGAGAGAAGTGGGGCCTTCACTGGAGACAATGCGATAGTGAAATGCGCCCATCCCGGAGATTGCGTGATGACGAATGAGCCGATCCCGCTGACAGTGTAATCCGCTGTCAGATACAGCATGTACATCCCGTACTGAATGCTTCCGCCTCTCTCCCATTTGCCCGATAGGCAGGTGATCGTTACGCTGCAAAGCACGTTGCGGACGATCAGAACATTTACAGCATTCAATTAACCGCTTCGCTGCCCCCTAGAGACAGATTTGTTTGATGAATCCGCATAATTTTATGATGCGAATGTTGGTGCTACACGCACAAAATGTGTCGCGCCTTTCTAGTGTGCTTATGTGAGACGAGCCTCGATTTCAAAACTGAATAATGATGTGCTGCCTTTGTGTTTGCTAACGCCGCGCAAACGCCATTGCGGGGGCCTGCGGCTTCGTCAAGCTGTCCATGTGGCAGCTTTCTCTACATGCCCCTCGCGTCATATACTGATGGAGTGAAGCAAATAAGCATCATTGTCATTGTCATTCTCTTGACCGTTCGTGCATAACGTTACCCCTTCAGGCCATCGTCATTGCTATCACGTCAGTGTCATCAGGTTATCTCTTAAGTGTACAGGCTCCACGCTCGCCATAGTGGTAAAGAGAAACATAACTGCACAAACCACCGCCACTCATGATCTAAATCACGCCCCTGCACGCATTTTGCAGTTGGAACACACCAATGCGCTAACCTCAGACATAACTGCCACCTTTGGCGCCGAGCACATTCTTTCGGGTGTTGCGCGCCGAGGAGACTCCGAGATTGGCAACGTCGGTGCACGCACTTCGGAGGCCTCAGCAGCCAATAGAGGAGCGAATTTAGTCGACATCGCGTACATCGCAAATTAGTTCCCTTGAGTAGATGGCGGCGACCGCTGCGAGACACTGCTGTTCTTGCGATAAATGACTTCGAAGTCAGTGGAATTGCTGAAGAGCGCCATTAACTTTTGTTGTTCAGATTGTAAGGAGGAGCATCGCAGCTCTTTGAACACACAAAAAAATATGTTTGAGTACGTAGACTATCACTGTTTAACATAGAGAACTCATCGCGTGTTATCATGGCCTTGACCTCGGTGGGAATGTTTTATTTCATAGAGGAACCGCGCACGCATCTTCACCAGCAGATTATTTTGATGGTCCAATGACCGGCATGGCATTCCACTGAAGAATTAGCGCTTGAAGCATGTTGCCCTTAACTCGGTGAGTGCGGTGGTGTTGGGTTAACACGTGCGTAGTGAGATTTAACGCTGGTATTTTTATTAACGTGCCATTATGAGGCGTCATTCTTTGAATTCCACTGCTAGTTTATCAATTACAGAAAAGATATACATGTCCATATAAATTTTGGATTATTGGCTAGCGTTACGCCAGGAGAAAAAAAGACCACGCTGTTCATTATGGAGGTAATAGGGTACTAGATTTATATTTTGTATAATGTGGGGAAAATTGAGTTGGAAAGTCATGTAATATGTGGAAGCGATCGCCGGTTTTGGATTAGTTACCGCATGGCTGCCAAGGAAAGGGAAGCGCAGTCCACTTTAACACAGAACATGCTGGCTCGTTGAAATAATGGAAAATGAAGCTTCAGCATGGAGTCGGTTGCTGCAAGACAGAGGTAATAGGTGGTCGCCGAATTGCATCTATGGCGATGGCTGCATCGTAGCAATAGAAGGTGTTCTCGAATGCCTTTATTTTTTTCACTGCGAGCACCGGAAACAATTGCCGGAGAGGTGAAAAAGCGACATGATTGCTTTCTTTGGGACATCACCTATTCGAGATCGCTGGTATAGGCTTTCGCACTGTATTGGACACAAAATAGGTGGCCACGATGACCGTGCCTACCTTTAAGATGCCGTTAAATAGGATATTAGTTAGATCAACAGAAAACGTGTCAGCATGAGTGTCGTTTAATTGCAGAACGAACAGGAGCTTTAGAGAGGGTACAGCATGTGAGCGCCTTGAACTCTCAGGGAAATTTTCCTGCGAATAAAATTTCTGGTCAAGGCAACCATGCAAGTTCATGCGCCCCCCTCCCCCCCCTTTCGCACTTTTCCTGAAAGATTTGTCAAAATTAAGAAAGTTGACTGCCTCGTTAACGTTCACACTTTTCGCAAATGATTGTCCACTTCTTTATAGTGATAAAATTGATGACAGCGAAGATGTTCCAATATGGTATTCGCCGACATTACACTTTTGATTACAGCGATGAAAATCTGGTCAGTCGAGAAACGATGCATTGATTACCTAAATGACATAGGGAGTTCAAGATCCAATGCCAAAGAACACATTCGACAGGTATGACAGATGACACGTGTTTGCGACGTTGTTTCCAAGAGTGATATTATCCGTTACATTAATTTGAAACTAACGTTGTTGTGAAACAAATGCAATCAATGTGAAATGTGAAACAAAAAATAATACGCTTGGATTTACCAAATGATTGCCATAAAAACAGCGACTGCTTCCGCTTCAAGGTTGCCAACCGGCTTCCTCTCTGACCAGGTTACGCACGATCTCCACCGGGTTGCAATGAGCGCCTCACGTCAACAATAATTACAATGAAAGCCGAGGGGCACGTCTCCTCACCAGCAATGGCCCCTTCCTCATGACACGACCGAAGGAAGATGGCCCGTGCTTTCGGGCCAACATACAAGTGACGTAGCACCAAAAGCTTCGAGACGTAAAAGGGACAAGATAATGAAAGGCAGAAAAAAAAAACGAAAATACTGTGTAGGACTTGCATAGCACAGCAAAAGAAAATTGAACGACATTTAACAAAAGTTTTGGTCGCGTACACAGAAATGGAGTGGCAGAAGGCACGTGTATACGCGTTGGACGGGTGGATTGCGGGAATTCATTTTTAGTCTACGTCATCATCATCATCATCAGCCTGGTTACGCCCACTGCAGGGCAAAGGCCTCTCCCATAGTTCTCCAACAACCCCGGTCATGTACTAATTGTGGCCATGCCATGCCTGCAAACTTAATCTCATCCGCACACCTAACTTTCTGCCGCCCCCTGCTACGCTTCCCTTCCCTTGGGATCCAGTCCGTAAGCCTTAATGACCATCGGTTATCTTCCCTCCTCATTACATGTCCTGCCCATGTCCATTTCTTTTTCTTGATTTCAACTAAGATGTCATCAACTCGCGTTTGTGCCCTCACCGAATCTGCTCTTTTCTGCCCTTAACGTTACACCTATCATTCTTCTTTCCATAGCTCGTTGCGTCGTCCTCAATTTGAGTAGAACCTTTTTCGTAAGCCTCCAGGTTTCTGCCCCGCAGGTGAGTACTGGTAAGACACAGCTATTATATACTTTTCTCTTGAGGGATAATGGCAACCTGCTGTTCATGATCTGAGAGTGCCTGCCAAACGCACCCCAGCCCATTCTTATTCTTCTGAATATTTCCGTCTCATGATCCGGATCCGCCGTCACTACCTAGTCTACGTGGCCGCACCTAAACGAAAATATCAAATTATCGCTGCTACCATGGGTTCAAAGCTGTTTCTCATGATGGTTCAGTAGGTGCGAAAAATTCTCGCGGCAAGAGAACTGTTTCAAAAAAAAAAACAGAATATTTGCTGAGCTTGAACACGCACCATACCTTTCTTGTTTCTCATCATGTGTACACTAGCGTAAGCGGTCAACGTAATGTCGCACTGTGTTACTGACTGCATGCTCAAACTAAGCGTAATAACGCCTTTTTTCCGGAGCCCGCGTTCCTCAAACTTGGGAGACGACTGCATATTGTAGCGACGTACTTGAGAAGGTAACTTTGTGCAAGCAAAAACATCGGCACGTTGATCTTAGCATCAATCTTAGCCGACCCACATGACAACTACCGCGTACACTGGTTACTAGGTGCAAACATCCATTCTGACGCAGAAACGTCGAAAACACGCGCCCTATTGGCCGGACTCTGGCGTGGATTTTTGCACGCAGAGCACTCCTTCGATTCTAGTTTTCCCGTTCGACTGGACATATTTAAAAGCAGCAGAAACAGCAATACCGGTTGCACCCACAGGCTTGGACACGTGTGCGAAGTTTGGAGACTTCTGTCCCCGATGTTGCCTTCTTTACATTCGAAAATATTTCTACTGCCACCGCAACCTGTCTCTTTTATGCCGCTGTTCATGAAATAACCATGGCCTGAACTCCTTTTCAGAATCACTTGAGTCCTGCCATCTTCTTGTCGGCTGGCCTTATCGAACTTCAGCGCGTGCGCCCCAGACTGGGTGTACATGTGTCGCACAAACTCTCTGCCGTCTGTTCAGCAAAAAAAAAAACGCAAGTGAAATACTGGACTCCACAGGCTTTTTTTTTCGGTGAGAGCTGTGAGCATCAAGTGCTTTAAAAAAGTATGTGGAGCGGTTTCTTTTCTGTCCGCTGAATGAAAAGTCCGTCACATTTTCGAAAGCAGCAGCACGGCTGTGACGATGACCCTCCCGTCCTGTTGCAGCGCCATCTTCACGCGTGCGCATAACACACACCTTCGGTATATGGTAATCACCTTTCAAGTAGTTTCTTTTTTTTCACAGCAGAGCTGTTTAAGCTGACCCTGTGCCGTCGTTGTCAGGCTTCGCTAAAAAGGGGCCACGTGATCTAGCGGGTAGGAAGAGAACTCCACAGGGGGAAAGGAATTTGAGTGAACCCCTTCCCCAGGTGAGAATGCTACATTGTACGAGAATCTTACACGGTTGTCACTCGGTGCATTTTCGGCGATCGAGTCACATCGGCATCGAATTCACCGATGATTGATTCCACCCTGCCGCAAAAGAAACAAATGTTATGCTAGCCCAAGAAGTGCCGGCAGCACGTCAATCGTAAAACCAATCAGACCAATCGTTAAAACGATTGCAGCACTTCCTTCTACAGTGGTGCGCCTCGCGCGCAATGTAAGGAGCTTTGGATTAGTGGTTCCGCACATTCCGTCCCAGCAACAATTATGGGAAGACCAGGAGTTGTGCGTGCTCCTAAGGAAGAAGCTGCCTACCGTGAACGTCAGCGAGGGCTGGCTCGTGAACGGGCTCGTCGTCGTAGGGCCGACCCCGAGCTGCACGCCAGAGATGCCTAGTTCAAGTGGCAGCACTCCTAAAGCATGCTCAACACGCTAAGCACGCAAAAGCGAAATTGAGGTGAAATAATGGTGAAAGAAAAGATTTAGATTCTATGAGGCTTATAGCGCGTTAGAAAGACAAGGACGAAAGTGAGACGTGACACACACAGGCGCTACGCCTGTGTGTGTAGCGCTACGCCTGTGTGTAGCGTAGCGCCTGTGTGTGTCACGTCTCACTTTCGTCCTTGTCTTTTCAACGCGCTATAAGCCTCACGATGTCTTACCAACAAGCCCAAATCAGTGCTTTACATTCTATACGGCTTGCGAAGTTCGACTTGCGAAGTTCGAATTGCGACTAGAGTAAATTTTTCATGCTATCTGGAGTTCAGGGTCGCGACAATTTAGTTTTCTTTCTTTTTTTTACTTTGCCTCAACAGTAACCAGTCTACCACAATATGTTATTTTTGACATGGAGGAATGCGATCTGTATTAGCAAAATAGAAAAGAAAGCTTGATATAAACGGCATATAAGGTATCGTAAGCGAGCTCCAAATAGAAAAAAAAACATGGTTCTCCAGATTTAAGTGTCTGCTGTACTATTTGTGTCTGTAAGCTAATTTACCTGGTATTTGCATAAATGAAGCGTGGTATGCTTCGCTATTTGGTTACAGGAAATATATGCCCAGTTATATTTACCACATAGAATTCCTTAACTTATAGCAGTACCTTTAGGCGGCCTGCAAGGAGGTTGCAAAAAAATATGTGCGTACTTACGAGCCTAAACTTTGTCAACGGAGATGACGAAGAACATTATTTAGGGCGTTTTTTTAGTGCTAACATACTTTTTCTTTTAATGCGGCCTGTGAAAGGTAGCGCTCTTCTTCATCTTGAGAAGTATTTGTGGATGAGGACCAGAGGGCCAGCAAGAGAAATTTCAATGCCGATGTAAATATTAATTCATTATTTATTTATAGAATAATTAATTAATTACTTTATTCTTTGGTACTCGCTTCGACACTGCCGTTTTATTTCCAAAATGAAACCGGGAAGTCGCGAAGGATATCCTGTGTAGCAGAAACCCAAAATTCGCTGTCATTTTAGAGATGTCTGTCCACAACATTTGCCAAAAGAATGGATGCGCGTTGCGATTAAGGCCACGGAAAACTAAAGGCAAATGTTCGTGTTAGACAAACTAAAGGCGAACGCTTTGGGCAAAACGTTCATGTGTGGCTGCGAGGCAGCGGGCGGAGAGTTAGAACGAGGAAGCCGGAAGTTGATTGTCATCCGCTCGATTCAGTGGCCGGTGTAGGCTCAGATTGTGGCACCCGCGCTCAGTTCATCTCCCATCCTGGTGTTTACGGGGTTGTGAAAGCTCGCCGGCTGGGGTGTCATCCGGGAAGGAACGATAATGGAGAATCGCGCTGCTTCCGGAGTTCTGACGACCCGCGGGAAGACCAGATTGCACGAATGTATTATTAGAACGGCATGGCTCTGTACTGATCGGCAGAGGCAAGCCATGTTACTATTTATCTCCTCACGAGAAAGATGGGATTTGTAATTTTCCGTTTCAAGAGAGTTTGAGAGAGGGATCGATCGAGAGGTTTGGTGGATGGGCAGGGACGTTAACCTGGTTATATATATATATATATATATATATATATATATATATATATATATATATATATATATATATATATATATATATATATATGTGTGTGTGTGTATGTGTGTGTATGTGTGTGTGTGTGTGTGTGTGTGTGTGTGTAAAGGGACGGTAGAATAGTTACGCGCAAAAAGACGTAGGATTAGTTAGGTTAAACAGGAGAACAGAGAGGAAGGAATACGCGAACGAGACACAAGAAAAGATTTGTGGTCGAGATTGGCGTGTACGGAATGTGGCACTAACGACGGACGTTATGTCGACTGGCGCAAGCACATGTTGCATTGCGTGAGTGCTCAGAAACATGTTTTTTTTTAACGATTGAAATTCTGTTCCGGTATGAAGCGGAACGTAGCCATGTAGAATAACGTTCTGTTTTTGCATGAAGGGACATGTAACCGCGTAGCACTGAACCGAATCAAGCTCATAACAGACGAAACAGAGCCCCAGAGACACTTACGAAAAACGCACAAAAGAGAAACCCGCAGACGTTTTTCTGATACGACTGACATACGCTTCCCCTCATATTACTTGAAGTTGCGTTGGCTAAGTGGTTTGTCGGTGAAGAAGGTCAAGGTAACACATATAATATATCTCTGGTTTGGAAGAGAGGGCTGAGGTCAGCGTATCTTTGATGTCTCGTGTGCAATCGCATAAGGTGATTCATTCATGGGGCTTAACGCCCCAAAGACACAGCGGGCCTGCGAGAAACGGTGCAGTGAAAGAATTGATATTCTTAACTACATAGGCTTCCTTAACGTGTACTTGTATCTGTAGTGACCGTCCGTCACTTCTTTGTCCCCGACTTAGGCGGTCATTGGCCCTTGCTCCGGAAATCCAGTTTGCCTCGCCGTGGGGGTCATTGCCCCCTGCTCGAACCGAAACGGCTGCCCAACTAAGGTGCCACCACTGCAACTGGGCAAACCTACTTTTACTTTTGAATAAAGCCAGTCGATTCTCCATTCTCAACCTGTCAAAACGTGTATTCCTTGCGTCCTCCAAATCGAGCTCCCAACATATCTAAGTTCACGAGCACCTTTTTCATTTCGCCCCTATTAAAATGCGGCCGACACGACAGGAAGTCGAACCGGCAACCTCACGCTCGGCAGCGCAACGCTATAGCCACTGCGACAACATGGTGGCTTCTAACCATATAACTGGTAGTGATCAGGTCGAGCGAAATTGAAAAGCGGAGCCTTAAGCAGATTGTTATCCTTATCAAAATGTAATGTATGCTTAGATGTTCTCAAAACGGGCTCTTGAATGAAGAAAGCTAAAATGTCTTGCGAAATTGTGATCATATGAACTTAGAACAGACTACCGTACCAAAGCCATATATTTCTCACGTCTTCCCCTCTTATTGTTAAAAAATCAGGAAACAGTATGGTCACTTACTAGCCGGTTATTTAGCGGCATTCCTGACTCTGTAAAAAAGAAGGCGAACAATATAAGTGACAACACATGCTAATAATAGTACTAAAATTCAAGGGTGTCGACATTCTTATTTTGGCAATAAAAACGCACCTCAATTGTTTCATTCTCCTTTGCATTATCACTAGACAACACTGCCTTCGGCCGGTGCCAAGCTGTGTCCTTTTTGTGGTGCAGTAAGCGAGTTAGACCCTCCTTGTGCCAAGATCTCTACTTTCGCTTTGATTACATTTTCTCTCTCTCTCTCTCCCGTCAGTATGTCTCAGTTTTGCTATATATGTGACTTGACGATAGAAGTATTGTCTATTGCCGGAAGGCTGTAATTGAAAAGTTTGTACAATTCGTAAAAATAAGTGTTTATTGCGTCAATAGTTTGGCCGGCGACCGACGCTCAGTCTCCGGTCGAAGTGTACTGTGGCGCTGCGTTTGAGAAGTACATAGTTTGTATATATATATATATATATATATATATATATATATATATATATATATATATATATATATATATATATATAAATAGCTAAACGAGGAGAAAGGGGGTTAAAAGAGGGGCCCGGTTTTTGTTAGTCATATCATCAGAAGCGAACGAACGCTGATGCGCCCCGCAGGGGCGTCTGCGTCAGTAGGCGTTTGGTGCGTTGCGACACCACATACCCGAGCACACGAGGGTTGGACCCTCCCGCGTGTAGCCGTGCGCGGCTTAGCCGTGTCTGGGGAAAAGGGGATCCTGGGGGTTAAGCCGAAGCTGGGTGTTTGGACCTTTAAGGCCCCCCGGAGGAGGCAACACACCTCTTCGGCCTCGGCTTCACATAGACGGCACCCCCGGACTGACACACCCGGGGGAAATCGGCAGTCGCCTTTTCCTGTCCTCCTCTCCAATCTTCGTCTTTCTCTCTCGCCTTTTTCATCTTTCCTGTCTTCTCATCACTTCTCCTCACTCCCTAGTTTCCCGGCGGCAACGGTTAACCTTGTGTAGCTAGCGAGCCTTGGTTATGCTGTATTTGGTTATAGCAGCGATGTACGGCTGGCGTTGGCAGGGTTTCTCTAGCAGAAAGTCCTGTCACGTCCCCCTGTCGGGCTCCATGGTGGGTGGTCGGCATCGCGGCCGAAAATCCAACTATACTCATGGAAAACGCTTTTCCTAAACTCCCTGATCGCCCTCAGAAACGAGGGCGCACCGAAGAGATCTTCCAGTTTTTCGGACGCCAAGTCCAGAATTTTCCTCGTTTTCATGTAATACACGCAGAAAAACCAGCTAAACAAGTGCGAACAATCTCCCCGTTCCTTGTATCTAAGTCTCTGACCGAACTTTTTGGTCCAGGATATAAGGTGTCGAGGATGGCTAGCGGTGACCTCCTCCTGGAGCTCCGCGATCAAAAGCAATTTGAGAAACTGCCTCAGCTAGTATCATTTGGGGACACCCAAGTAGTAGTAACCCCGCACCGCACGATGAATACCTCACGCGGCGTCGTCTCGGACGATGATTTGCTGGAGCTCACTGAGGCTGAGCTCTTAGAGGGCTTCAGCGTACAGAATGTTATATATGTCAAAAGAATTAAGATGAGGCGAGATGGAAAAGAAGTCCAAACAAAACACCTGATACTCACTTTCGGTTCAAGTGTCCTCCCCGAGTCCAACGAGGCCGGTTATATCAAATTTCGTGTTAGGCCATACGTGCCCAATCCTCTTAGATGCTTTAAGTGCCAAAGGTTCGGCCACAGTTCACAGAACTGTCGAGGCCGGCTGACATGTGCCAAGTGCAGTGACAAAGAACATTCCTCCGAAACGTGCCAGAACACTCCACATTGTGTCAACTGTGAGGGCGAGCATGCCGCATACTCGCGGTCCTGCCCGTCCTGGAAAAGAGAAAAAGAGATTGTCACAATCAAAGTCAAAGAAAATATATCTTTCAAGGAGGCACGTAGGCGGGTGTCATACCTGTCTAAGAGCAGCTTTGCCGATGTGGCGCGTAAGGGGGCAGCGTCACAACGGCCTCTGGCGGCTGTCCGACCCACAGGCAGTGAGTCGGCAGTTACGCCATCTGCCCCCGCGGCGGTTGCAGCTAGCGCTGCTCCGTCAACCGAGGAGAAGGGACCATCCACCCCGAAGGTGGGTGCAGCCGAGGCTGCCCGAACCTCCGAGGCCCCTTCCAGCGCTGGCAACGGCCAGCGCAGCCAAATCCCTCAGGGAGCCCCATCGACCTCCGGGCTGGTGGGCGCAGGGGTCTTGCCCTCCAAGGCGGGACTCCCTCTGAAAACCTCTCGCTCGCAAGAGCGCTTGTCCGGCGCCTCACACGAGGCAATGGACACTACACCTGTCCTCAAGGCGCACCAAACGCCTAAGGAGCGTCGAGAATCGCTCGAACGCTTCAGAAAGAACAAAACACCTATTACAGGGCCTCGAAAGGGCTCTGTAATATAAGGCATCCACTCCGTTTCCGTAAACACAGCACCAATTTACCTTAAACATGGATACACAAATAATTCAATGGAACATCAGAGGTCTCCTTAGAAACCTTGATGATTTGCAAGAACTCATCCACAAACATAATCCAAAAGTGCTGTGTTTACAGGAAACACACTTAAAATCTAAACACACAAACTTTCTCCGTACTTATGTTACGTTTCGCAAAGATCGCGATGATGCCGTCGCATCATCGGGTGGTGTTGCGATTCTTACTCATAGAAGTATTGCGTGTCAACCTTTACAGCTACGAACGCCCCTTGAAGCAGTGGCGGTTCGAGTTGTCCTACTAAACAAACTCATCACCATTTGCTCCCTTTACATACCCCCGCATTACCAACTGAACAAACATGAATTTCACTACTTGATCGATCAATTGCCAGAACCTTATGCTGTTCTTGGCGATTTCAATGCGCACAGCTCCCTGTGGGGCGACTCTCGTATTGATGCGCGAGGTCGCCTTGTTGAACAGTTCCTTTTTTCTTCTGGAGCGTGCCTTCTCAATAAGAAAGAACCCACATATTACTCCCTTGCAAACCGATCCTTTTCGTCAATAGATCTTAGTATAGCCTCCCTGTCTGTACTGCCTGAACTTGAATGGGAAGTTACCGACAACCCTTACGGTAGCGACCACTTCCCTATACTGCTAAGATCATATAAAGAAAACGAATATCCACCATACGCTCCTAGGTGGAAGATTGAGACAGCTGATTGGGAGAAATTTCGATCTCTAACTAGTATCTCATGGGCTGACCTGTCTTCGTTAGGAATTGACGCTGCAGTCGAGTTTTTTACAGCATTCATAATAGATGTCGCATTTAAATGCATATCAGAAGTAAAAGGCTTGGCCTGCAAACGGCGTGTCCCATGGTGGAACGACGATTGTAGGATCGCTCGTAAAAAACAGAACAGGGCGTGGGGGTTGCTACGCGCTTCTCCCACTGCAGAGAATCTAGTCAACTTTAAAAAAGTAAAATCCGAAGGCAGGCGAGCCCGCCGACAGGCCAGACGAGAAAGTTGGCAGAAATTTCTATCGAGTATTAACTCGTTCAGAGATGAGGCGAAAGCCTGGGACAGGGTCAATAGAATAAGAGGGCGACAAGCACATGCACTCCCTTTGGTAAGCACAGAAGGCGATACCCTACAAGATCAGGCAGACTCACTTGGGGAATATTTTGAGAGCGTGTACAGTGCAACAAATTATACAAAATCCTTTCTCAAATACAAACAAACAGAAGAACGTAAGCCATTAACAAGAAAAGGTCGAGAGAATGAGCCTTACAACCGTCCTTTTAGTATTGCTGAATTGAGAGCTGCCTTGAGCGCATGCAAGAGCTCCGCACCAGGATCGGATCGAATCATGTATGAAATGCTCAAAAATTTACACACGGACACGCAAGTTACACTACTCACACTTTTCAACACCATCTGGGATGCAGGGTACCTTCCAATCGCGTGGAAGGAAGCCATTGTGGTCCCTGTTTTGAAACAAGGAAAAGACCCTTCCTCAGTGGCAAGTTACCGCCCAATAGCCCTCACAAGTTGCATTTGTAAAGTGTTTGAAAAAATGATAAATCGGCTACTCATCTTTTTCCTTGAACAGAGCAAAATGCTTGATCCTTATCAGTGCGGCTTCCGAGAAGGGCGCTCAACAACTGACCATCTTGTACGTGTAGAAGCAAATATCCGGGACGCATTTGTACACAAGCAGTTTTTCTTATCCATAATCCTCGACATGGAGAAGGCCTATGACACAACGTGGCGCTACGGCACCTTAAGAGACTTGTCAGAAATGGGCATTCATGGCAATATGCTAAACATAATAAAAAACTACTTGTCCAATCGTACATTCCGGGTAAAAGTCGGCAATGTACTGTCACGTCCTTTCATACAAGAAACTGGTGTACCCCAGGGAGGCGTGCTTAGCTGCACGCTCTTTATCGTGAAGATGAACACGCTTCGTGCTTCACTACCACCCGCCATCTTTTACTCTGTTCACGTGGACGACATTCAAATAGCTTTCAAATCTTGTAACCTCGCAGTCTGCGAGAGACAGGTACAGCATGGCCTGAACAAAGTGTCAATGTGGGCAGACAGGAATGGATTTAAGATCAATCCTAACAAAAGCTCTTGTGTTCTTTTTACAAGAAAGAGAGGACTTATCCCAGATCCTTGCATAGAACTGCATGTACAACACATACCTGTTAACAAAGAACACAAATTTCTAGGTGTCATACTTGACTATAGACTCACTTTTGTCCCCCACATTAAAAATCTTAAAGAAAAATGTCTAACAACAATGAACATAATCAAACTTCTATCCCAGACTACATGGGGTAGTGAGAGGAAGTGCTTAATGAATATCTATAAAAGCCTGATTCGATCGCGACTAGACTATGGCGCCGTTATTTATCACTCTGCCGCCCCGAGCGAGGTAAAGATGCTAGATGCTGTTCACCATCTAGGTATCCGGTTAGCCACTGGCGCTTTCAGAACGAGCCCGATTCAAAGCTTATACGCGGAATCAAATGAATGGTCCCTCCGTCTACAGAGAACTTATATCAGCCTTACATATTTCCTTAAAATACAATCCAATCATCAACATCCATGTTTTAACACTGTTAACGATATGACCTGCACTACACTTTTCCATAATCGCCCCTCTGTAAGAAAGCCTTTCTCGCTTCTAGTGAGGGAGCTTAGTGAAGAAATGCACGTTCCACTCCTCGAGCTTCGCCTAATGCATCTAGCCAAGCTGCTACCTCCTTGGGAGTGGCAGCTCATACAATGTGATATATCTTTCGTGGAAGTCACAAAGCATGCTCCAGAGATTGAAATCAAGATGCATTTCCGGGAACTCCAGCACAAATACTCCTGCACGGAGTTCTACACAGACGCATCAAAGTCACACGACGGGGTATCCTATGCAGCCGTCGGTCCATCCTTCTCGGAATCCGACGTACCGCACCCGGAAACTAGTATCTTTACGGCTGAGGCCTACGCACTGCTCTCGGCCGTAAAGCACATAAACAAATCACAACTCCCGAAATCAGTTATATATACGGACTCCCTCAGTGTTGTGAAGGCCTTGATGTCTTTCTGTAATCACAAAAATCCAGTATTTATTGAACTCTACTCCGCACTGTGCAAAGCATATGTATCTAACCAACATGTGATCATATGCTGGGTGCCTGGACATAGGGGCATCGAGGGAAACGTTCTAGCCGACCAGATGGCCACATCAATCTCATCGCATGCAGTTAACTCTACTGCTTTGGTCCCTGTCACAGACCTGAAGCCTCTGTTAAGAAGGAAACTACGAAACCACTGGCAACGCATGTGGGACGAAGAGATAAATAATAAACTGCATGTAATAAAGCCACAATTAGGTTTCTGGCCTCCTGTAACAAAATCCCGCCGGACAAATGTCCTATTCTGCCGTCTAAGAATAGGACACACTTTTGGCACACATAACTTCTTACTCACGGGAAACGAGCCTCCAACCTGTGGTAGATGCGGGGAGAGGCTGACCGTCCTCCACGTCCTACTGGAGTGTCGGGAAGCCGAACCACATCCCCCTTCATCCTGTTATGTTACTTGGTCCAGAACCACTGTTTGACACCAACGCCGTCTTAGGTTTTTTAAAAGATGTTGTGTTGCATGTTATTAGCCCCACACGTTCGTAGCGCTTCCTCTCTTCAGAGGATGCCGCTGCGATAATAATTTTGAATAAGCACATGCCTCTAGGCCCTTGTGGTTCAAGGGCTCTGGCGAGGCTGTAGTGGTGTAAGCAATTTAACGTCTCGCATATTTAAACAATGCATCATTCTTTTACGATGGATTTTAATCTTCACAGTCTTCGTCATAAATCATCGCCATCATTTTATAGCACGTAGATTTTACGCGCTTTACAGCGACTATATTTAGGCCACTTTACAGCCAAGTCACATCTTCCATAATACATCGTTAACACTACCATTTGTCATGGCGCTCTTTGGCCAAACCTGGCCCTTGCGCCACAAAACACCACACATCATCATCATCAACGCTGATGCGAAGGACAACATCAGGGAAATTACTTGTGCTTAATAAATGCAACAAAGAAATGTGAAACTCATGGAAATCAAAGTGGATGAACAAACAACTTGCCGAAAGTGGGGTACGAGCCCATGCGAAGGCTTTGGGATCGTTCCCCACCTTCGGTAAGTTGTTTTTTCATCCATATTGATTTTCATTAGTTTATATTTTCTTTATTTCATTTATTAAGCACAAGTAATTCCCCCTATGTTGTCCTTGGTCCCAGCGCTTGTTGGCTTCTTACGATATGACTGTGTGTCTGTGTGTGCGTGCGTGCGTGTGTGTAATATAATAATATTTGGGGTTTTACGTGCCAAAACCACTTTCTGATTATGAGGCACGCCGTAGTGGAGGACTCCGGAAATTTTGACCACCTGGGGTTCTTTAACGTGCACCTAAATCTAAGCACACGGGTGTTTTCGCATTTCACCCCCATCGAAATGCGGCCGCCGTGGCCGGGATTCGATCCCGCGACCTCGTGCTCAGCAGCCCAACACCATAGCCACTGAGCAACCACAGCGGGGGGGGGGGGTGTGCGTGTGCGTGTGCGTGTGTGCGTGTGCGTGTGTGTGTGTGTGTGTGTGTTTGTGTGTGTGTTTGTGTGTGTGTGTGTGTGTTTGTGTGTGTGTCTGTGTGTTTGTGTGTGTGTTTGTGTGTGTGTTTGTGTGTGTGTTTGTTTGTGTGTTTGTGTTTGTGTGTGTGTGTGTTTGTGTGTGTGTGTGTGTTTGTGTGTGTGTGTGTTTGTGTGTGTGTGTGTTTGTGTGTGTGTGTGTTTGTGTGTGTGTGTGTTTGTGTGTGTGTGTGTGTGTGTGTGTGTGTTTGTGTGTGTGTGTGTTTGTGTGTGTGTGTGTTTGTGTGTGTGTGTGTTTGTGTGTGTGTGTGTGTGTTTGTGTGTGTTTGTGTTTGTGTGTGTGTGTGTGTGTGTGTGTGTGTGTGTGTGTGTGTGTGTGTGTGTGTGTGTGTGTGTGTGTGTGTGTGTGTGTGTGTGTGTGTGTGTGTGTGTGTGTGTGTGTGTGTGTGTGTGTGTGTGTGTGTGACATATACCACCAAATTCAGCACAGAGGAAACAAACTGCAGTACGTTGTTGTTGAAATAAAGACACAATTAATAAATGAAAATGAAAGTGCACGAGAAACAGCTGGCTGGAGGGGGACAGGAACCCACATCTTCGCATTACCAGCGCCATGCTCTTGCCCTTTGGACTTCTGTGACACCGTTTCACCTTCCACTTTCACGGGTACTTATGTTTATCTACTTGAACTAACCCCTGGGAGTGTTAGCCTGCGCCAACACTCACAAATCTTGGCGGCGCATGGGGAACATCACTTCTGTCTCAGGCGTCACAAGTACGTGATCTATTTGAATGAAGGAAACTGGTCAACAAACCTACACAAGCTACCTGAAGGCATCAAAGGTGCCGGATTGGACACCCTCACTGGGTAATGAATGAGAAGAAAGGAAACCGGGGGGATCATCAAGCTACTAACAAACTACTAATAGTTGTACTAGTAACCCAAATTACGTTACACAAATTACTTATCGTTATTTTTTCCTCTTTTTAATTTTTTTTACAAAGTGTTTCTTCTACCGAAATCTGTGCTTGTTGCCTTCAGTCATTTTTTTTGTTACAATATGATGTGTGAATTGTATCCCCCGCTATGTAATGCCTCTCGGGGCCTTAGGTTATTGAAAATAAATAAAATAAATAAAATAAATAAATAAATAAAAGAAATGACTGATGAGTAACCATTCACAGATCACCTGCTCCAATTACGATGGCGGCCGCGTCAGACAAAGAATAAAATAAAACCAACTACGTGGGGTAATTTGTGCATAAACGTCTCATTAGCGGAAACTTATTGGCTAAAGTTTGTGTATCACATGGAAACGTTAAAGTACGGCCTCGTCGTATGCACACTGAAGCTGTCATTATCCCTTTTCAATGTTGCGCGTAGACCTGACATGTAAACAGAAAACGTTACCGGTGGGCATTCGGTTCATTTAGCTCAGGTTAAATGAAACATTTACATCGCAACTAGTACAACGTACTGTCATGGTGAGCGAAATTTTCAGCTTATCGTTCTCTTTTTACTGCGTAAAACTCTACTGCCTCTCTTATGCTCTTAGTTTTTTTTCATGTACCACTACCCGTGTATTCTTCTTCCTCTGGTTCCTACTTCCATTCCTTCTTGTAAGGCTTCAAACCTGAGAAGAAAAAGAAAACTATATAAATTCTGTTTCGAACTCAGCAGTCAAGTCGAACTGGCTTGCGAAAGCTTAAAAGATCAAATGCGATCGCCGTTTAGAAAGGCATCACCTCTGTTATTGCTGCTGTCCAAATAATATCGGCGCATCTGTTTGTCCTCCTACAGCCTGCTCCGGTTACACATGTGTTGAGAGAGCTCCGTTCATAAAGTGACCACGTGTCTAGGACTTAGGTCACGTCCCAGTTCTCTCCGTGCGAAGACCGACGGTTCCAGCAGACAAACATATAAAGAGTGCGTCCGGCAACAGAAAGGATCAGTGGCTTCCATGCACGGCTTTGTTATGTCCCCCTTTATTTCTTCTTGCTGCTAGCTGTGCGTCATTGTGGAAAACTAGGACCAGATTTCCAATCAGAAGAGGTCTTGCCTCTCATCTTACTCGGATGAAAAGATTCCCTGCGTACCACTGGGTCCGCGGCACCTCGGCCAATTCGCCGAAACGCAGAGAAGTAGCGGTGAGATGCGTAAGCCTGAGAAGAAAAAAAGGCGGCTGAATCGCAACACCGATTCCCATAGGGGACGTTTTGTGCGATAGCCTCACATGCTCTACGTTGCTTGGTTATGTTCCTACGTAATGTAACGACCAGCTGACAATTCTAAATGCCTCTTTCTAGCTCAGGGAGCAGTATGGGCTAGCCACATGTCTGTGTCGGTTTCCTGCATTCCCAGCCGAATCTCTTAACTCTGGTTGAAGAGTTTCTCAGGCTGTTTTCTTAGCATCTTGCTAAAAGGCGTTTTTCTTGCTGTAACTATACCCTTCACGAATGTGAGCTTCCTTGTACGAAAACCCGGGTTAGTCAAGAGAGCCGATATTAGATATACACATTTTTCCCCCTCCTCACTTCTTTTGCCAT
This sequence comes from Dermacentor variabilis, assembly GCF_050947875.1. Taxonomy (NCBI): domain Eukaryota; kingdom Metazoa; phylum Arthropoda; class Arachnida; order Ixodida; family Ixodidae; genus Dermacentor; species Dermacentor variabilis. The sequence goes on along the minus strand of NC_134575.1, from coordinate 47,210,058 downwards.
TTACCGTCTATCCGAACCTGTGGCCGGCATTCGCTATTCAAACAATCTGCTGATTTCACGGTTACACGTACTTACGACTTTCACAATTAGGGTTTCTTCAGCTAAACTAAAGCATCACTTCTCTGTGTTTTACCTTTAATCCGAACTTCCAGCTTTCGCTATCCTAACGTTATTTCTAATATTTTGGCTCTCATGTCCTTTACTTTTCTTTTTTTTCGCCTCAGTGCTTCCTTCAGTTAATAGTCGGCGTTCGTGTGGTCCATTTCTCTTCTCTTGTGCACGTCTCTGCACGCCTAACCGCTTCTTTGCATTTTAAATCCTTACCAACTAGCTCAGCTTTCAGTCGTTCTAAGTATCCTGTTCGACGGTTATTTCTTTAGAGCTTCTTCATTATACTTCAAGTTTGAGCTATATATAGCAAGTTCTAACATATATATAGCTGCGCTGTATTTCAAAATGGTTCTCATGTCAAAATACCAACTAGCGCAGCATTCAACTTTTTTATAGCTGCTCTTGTTGGCGTGCGAGTTGCTTTCAAAAGGGCACCTATACATTCTCATTCGTGTTGAAGTTTGCTTCTTTTTCCATCTGTCCCCACCATGGCAACTATCTGGATAAACGTACCCATCACTACGACACTCCTAAAGTTTGTTACCTCCCAGCTCGCTTACTTCACAGTTTGTCTTCGCGCATTAGGCGGCATCTGTATTGCGGTTCTGCTACAAATTCTCTATGCACCACGAACATTGCCTGTATGTCTATTATATTAGTTGGACAATCAAAATCCACTACGCAGGTTAAGACAGATCTTGTTTAAACCAAATTATCGTTCATACCACTGTCAAAGTCGTCTATTTTAACGTTGTAAAGATGTTGCCTAGATGTCCGCACTGGATATTTGCTACAGTCTTTGGATGTTAGTGTAAGCCTGAAATACGCTATAATGGCGTTCCCTAGAATAAATTGTGTACTCTCACCTGAAATTGCGGGTAACAGTTTAGCATATTGTTTTATTCCCGGAACGTACGTTTTACATAAAATTTCAACAACCTTGCTGTGAAAAATGTAAAAAAAAATTGCTTAAATGCCCGGCACATGAGGGCCTTTCGCACGTTGTTTCTTACGTTGAGTATTACGTCCGCGCAGCAGGCGCTGTGGGACAAGTGCAACGGGCCAAGCGCCACAACACACGACCTGATGCATGGCGTGCACAGGTATTTGCGCAAGCCCGCCTACGACGAGGAGGTGCAAGGTAGTCATTCTTTTGGAAATTCTACCAGGCACAGGTAGCCCATGTAATAACCGAACCATTGAAAAGCAAACTGAATCAGAAAATAGGCAGTGTAGGCATACGTATTTAAAATGTACACACGCGGACATTCAATGAGTGTCCACACGTATATATATATAAATATATATATATATATATATATATATATATATATATATATATATATATATATATATATATATATATATATATATATATATATATATATATATAGTTCAGGGAACAGGTCTGTAGGTCGGGTGTATAGTATAGTTGAAGAAACGAAGGGATACACGAATATTTCATACTTAATGTGACGTATATATATATATATATATATATATACGAGCAGAAAGGCGGTTAACCGAGGGGCCCGATGTGTATTAGTCATATCATAAGAAGCCAACAAACACTGACACCAAGGACAACATCGGGGAAATTACTTGTGCTTAATAAATGAAATGAAGAAAGGATAAATTATTGGAAATTAATTTGGATGAAAATACAACTTGCCGCAGGTGGGAACCGAACCCACAACCTTCGCATTTCGCGTGCGATGCTCTACCAATTGAGCTACCGCGGCGCTGTTTTCCCATCCACTTTCTTGCCGCAGGCAAGGACGTTCCAAGTCCGCCGCCAAGGACTAGGACACCTAAAATCCCAAGAAAGTGTATATGCAGAAGCATGCGGATTCAGTAATAAAATTATAAAAGGGGATGACACATGGTTCCTTCTTGCCCATTAGCCACGTTCGCTTTCACGCTGGCATTCTCACTGAAGATGGCCCACGACGTACTAGCTCCTGCACCATTTTGCCGGGTTTTAAACGTGGTCCTCCGAAAAAAGAAAGCCGCGTACCGAAAGGTACGGATTGGCTTGTCCTCATACGTTTCCGTGATGGGAATCTTCGTACGCGTTGTTAATTCGCCTATCATCGCACGCATCAAAACTAGGCGTCTTCAGCGCTGCAAGGAGGCATGCCCTCGTCGTGGCACCTTCGGCCTGAGAGCGACAGAGAACACAATCAAGATTGGAATGACGTAGACGAAGCACGTGACCGGGAAACTGACGTGACTACCGTTGGTGCTGGTTGTTGAGCGTGCTCGATTAATTGCGCCGACGTCTCCGAGGTGTCTGTGTCAAGCATGTGAACACGGCACACAAAACATGACTAGGACATAGCCAAGGCAATTATGGCATGTTCGGTGTCCTCACCGGAAGTAAAAGCGCTCGACTTGGAAGGAGAAGGGCACCAATTCTGTCTGCAGTTCGTACATGCATGAGCCTGAAAAATGGGATACCAGCGAAACGCAAAAGACGCGCACACCAGGAAAAGGCGTTAGACACGTTAGACACGTCCATGTCTTACGTTTTTTCCTTGTGTGCGCGTCCTTTGTTTTTCGCTGGTACCCCTTTTCGAAGTTCATCATGCACCAACTGACCCAACAGCTTGCGCTAATGCACCAGAATAGTACCTGTATCCCATATCGCGTAGTCTCAAACGGGTAGTGGAGTGTGCTGGCGCAGGGGCGTTGGTTCTGCCCAGGAAAAGCAGTTGCGGATATTCAGATATTTCTCAGCGGTCCTAGAAAAGAAAGAAGAAGAACGAAGAAAAAAGAAGGGGGTGGGGGGACTGATGGTCAAGCACAGGGACATGTCAAGCACAGGAAGCACAGGAACAGAAATTACGCGGAGTATGCAATCCCTCTTTGACACACGGTAAGAGATATGTTTTTTAGGTGTGCATCATCTCGAGAGAGAGAGAAAATAATGCAGAGAAAGGCAGGGAGGTTAACCAGAGGTAGTTCCGGTTGGCTACCCTGCGCAGGGGGAAGGGTTAAGAGGGATAAAAAGAGAAACAGAGTGGAAGGGGGAGATAGAAAGAAAGGGAGACAAGCACGAACAAAGCGCGTACACTACAGAACGGTAGGGGGCGGCATTCTTAGAGTCTGTCGTAAAGCCCCGTAGACCGCAAGAACGTTAATAGCACGAATAAGGCCTTCAACGCGGATGTTCTTTCGGAGCATTGGCCTAAAGCTTTTAGTTCTGAAAGTGGACGATTGTCCAGCTTGTCCAGTACCCTGCACATCACTTGTCTCTCAGCACTGTATCGCGGGCAGGCACAGATAATGTGTGCGAGCGTCTCGTCGATGTTACATGTGTCGCACGTGGGGCTGTCGGCCATTCCTATGAGGAAAGCATAGGCGTTTGTAAACGCAACGCCTAGCCACAGACGGTAAAGCATGGTCTGTTCACGTCGTGGTAATCCAGGCGGGAGGTGCATCCGTATGTCCGGAGACAACGAACGCAACCGACACATGGTGAAAACATTTGAGTCCCACAGGGGCAAAGTACACTCACGGGACATCAATCGCAGCCCAGCCGCAGCGTCTGTTCGCGAAAGCGGAATGAAGACTCGTTGACCACTTTCATGTGCCGATCGGGCTGCTTCGTCGGCTTGGTCATTCCCGCTGATGTTACAATGTCCTGGAAGCCACTGAAAGATTATGTTGTGTCCCTTATCATAGCTTTGATGATATATGTGCCGAATTTCTGAGGCCAGTTGTTCATTGGGTCCGTGGCGCATTGGGCTTCGTATGCACTGAAGGGCTGCCTTGGAGTCACTGAAGACTGTCCATTGTTGCGGTGGTTTCTGCTTAATGAAATCAAGTGCAGCACGGAGCGCCGCGAGTTCTGCACCCGTTGATGTGGTCACACATGAAGTTCTTAACTTGATTTCCTCAGATTGTGCCGGGATGATGACTGCAGCAGCAGCGCTGTTCAGTTTTACTGAGCCATCTGTGTATACATGTTTCCGGAATCTGTGCACGTTGTGAATGTGCTCCAAAGTTACTTGCTTCAAAGATTGCAATGGCGCTCCAGCTTTCTTTCTGACTCCTGGAATTGTCAGTTGCACTTGCGGCCGGTGCAGACACCACAATGGATCTGACAATCGTGAAGCGGGCGTAAATTCTTATGGCAAGTACGACTGATGTCTTACAATAGTTTTAGCAAAAGTTGAAAGTGGCCTTTTTGCTGGCAAGCAAGCAAGGTGGTGTGAGGGAATCCGAGTCAGGTGTCGGATGTGCGCTCTCAGGACATCTGTATCAATGTAGACTGTCAAAGGCGCGTCTCTGGCTATGGCCACTGTCGCAATCGATGACGTTGTTTTGGGAAGACCGAGACAAGTCCTGAGTGCTTGGGCCTGCACGCTCTGGAGTTTGCGAATATTCGTAGTACAAGTATTACCTATTACAGGTAAGCTGTACCGCAGGAAGCCCAAAAACAGTGCTCGATATAGTTGCAACATTGACGGTACTGTTGCGCCCCAGGACTTCCCGCCGAGAAACGCAAGAAGGTCCACAATGGCGGCCAAACGCTTCGTCATGTACGAGATGTGAGGGCTCCAAGACAAGTCTCTATCAATGATGACGCCAAGAAATCGGTGCGTTCGTCTATATCGTATGATTTGGTCATTAATCCGCAAAGCATACGGGGACATCGATTTACGAGTAAAAGCAACGACTGCACATTTCTCAGCAGAAAGCTCCAGGCCTTGTCTTCTTAGGTATCTTGACACAGCCGTTGAGGCTTTCTGAAGTCGTGCGCGGAGTTGTACACGTGTCACGCCTGAAGCCCATATGCAAATGTCGTCTGCATATACGGAGAGCTGTACGGTTTGCGGTAACGAATCAGCGAGACCAACGAGCACCAGGTTGAAAAGGGTAGGGCTGAGTGCTCCGCCTTGCGGTACACCACGACTGGTATAGCTAGATGGCGTTGGTCCGTCTTCAGTCAAAATAAAGAAAGATCTTCCATGCAAATAGTTGCATATCCAGCGAAAGGTGCGTCCACCAATCCCTACAGCTTCTAAGGCGTCCAGAATTGCCTGATGATCTACATTGTCGTACGCACCTTTAACATCATAGAATAGAGCCGCAGTGATTCGTTTCAGAAGTTTCTGGTGTTGTACGTATGTTACCAGGTCGATAACGCTATCTATTGACGAGCGGCCACGTCGAAAACCAGCCATTACCTCTGGATAGACGTTGTAGAATTCCAAGTACCATTCTAGCCGTGCAAGTGTCATTCTTTCTATTACCTTGCCGACACAGCTGGCAAGTGCTATTGGACGGTAAGATGATAATTCCAACGGGGATTTGCCAGCCTTGAGGAGTGGAACAAGCCGGCTGGATTTCCACATTGTAGGGACCAAGCCGTCACGCCATGATGCGTTGTATAGGCCAAGAAGGGCATCTCTGGCCTCTGGACCAAGGTTTACAAGCGCAGAGTATGTGATGCCATCGTGTCCTGGTGACGAAGATCGCCTGCAACCAGCAAGTGCGGCCTCCAGTTCTTCGATGGAGAAAGCAGTGTCCATACGAGGATCCCGGGAGCAAGGGGGCACAATGGGAATAGGTGCGCAAGGTGAATACGTGGGCGCCGGACCCGCAATCCTTGCGCAGTAATCTTCGGCTACCTCGACTTCTCGGCGTCCTTGGTGTAGGGCTAGAGACTTAAATGGACGACGCTGTTGAGGAGCTGTTCGAAGACCACGGATTGTTCTCCAGACAACCGACAGAGGCTTACGTGGGTCGAGAGACTCACAAAACGACTTCCAGCGTTGATTGTGGAGTACAGCAAGGCGACGCTGAATTTTCTTTTGAATGCGTCTGGCCTCTCTAAGGTCGTAGAGTGATTTAGTCCGTCGGTACCGTCGCTCCGCTCGCCGGCGGATTGCACGGAGGCTCTGTATTTCCGAATCAAAATCCGTGTAGTTCTCTAATGGCCGAAATGAGCGCAAAGAATCCTGCATAGCCTTGGCGATCTCAAATTCTAGTGTGGACGAAATGCTTTCGTGGCATGCGTCTTCCATAAGGGATTTAAACACGGGCCAATCTATTGCTTGTTTAAAATTTGATGAAACGGATTTGGTGAGGCCTTTTATCTTCAGGTAGGTAGGAATGTGGTCGCTTCCGTGGGTTTCTATATCTGCGAACCAATGGACGCGGCGAGTGAGGCATCGCGAAACAAATCCTAAGTCTAAACAACTACTGTATGTCCGGCCGCGCAGAAACGTGGGACTGCCATCATTTAGACAACAAAGTTCATGGTCGCAAGCAAAGGACACGAGGTTTCTTCCTTTCGAATTTATCTTGTTGCTTCCCCAAAGTGAATGATGCGCGTTGAAGTCCCCAACAACAATCCATGGACCAGGTGTCGCATCTATAATGTCACTCAGTCTCTGCCTATCAAAACGACTTGATGGAGAAAGGTAAGCGCCCACTAAAGTAAACGCAAGGTTTTGTTGTTTCACGGTCAAACACACATACTGATTAATGTCATGTGGGCTCACTGGATGAACAACATAAGTCAATTCACACCGTATGTAGATGGTCACTTTGCTAATTTCAGTACAAGTCGATGACACATGAGGTTCATAGCCTGATATCCGGACGGGTGTCTGTAGCTTCGGTTCACAGACGACAACAATGGGGAATTGATTCGTGAAAATGTAATGGCAAAAATCACTGCGGGATTTCAGGCCACGGGCATTCCATTGCATAATAGATGCTTCCTTGACTTGTCTGAAGAACGGCTGACGCGGTAGAGCCATTGTGCTTGCTACTCGAGGCTCGCAAGAACCGGATCCAGGCCGTCCAGCACTTGTAGTGCCCCTCGAGCAGAAGGCGTCTGCATGTCGTTTAACAACACGCGAATGACTTTCATTAGAGGTTTTATTATGGCGATTATTTGCTTGTCTTGACATCGCACATGGTCTGTGCCCTCATTGGTTCGTCGGTAGTCCACCGTCGACCTTTGTTGGGCTGGAGGACTTAATGTCGGAAGTGCAGGCCAGTCGTTTGCAGTAGAGGTATGCACTGCGTCATCAGACACCGTGTTGTTAGTGTGGGTGAGCGCCTTGGGAGCACCAGCCTCAGGAAGTATCGGCTGTCTCGCGACGGTATCAGCATTTCTTGTAGACGAGGATCGTCTACGGTGACGGCGGACACTACGCCGTCGTACTTTGGCGGCGGCCGCTCTGTGAGTTGAGTTGTCTCTCACCATTTGTTTGAGGACTTTCCGCTCTGTCCTGTGTCTCGGGCAGTCTTTCGACGATGCTTCATGGGGACCGGAGCAATTGGCACATTTGAAGTGAGTCGCACGGCAAGCATCTGCACCATGCTGCTCAGAACATCTCGCGCACACGGTCGAATTTTTGCATATGCCGCTGACATGCCCGATCTGCAAACAATTACGACACTGAAGTGGTCTTGGAATGAACGGTCGCACTGGATGACGAAAAAATCCAACTTTCACGTGGGACGGCAAGCTACCTCCCTTGAAAGTTATCCTCACACAGCGTGAATCTCCTAGGCGACGGATTTCAATAATAGGAACATCTGCTGCGGCGGGTTTGACCAAAATAGGCAGATCGTTGTCGTCGATTGACTCATCAACATCATAAATCACACCTGATATAGTATTGCTGTCCTGTGGTATTATGGTGCGAACATTCATCTTGCCCAGCATTTTCACTGTACTCAAGATATCCAATGCTGACCTGTTCTTGACATCAACCGCGAGAATGTTCTTACGGGTGTTAACTCTCATATCCGTGATCTCATTTGGAACAACAGCCTCTAGTGTTACAGATACGGCTTGCCTGTTTAGCCGATTCAGGTTGTCGGTCGGCGTCACGGGTAAGAAGAGGATGGTATGAGCCGTGTCATGGGCCTTTGCTGCCGCCGTCGTCCTTGTTGAAGACGAGGAGGCAGTGACGATTCTCCTCTTTCCTTTTTGCCTCACAACTGTCAAGTAGTCGCCGTCATCCGACAGATCTTCTTCGGAAGCAGAGTAGTACAGCAGGGTGTCCTCGCTCCCTGTGTCGCTCATCAGGTGATTGCGCTTCCTCGGAGCGCTCGACGCTGTGACGTCGGTCTCCTCCGGACGTCTAGCTGACTCCGCTTCCATCGCCGAAGGTCTCGGAAGCGGCGCCTCCCGAAAACACGCAAAAATACTCGCAAAAAGAGAACAGTAGAAAACGGGGTTCCACACAAGAGCCACTTCTTCGTCTCTCTCCATCATCTCGAGAAGCGAGGACCCTGTCTCCAATAAGAAGGGGGCGTGATAAAGAAAACACAAGTGTCAAGTGTACAACTAGGCAGAACAGCCTAAAAGATGTCATCACTACTTCTCTAATTGTTTTTAAAAGTTTTTTTAGAAGTCTAATTGCTTTAAAGTTTTTAAGCACATCGCTTATTTCCTTGTAGGACTTGTATAAACTACGCTATCATTTCATCAGATTTTAGGCTGGCTGCAAATTAATATATCGGATTTGGCCGTTTTAGAAACTCTAAAAGATGCAACCTACATAACCTCGATATCATTTTCTCGTGCGGTGTTTTGGTTTTGCAAAGGTTGGTACTTCAGCCCATCTTTTTTCTTTCGCTAAGTTGCGCATTTCTGCCTCGGCTGTAAAAAAAATCAAGTTTTCAATAACAGTTTGCGGCCTAGAGTCCTTAGAATGAAACTTCTTTTTGTGAAATGCAACAAATTTCATTCCGTTCGCTCAAGTGAATGTCTGATCAAAACATCCTACGTTTTTGCGTGCAACTCAGCAGGCAAATTTAAGTTGGGCGTCATCTAAAAGGCTTCTTATTTGCCCACCACCACACGGAACGTCGTCGTCCTGCGCATCGGACTTTCTTAATTTCTTACTTTCGGACTTTCTTAGTAGACTGAAGTTCAGGCTGAGCACGTTGCCTGGCCACGAGACGAGGGCGAACGTGCAACAGAAAGCGCAGACCCACCAAGCATAGTTGCGAGATTTTTAGCTGTGCTCAAAAGAAAACCGAGCAGACGAAAGCGACAGAAGTGCAAGAGGCATGAATAGCGGTCTGATTGCGGCAAACCGCGCGTCTCCACGGACACAGTCAACTCGCCGCTCTGGGACTCGTGCGGATTTCGTTGGGGCTGAATTAAGAAGGACGGGTCGACGCCTCTATGTCGTAGCTGGGTGGGCGAGCAAAGCAGAACGAACAGCGTGCTTCGTTGTGGTTGCGGCGAACGGCACTCTGTGATAACCTAGTTCGATTCGCTTCCGACGTGTCCGTATCCTGTTCGTTCTTGTCTCCGACAGTCCTGACCTGTTGACTAACCGGGCTTCTCATTGCGTTCTGTGTAACCAACTATATACTCCCCCAAAACCCCTACGTTATTTGCAAATCAACGGACCCCCTAGTGTACGGCTTGCTGCAATAATGATTAGCGAAGAAGGCATTATCACATCAATTTTATTTTAATTTAGATAAATCGCCCGGCGCACTCGTTCGTCTGACAATGTGAATCGCCTCTTTCATGATCGCTACTATCAGTTTATAAGATATACTTGATAAGAAGCTATCCTGCGCATGCTACTCGAAAAACCCGGAAAAAAACTCGAAAACAAAGAAACTCGAAAATGAACTCCCCCCCCCCCCCCTATACCATAGTTACAGTACTTTGCAGACTGGCAGGCACATAATGGGTCGGATCAGTATTGTCCATGCCGGTTGATTACAATCTATTAATACGACAAGAAATTCCGTATTTCGCGCCCATCTTACACGGACTTTCCCACACGTAAGAACAGCGACGGCAAAGAATTTTAGCTAGAGCACCACGCATATGTCTAGCAGTTCCACGAGGGACTTCTAGCTGCCGTGTAATAGCTGAATATCGCCAATAACCGTTTCTAGCTATGTGAACTACAGAAACATGCAGAAATTCTTTTCATCTTCAAAAACAGTATAAGAGCCACAGTATAATATGTAGGAGCCACCCATTGGCTCTAGACACAATAAAACAAGATGCAAGTTACCTTCATAAAGAACTCAAGGAAATCACCATATATCTCCAAGAAGTGAATTTTCGAACTCAGTTGTCGAATATTCTCCATAGCTGCTTACACTTCCAAAAATCGTATTGTCAGTAGACGGGATATTCAGAAAAAGAGACATTTTCATTCAAGCAGCTGAAGAACTAGCATTTTACCAGATATATGTGCGATATTCAGGATACAGATACAGACGGATCCAGTGCAGCAAACTCTTCAACTTCAGCTTTCATTATAGCGTACCTCAATAAGCAAGAGTCATTTAAGCTATCTCGTGTGACTTCGCCCGCAACAACTGAACTATTCGCAATCCTATGTGCGATGAACTTTATAACTTCAATAAGCGATGCGCTAAAAGGGGTAATGTTCAGCTGTTCACAAGCGGTATCAACATCACTCTGCAGCACAAAAGTGCAAACAATCAGTGATGCTATAATATAGGAAACACTCATTGACTTCACAAAGGCGAGCGAAGCGAAGCAATAAACAGCATTTCAGTGCATACCACGACATTGCAACATAGGAAGAACTTATTCAAACGTGTGGTACCAGTGGATACCACGACATTGAATCCCGACTTATAGAGAGCTTTGCGGAGAACACTATAACGTTTTTGTTGTCCTGCTCAGAAGGTTATTGTTGAACAATTCCTGCAACGCTTAACAAATCTCGCTGAGTGAAACTTCTTGCACTCTTAAATCAGCGCACCTTCACCTACGATTGCGTCATGCAAAAACAGGCCAAGGGGCAAATTGTTAGACCTACGCCAGAGAGATAATTTAATTGAAAGAAGGCAGAGAGGTCGGCCTGAGCTAAGGTGCTCTAGCCTGCTACTCTGTACAGGGGAGGGGGAATGGGGACATAAAGATGTGATGAGGGATGATGATGACATAGCAAGAGGGATGCGCAAAGGTGAGAGCAAGTTCAACACTCTGATAATAAAGATTCACAAATGTCATCCATGAAGCCACAATCAGGTTTCGCATCAAGTCTGTAGTCACCAATTCGAGTGAACTTAAATATAGAGGCGCCAGCTCAGCAGGAAGCTTGCGACATCGGCTGCACACTGGTCTGTTGGTGAAGTACTGTGCTGTAAACAGTGTGTTGGAACGCAACGAAAACAAAAACGAAAACAAAAAAGCAATATTTTTGAACAGAACTTACACGTTAGCGAAATATTATATTTATTATTTTGATGTATAGTGAAACCGAAATATTTTTTATCGTTTTTCGGTTCAAGGGAAAAGTCGTAAATGCGAAACAACCGACGTCAGCGACCGTCAGCATTATCGCATATATCTCAGGCAAGGAGAGCGCGGGTGATATCTGCTCGAACGCTCCACTAATCGAAGTCTACCGCTCGGTACATTAGCAGATCTGAATCGCAGCAAAACCCAGGGCACAGGGTGAAGGACGGTTCAATATTTGGTTTTCTACTGGTAGATCCCTTTGTTACTGAAGCTTCTTTGTCGTTCGTTTATGCTCGTTTTAGTTGGTGTTGTCGGAACAGCGGTTTCGCGTTTCGACGAACATACTCGATGGCGTCCTTCTTCTGAGGTCATGCCCAGTGTCTTGACTCAAGGCACTCAGCATGATCTCAGAGCTCATAACTGACTTATTGAGAAAAATTAATATAATGTGTCATTGTTACTTTGCTTCAAAAGTTTTTGTATACAAGCAAAATTGTTATGAACCATTACGCATAATTTTTTCGTTCCGGAGCAGAACCGAAATGCAACTGCTTTAAGTGGAATGAAACTAAAAGTGGAACGAAAAATATTTCATTCCTACACCCTGGCTGTGAAAGACTGAAACAGGAAAACATCTACTTAAAAGAGAACGTATTGAGAGCAGCTAACCGACGACTTCGGTGCGTTCTTCTTTCCTGTTTGTTTGTTTTTTGTTGTTCTTGTTCATTCATTTTGTTGGTTCTGCAATTTACCGCGCCCTTTCTGGAAGTACAAAATTTGATCACGGCACGAATACATGGTAAATGTATGCTCTCGTCAGCATTTTTTCTCCAAAAGTCTCAGTTTCAACGAAACTATAGCAATTTCCTATTGGTCTTTCGTCCACGAAAAAAACTTACCCTTTTAAAGCTCGTCAGAAAATAAAGTGTTGGCTTTGGGGGCATCGGTGTCTTCCGAATAGCCGCGGCCGTTTTCCCTTCTCCCTTAAGTGCTCACTTGGCATTCTCGATGCGGAGCTGTAGTCGATTAGAACAAGACTTCCGTTCTAGACTTCTTTCGAAACTGGAACAGCACGACTGAAGCCAAATTTAAACGTAATTTAAGTTGAGATCTCCGGCACTGTGCGTCGAGTGAAGCGTGTGATATGAGGCCATAGAGTGGATGCGTGACAAATTTTACTCATCAGCATCTTATCAGCGGAAACACATTAACATCATTCCACGTGCGATACGCCGTGAATGCTCCGGGAGGGCTATGACGTCATGCTTCCGATGACGAGGTAAAAAGGGTTTGATTGCCAGCAGTAGTAGCCGCATTGTTAAGGTCAATGAATCTGAAACCACTTCTCACTTACGGGGCGCGTTAAAGAATCCTAGCTAGTAGATCTTTTTTCTCCGAGCGCCCCAATACTGCATGTATAATATAGTGCGAGCAGCTTTGAGAAGAACCATCACTTCGGAGCCCACTTAGATTTTCCTATATATTTACATTTTCAACATATAACTTCTCTCTTTAGGCAAGCGAGCAACAGAGTTGAACGAAATTTGTTGTACATGGGAGACGGAGCTGTACTATACGGACAATATACAGAAAGCTAAATCATAGAGAAATTTGGAAGTACACTTATAAATTGGAGCCTTAATTGTTTTTTTTTCATGAATTGCCAAAAATCGGTAACTTTCCGAAAAATTCGGCAGTTTATATTTCCTACTCTTGGAATTTAAAACAAATATTTCATTTTTGTAAACAATATCACTTAGTGTACCTAAAGCACTAAAATATTATGAATTATAGCTTTCGTAGGATTATTTGTTCGTACTAGGGTTTTACAAAAGTTATACCTACAAATCAGCTATACATTTTAGGGTCACGTTAAAAAAATTGATGCTATCAGCTTTGATATTTCATTATTTCACCATAGGGCAGTTCGAAAACTTTTTTTATGTATGACATCTATTGTTGATCTACCGGGTTGAGAACTTCACACTTCAGTTTCTTTTTTTTTTCATTTTGCGCTTTCCAATATTATTTATAAAAACATTGTTGAGGTAAATACAAATTATTTTGTATTCGTTCCGTAGATTTCAACCCTTTCTTTTAGATACATTAGGCATATCCAAATTAGAGCAGTTGAACGCGACAAAAAAATGTTTTATTCTCTGCGACGTATTTAAATAGGCACTCCGAGTTAAAGATACCCCTTAACGCGTTACACCTGATCATGTTCTTTTCTTTCTTTTTTTTTTTTTTTTGCTCTTCAAGTGCGCGGCCGCCTGATAGAATTTAACCTAGCGAGACAACCCAAGGGCTCCAAAGAAACTTCGTACTGCGGTGCTTGAATTATTTTTAGCCACTGTTACCTTTGCACGCGAGGCCATATCTATGTGCCGAAGCGCATTTTTGTTGCGTCATTGCAATGAACTTAGCGCCCTGACGTGCAGTGAAAACACGCTACGTCGCGCTTTTACGCCGAATGCAACAAATGCATTACGAACCACTCGGCTCTGTAGGCAAATGCGCCAGCATTTTCATTACATTTAGGTTACTGCGCACCGAAACTATGTGTTGTGTTTCTGCATACGTGGGGCGTATAATAGCCCACGCTATCTTTCGGAGGACCTCCCGATCAGTACGAGATGCTCTCTCTATTAAAATTATGCTTGCAAATGCCCTAGTTAATAAAATCTAAGCTGAGATTGTTTATTTTTATTTTTTTACTATGATGTGCGAAACTCCTTCATCAGCTCAGATTCGTGCGTTTAGCTAGGAGCCAGCGGAATTTTTTTTAAATGCCGCGCCGCTAACTACAGTGGCAAAAGACAGCATTGTAGCCATTACTATCCGCGGCCGCTGCCACAAAGTACTCCAGCTCACATTAACGACAGGCCATTTTGACCTCAGTGAATGTGTGCAGTGGGGGCAGAGCCATTTTTCTTGTTTCAAAGTTCGCATTCGGCGAGACGGTGACACAATGGCACCGAGCAGGCGGTCTCAGTACAGTTTTGACCAGAGAGAACAGCAGCAAGTGCTTTGCCTACAACAGCACATTTTCTTTATGCCATGCTCACATTGAATATGCCACAAACCATCTTTGCGCCGAGCTTTTGCACTTTCCAAATGAAACCCGCGCTATTTGAACACTGGGAGATGCTTCGCAAACGGGTGCTTTTGAATAGGATCACACACCCAGCTGTTGCGCAAGGAATTTTCGCTTCCGAAATGAGAATTCTGCACGGTCCTCTATCACGCCGAGAACCCGGTCACTTTAACAAAGCGTGAGAACAAAACTGTACACTCAAATCAGCGTTGCGTAGGAACGAGCGTAGAGTGCGTAATTGTCTGCCACCTTCAGTCGTCAGCGAAGTATATGGCCGTGGTCCTACGACTCTCGCACATAGCACTCCATTTAAGCACTTCCTAGCGACCGATATAAATGCAAATGGCAGCGTGCTGTGAACGGTTGCTGGCAGAATGAACGCCACAGAACAGACGACGGCTTTCGTCACCCAATTGACGTCTGCGCCTGAGTTGCAGACGAATCGACTGCTCATCTGGCACAACGTTGCCAACGACGAACTTTGCGCTCCGGGCAAGCTTTTCGTGACGTTGGATGTGCTAGGTGCGGGTAGAGCTATTTCTTATGGTGGTATGAGCCATTGCTTACGGGGGTGTATAAGCCATTGTATTTTAACTTGCTTACGAAGGTGTGAACCATTGCTGATAATGATAGGTGCTTGTTTTGAGATTGTTTTTTTATTGAAACGTACGCTGTTCTGCACGTTCTATGCGTGATTCCAATGAACGGATGCACTGTTCGCTTCAATTCACCGAGTGTTTGTAGCTTTTGAATTCCGAGGGGGATAAGCCATTGCATTTTTTGCTTGCTTAGTGGGGTATGAGCCATTCCTACTGATGATAATTTTTGTTCACGGAGGGACGCGAAAACTTTCGACCACCGAGAGACCGTAAAGTACTTGTTCGTGCCGAGAACTTGCATTAGGTATGTTTTTCTTTTTCCTTTTTGCGCGAGAAGTGGCGTACCACGCAGAAGCGTCGTTACACGGTGGCTAATTCAAGAAGCAAAGCGTTTAGCTTAACACCATGTCAAATTGGCTTAAGATAACTTAGAGCAGTGAATCACAACAAAGTACCGTGACAACACAGTGTCGTGTAGACTAGGAACGCGTCCACCTAAGCGAGGTTGAGTCTCCGCTTCTTTCAATAGTTACATTCCCTAAGAAATCTCTTCGTGCTTTTTACTGTACCTACTCATTCATTTTGAAAACGTAAGCCATGATAGTCGCGATCGTGTAACAGGTTATTAGCAAGAGCCACCATGTTGGACGGCCTTCTGCTTTTTCTCCTGAATCTCTGGCTTTACCGCAGACGCTTACTACGAAAGAAGAAGCCAACTTTAAAACGAGAGCGTGCAATGCACAGAAGAGTTAGGGCACGAGTTTGCTGAAGTAAACAGTACGGTGTTTCACCTAAGCGTTGTTCATTTAGTAACTTTTTGCATTCTGAATAGCTCGCTCCATATACAATGCACAGTTTTAATCCAAACACTGGCAGCATGGAATGAAATATTAGGACACCATCGGTCAGTTTCACACCGGATATTACTATTTTTTGTCTTTGTCTAACAGACTCTAATTAGCACTGCCAAGAAATCACATTCCTAGGGCTACTCACGCGTGCCAACTGAGCGGCATTGTTGTTTTAGAACGGGAATTTGATAAATTTTTATCGACGAATACTTCAGGAACAGATGAAACATTGAAGCAGTCAGGTAAATAACAATAAAAAAACTAGCGATGGTGCCGTAGAAGATTAGCAGTGATTAAAGTTAACAGTCAGCCGACCACTCAATAAAGAAGCATGCACACGTGTACGCCGAGAGAGGGAAAATATAAAGAAATAAAAGTCATCTTCATATATGAAAGCTAGAGGCAGAGACGTGAACAAAACTCCTCATTTTGCGTTGATTTGTTTTATTTTGAATACCGCACACGCCTCAGGGGAAGCATTAAGTAAAGGGGCAGCGCAATGGCATTTCCTAACTTGTTTCAAATAGTTACACCAAAGAAATTACGCCCGAAAATAATAAGACTTGACAAAATCAATTCTGCAAAGCATGCGTTTTCAAGAACAAGGTGCCTCTGTTGAACCGCAGCAGCAACCATATAATTACGACAGGACGTCGGGCACTAACATTTCATTTTATGTCATTTCGTGCAATACACAAGTATGTACCTGCAACGCATGTTTTGTTACCGTTAGCGCTTAAAGAAACTACAAGCAAAAGCGCCTGTAATGCCATAAATCGGAAAAGGCAAGAGGCAGTGAAAGCTTTCACAGTACCAGCGTCGGAATATGAATGGTCTTTCGCATGTTCATGCATTCACCTTCTTCCTCTCTCTCTCTCTCTCTGCTTTCTGCAAGAACAGCTTCAACACTCATCGGTATTTTTTCCTGTCTTGTACTCTTTAGGGCTGTCAGCCACGGTATATATCCAACAGCGGACCAGCTTGCCAAAGAGGCTCTCCTCTTTAAGCTCACTTACATTTTTCAGCTTCACACACACACGCGCACACACGAAAAAAAAAATGTCGGCAGCAATAAACCGTAAAACAGATGAGCGTTCTCTTTAACGTATCTCCTCACACTGGACGAGAAGTGCCTCTCTCTCTCTCTCTCTCTCTCTCTCTCTCTCTCTCTCTCTCTCTCTCTCTCTCTCTCTCTCTCGCGCGTGCGCGCGCTCTCTCTTCGTATATATATCTGTTTGCACCTGAGTCCTACCTACTCAGAGGCTAAAGCTGCGGTCTTGGGTTTTGGAAGGACATTTTGCAGTGAAAATTTGTCCTGGGGAACAAATGCACTGCCATCTCGCACTTGTTGGCATGAAGTGTGTAGATTCTTGTGTTAGTTTTGTCGCATATTACATAATTTAATTACGCTTTCCTTGGAACAATGCGGGGTGGCGGAGAGGGGGGAGCTCTAGGGCGTCTCTCTTAGAAAAGGAAAAAGAAAACGTTTGCATGAGTTACGAACAAAGAAAAAAGGTTAGAAAATGAGTCTATGTTTCTTTTTTTTTTAAGAGCACTAAGCCAATTAGACAGGCAAATAAACGAAAGGTAACTTATTTCGCCTGACGCACGAAAGCTTTCACACGGAGGAGATGTTTGCACAGCTGATGGGCCTTGATTATGTCCACGGCTAGCGTCAACGTACGTCACGCAAGCACTCTTCGCTGCGTCAGATTCGTCTCTGTTAATATATTCTTAGTTTTTTTTCAGTTTGTTTTCCTTGTGAAGGGCTGCTGGCAGCACCGATTGTATTTGCGAAAAGCAGCTTTATGTCCAAGAACACGAAGCTGTGGATTTGTGCAGTTTGGAAGGCTCAGTGACGGTTGAAATGAAACCAACATTTTTGCACTAGGACACAATGAAATGAGCCCCTGCTATTTTGCTGACCGAAAGCCAGTGCTACCGGGTTAGGAATAACAGGTAAAATGCGAGTTGCCATAGCGAAGAAGTACAAATGTAGTTGTTGCAGTCGTTGTTCGAGTAGGTTTCATTTGTAATAAAAGAGCTCGACAGCCTCACCTGGTGGTTGCCTTCTGAAGAAGAAGGGGGAAACCTGTGGGGAAGCAGGCATTGTGAGAAAAAACAAGGTAGGCTGCTTTGTGCAGGACCGATAAGCGAAAGTGATTCTCTTCAAACATGCTTTCTTGTTGCTCCTAAGGCAACTCGTGATGAAAGAATGCCTGGTCATCGAATGCGCATAAAGTTTTGATCCTGTCGACGTGACAGCGGACGTTCATCTCAGTTCCGCTTTTAATTCAGGTATATGTAAATGGTTTGTTCCTAGTTGTCGTGCTTTGCATGCCTGCACTACTCTTCTTTTAGTCTCCGCTTCTTTTTGATAGCGAGACGTCTTAAAATTCGCTCTCCGGTCTGTTGTGTATACGTCGTCTGATGATCTGTTTCGTTGACGTGTTCCGTTATCTCAGAACTGTCACATCTTTGTCTGTCATGCGAAAAAGTGTGGTCGGCAACCACATCTTAGTTCAAAAGCCCTTATCTAATAGAGACAACGGAAAATTAATTTTTCTTTTAACCAGTTAGGTGCGCAAAACCTATAGTAACCTAACTGCCTATCTTAACCCTATAGACGAAAGCCACAGATGAACCAATCCACAAACTAGCCAAGTAACCAAGCAACATATTAACCAGCTTCGATAGCTCGCCCAAAAAGTGATGCCATTGTGTCCAAAATACGACTAGAAAATAAATGTTCGATCGACGCAAGATGCTTGTCGGTCATGTCTCGACAAGCAGACACATCTGAACACCAGTCACGTTTCCGAGCGGAATCTGTCTTCTTTGGGAACTCGCGAAAGCTTCAAAGCCGCTATGATAAAAATATTCAGGCGGTTGATTAGTTTAGGCGGTTTCGCAACTCGTGGTCTGGCTGGGAGGAGGGCATGCTAATAACAGAGACAGAAAGAGCAAAGAGGCACGCAGGAAGATTTACAGCAAGATCGATCCAGGTCTGCGAGGCGGCAAATGTAAAATCAATGCATCTAAATACCAGATGCAAATAGGTTCACATAAATGACGGCAAATGTAAACAAAAAATTACGGACTTTGTGAGATAATTTTTCTGCGCCCTATGTTAATTCAGCAGGTAATTAATAGAATGTCAAAGAAAATTTGAAGCAAGAACGAGAGAGACATTTTTAAGTAAATTTTTCTGTACACTATGTAAATTCAGCAGGTTATCAATAGAGTGTCAACAAAACTTGATGTAAGAACGAGATAGACTTTGTGAGATAAATTGTTCTGGGCGCTATGTAAATCCAGCAGGTAATCAATAGAGCGTAAACGAAAACTTGATGAAAGGACGAGAGACATTGTGAGGTAAATTTTTCTGCGCGCTATGTAAATCCAGCAGGTAATCAGTAGAGTGTCAACGAAAAGTTGGCGTAAGAACGAGAAAGCGCGAGTATTTAGGACGCCCGCGCAATGAACTATCGATTCACCAGCGGCAGCGGGCGCGAAGCTAGAAGAAATCACGGCGAACGATGAAGCAACGGCATAGAGGAAATCCAAAGTTCATTTCAGCGCGCACAGGTCGAATAAATGCGCCCGCGTTACCTTGCGCGCGTATAGGCGTTATCTTCTAACGTGCCTGCAGTTCCACGACGAAAGAGAGCAACTCGCTTGATGGCGTACGCGGGATGGGTTTTCGTTCCCCACGCGAGCTTTATTTATGTGTTTTGCCTTGAAGTTCCCTGCTCGAGCCAACAGGAAAGAAAATTCCCCGCCTTCTGACTGACTTCCCCCGAGATGCTTCACTAGGACGATACACTTCGGTGAAGAAACAGTGCCTCAGAAAAGGACATCAGGCGACACACGCGAAAGAGAAATTCCTTACGAGAGATGTAGGAGAAATCGAAATGCTGAATTGAACGAATAATGCAAACACACTAACTTTTGTAAGCATTTACATTACGGCACACACTTCAACGCCCGAAGTGTGGCTGGAGAGTTCGCGAGGCATGTTCACTTGGAACGACTTCCACTGGTGGCACCGGTTTCGAGTTACACGCGTCACGCTTGCGTTGAAAATGTGCAGTTGTTCAACTTGCGTCCTTAACAAAATGCAGGTTTTTTTTTTAAATTGATGCACGACAGAAACATGAGCGTCAGTGCATTTCGTAGGACACATTGAAAATTGTTGCCTCAAGACAGGTGCAGTCCTGACAATTCGTTTCAAGTGGAAACGCCTTACGAAAACTCAGCAGCTGCAATTCTCAAATTGAAATATGTGCGGCAACGTAGGTAATGAAGAAAGTTAATTATCGTACTAATGTCAACTATTCCATTAAGTATTTCGATATTTCTTAGGATTGCTGGCCGCCACATCGAGTAACATTGCTAAAGGCTTAGAATTGCTATATGGAACGGGCAGTTTCGAAAACTTGGGTAACCACACAAAAAATATAGTTTTGATGAGTGGCAACAGTTGAATATAAATACGGCGCTGCACAGTACAAGAAGATAAATGGAATAAAAAGAAGGTAGGAGCGAAGAAGCCACATTTCTTCGAGTTGGGAGTGGTGGTTAGGAGGACAAACGCCTCGTGACGCAAGTCCCCAAGGCAAGAGCAGCGCGTGCCATAGGTTTGCGAAGGTTTGGACCATGGACGGTGGGCCTAATTACCGAGAATTCTTCTCATCGGATTGCGGCGTGGGCAACATCGTAGAGGGCGCTCGCTACCCCCCACCTTCGTCGACCGGAGGCACCACGCTCGCATCGCTGCATGGGGGTAAGTTTCCCCGAGTTTCCCGAAACAATGCGCACCCTTTCCCCATCCTGGAATGCGCTGCTTCATCAGCCTGACGCGTATTGCATTTCTCGAAACAACGCTTTTTGTTGTTCTTGACTCACGCTAGGCAACTGATAAAAGAAAAAAATTAATTCGAGTCACGTCTGTGCCACAGAAAGGGGCGTTGCGGGGAACTCGCTCATGAGTTTAAGCTTGGTTAAGAATCCAGCCAACCCGGATAACCGCAATAAACAAAACCTTTACGACACCGAGTGTCCTTCATGGAGAGGTGTACGGACATCGTTCGTATCAAGTGATGGAATTCGGCGTCGTAATTATGCGGCTTGCCTATGAAGCGCGCCGCAACGGGTGGACCTCCGCCTAAGCTTTTTTCTTCTTTTTTGCGTGTCGAAGATTATTGTTCTCTGGCTCGATGGGAGGAGACTTTCACGCTCGAATTCTAAGCTATAGTAGGCGCGCAACTTTTCGCTTCCCAGTTCATTCTTATCAGTGGCCCTTGTTTCGACATTTATTCGCTGCCAACTCTAGGCTTTTGTAGAGAGTGTATCTACAAGGGCGAGGGGTACACTTCGCGAGGTAAACTGCTCGATACGTTTGTCAATTACTTATTGAACCCGACAATGTAGCTGATTCATTGCCGCGTTTCCTTGCTGAGCTCGTGTTCGGGGTTCGAATGCCTGGATTTCAACAGGGGCTATATGTAAGAACACCTGTGCACTTTCGATTTCACGGCTTGATAATGAACCCCCGGTGGTTTAAATTATTACAGAGTCTCCCACTACGTCGGGCCTCATGGTGACATTGCGCTTTTGGCACGTAATGGCCCATATTTAATAGTAATAAAAATAAAGCTATTTATTCTCACGCGGACTTTTTACATTGAGTACAGAAATGTAGAAATTGAATGGTAAGTAAAGCTTATCTCGGGTAAATATTTTGGGACAAATAATAAAAAGGCAAATGTATGCTTGAAATAAACCATAAGGAAAAAGTGGTAAATTGAGTCTGCACAAAGAGCCCGCAGGAGTTTCAGTGGATATAAACAAGAAGCGTAAAGGAATAATTTAACAGCGTGTGACGGTAATTTATGTTTACCTCGCCTAATGCGAGTTAGCACCGCTGTTTATCGTTGGCACTACGACGACGAATTAAAGGCGCTAGTGGTACGACGATTCACCCGCGTTGGACCGCAGTGCAGGGTAACAAACCGGACGTTCGTCTGGTTAAACTTCCTCCCTTTCATGTCTCCTATTTCTCTCTCGCTCTCTTTCTCTGCCCTGGCTGAAGACCAGTAGGGTTTTTTTGTGCTGCCGTATAATGCACCAAGGCAACGTGACCCTAGACATTGACTGGCGTGGCTTGCAAAAACCGCTGTTCCGCTTACATTTAGGTGCACGTGAAAAACGAGCAGCTGAAAAGAAAAAATGGGCTGGGGCTTAGATAAGGTTAAGCCTGAATATCTCGAAGCGAGAAGGTTCGATGATGCTTATGCTTTAGCTTATGGTTATGCT
Source organism: Dermacentor variabilis (assembly GCF_050947875.1). NCBI lineage: Eukaryota > Metazoa > Arthropoda > Arachnida > Ixodida > Ixodidae > Dermacentor > Dermacentor variabilis. The sequence continues at coordinate 47,187,855 of NC_134575.1, read as the reverse complement.
TTATGATTTAGCCTATGGTTATGCTTACGGTTTAGCTTATGGTTATGCTTGATGATTTGGCCTATGGATATGCTTACGGTTTAACTTATGGGTAAGCTTATGGTTTAAGTTGTGGATATGCTTACGGTTTAGTTATGGTTATGCTTTATGATTTAGCCTGTGGTTATGCTTACGGTTTCACTTATGGATATGCTTTGGTTAGCTTATGGTTATGCTGTACGTGTGCCTTGTGTAGTTATGCAAATTGCTTATCAGTGATGTATACCATAAGTTATGCCGGATTATCAAACTTCCTTATTCATCACTGTTGGGCACATTGTCTTGCGATTTCTGTACGGCCATAAACACAGCTCTCTCTACCGGTAGTATCACTCTCTTCTCCTTCCATGTTAAATGCGTACGCTTATTCTCTGGCAAGCGGTTATATAGTCGGCCTTCGCGATAAACACGCGCTTGCGGCGAACGTCAAACGATGACGCATAGCGCGTGGCAGTGGCCACCTGCGCCGACTCTGAACACGCGTACGGAGCCAATTCCAACATTGGGCGGCTAGCGCAAAGCGCGGTGTTGACTAGCGTAGTGAAGCTTTTCGCTTCAATAAAGCCACAGAATCATCCACTGAAAAGTGATCATAATCGCGATTGTGTTACTTTTTGGATATCAGTCTCTATAAGTCAAACGGCCAATCAATAATTTAATCGCTGGGCTCAAACACTCACTTCCCTCATTCGTTCAGTGAACCAGCCATCCACTACATCGATGAAGTAGTATGCAAATAATTACTATACCGCTGGCACGCGCTACGTTAGAGTAGGTACACTAATATTCGGCAGCTGTAAATCGTACTCTTTAGAGGTGGCTGAGCAAAGCAATGAGCAAGGATGATGTAGTTCTACGCAAGCGTCTGTAGTTCTTCCCGTTTCTCGTAAACAAACGCAGAAGGGGTCGTCGAGTTCGAGGTAGCGTCTGCGACGCTCTCTTGATAGCATAACGATACGGCGACGGCAGTATGAAAGCGCTTTCCGGATGGAGAAGTCCTGTCGATCAGAGTTTCAAAAACACAACCTCGAACAAAAAGAAGAAGGAAAAAGAACTTGCATAGGACGTTTTAAGTCTATAGCCGCTCTTGGGCAACTTAGTCGAAGGGCGTTAGTATCTCTCGCAACGGTATAGAACACGTAGAAATGGAAGGGGTTGCTCAAAGTGAATGACTGGGCGTCACTGCCTGGCTGACAAGTGGGTTCGACAGGAGCATTCAACTGCGGTGATGAGCACCGTTTTCAGAAAGCGAGCAAGCAAAGCGTGGGGACAGAAGAGAATTGAGTCAAAGCATTGGCAGTATGCTTGGAATTTCTTGCTTTTGATCGCAAGCCAAGTGCAAGAAAATGCATGGATCCCATTTGCGTCCGAGGAAAGCGCATATAATAAAATGTGCGGGCGAGAAAAAATTGAACTGCGAAAAAAGCTCGGTTGTTGAGGCTGAAAGGGAGAGCACGCGACGTAAATAGAGACACATCAGGGGCTGCTGCGTTTAGAGATGTGTTTTTTTTTTTTATTGATATGATGTAAGTTCCTTGTCGCAAGCCGTTCACGTACTGATTGCACCTACTACCGCTGGCAGGAAGGATGGCTGGGGAGTGCAACAATAGTCCAGGGAGTCTCTTCTTCTTTATTGTCGGAGTTTTTCAACTTCCTGCCTTATATGGTGTTTGTGGGGCTTATACCACGTTGTTAATGTTGATATATAGTTGTCTGTTTCTGGGGGCCTTCGTATCGTCCGCATGATGCAGAGTTCGAGCGAAATATTCAGGGCCACACCCTATACTTCACGAAATGCCTCCTGGTGCTTTGCGCTTTTGTTGGAATAAAGAAAAAGAAATACCGAACTATTATTATTATTATTATTATTATTATTATTATTATTATTATTATTATTATTATTATTATTATTATTATTATTACTAAAATTATTATTATATTGGTGCACTATACAAAAATACGAAATATACCACAAATTTGTAAGTTGTACTTGCGCGAAATTCATGTTAGCATTCTAGGAACTTTCGTAAGGTGTATATTAATAATAATAATAATATTTGGGGTTTTACGTGCCAAAACCACTTTCTGATTATGAGGCACGCCGTAGTGGAGGACTCCGGAAATTTTGACCACCTGGGGTTCTTTAACGTGCACCTAAATCTAAGCACACGGGTGTTTTCGCATTTCGCCCCCATCGAAATGCGGCCGCCATGGCCGGGATTCGATCCCGCGACCTCGTGCTCAGCAGCCCAACACCATAGCCACTGAGCAACCACGGCGGGTGTAAGGTGTATATTCGTGGTACCAATTTTTCCGCTTTAGATGCTCTAATAAAGGTGCTTTACAGAACTGTGACACGTTTTCTCTTCTTTTTTTTTGAATCAATCTTTTTTTCCAACATACCTATTTACAGGAATTTTCGCAAGAAGAAAACGCATCTCCTGAGAAATATTCGTCATGCTAGATTCACTAGAAATCACATTTTTCTCTCAAGTATAACACGTTCTATTCAGATGGGTCTAGCGGTTATCTTATAAAAAGCATCGTCGTTTTACACGGGATTCGATAGGGAAATGGGAGTTTGCCCTGAAGCTAAAGCTTCCTCTTGAGTTGAACAAGTCAGCTTCTTGTCGGAGCGTCCTATTTATTGAAGACCCACCAGTTCTGACCATTCGTTCAGCCGAGTGTTGCCGTCGTGGCAGACACCCTCATGTATATTACAGAAACACTCGGGTGTAAAAGACGCGCTGGCATTGGTATCAATACTGACAGCAGCAGCAGCTGTAGACGAGGGTCGTAAAAAGACATTCAATTCTATGCCGCCGACGGCAGCTCGCCTCGCATGCTTCGGTCTCGTGCCACGCTGCGACGCGTCCGAGGCCGAGTGCGGTACTAAAAACGGATCACTGCTCACTTTGACGAAGAGCGTTTCCGAAAGCGCCCGGGTCCGCTCAAATGCGGAGACAAGGCGGCGGCGCAAAATAGAGCGAAATCAGCAATTTGACGTATTTTCTTGCCAGAGCCGTACCCACCTGTTTCGATACTTCTAAGAGAATGCATGGGCCAAAGATGGCCGTCCTACAATGTCTGTAAGAAAATGAGAAAGAAAAAAAAAAGACAGGGATTTCGGTATAGAAGAGAGTTTAGAAAGGAAGGGTTAAGTGAAAGTTCACGGTAAATTTTCTCAAGAGGCGGTGCCCACGTGAAGAAATTACCGGGATTACCGGGAAACCACTGGGATTGCTTGAGATTTTGTGGCGAATGGACGCGCTTTTCGGGGCTCCGTGGCAAAGACGAAATCATAAGTGTTTGTGCATGCTTTGAGCTTGCTTCTGTTTTAGATTTGCCGTTTTTTTTGCCTTGAAATCGTAATTGTGTGGTTTTCTTCTTGATTTTTTTGTCTCGTATTTCGTGTGCGCGGGTGTGTTTCGTGTACGTCTGATTTTGCAGGATGGTTAGAGTGCCCTTTCGCGCTACTTGCTTTAACACGTGCAGCCGGGCGGGATGTTAGTTATAGAGAGACCAATAGCTATTAGTAATAGTCGAGACTACTAATAGTTGAGTTTACTAATAGACCAGTAATAGTTGAGTAATAGCTGAGACTAATAGCTATTAGTGGTTTTACTGTGCGTGTTTTGGTAGGAAAGTGAGAGCGTGGGCACGTGGTTGAGCGCGTGCGAGAGTGTGTCATAGCTTGGGTCACCGCAGCATTGATTGCTTTTGAAACAGTGGTGAGAGTTGCTTTGCGACCTTTTGATGATTTGGATCCTGTGCGTATTGGTTTTTGCTAAAAGGCTCATGCTCTGTGTTATTATATTATTATAATATTTGCATAAGAAAAAAGCCGTGCAATACATGGCAAGAAAGCCGGGAAATCAGGCAGTGCGCGGGGGGTCCCTCAAGGCAGATGAGGGCACGTTATGAGAATGGAGAGGGAATCGAGTCAACCAGCACACACTGTGATGTCGGCACTAGGCTGCAGAAAATGGAGGCCTTGCAGGAAAAGCTTGTCAAACAGGTGTAATAGCTGAAAAATGAGCTAAACAGGGAGTGTGATGCACGGAAGGTAGTTAAAAAAAGACTTGAAGCAGCGGAGGAAAAGCTGAACAGGGCCGCCCCTGTGAACAAGAATGTGCGTGAGAATGGAACACAGTCCCCCGACGTGACAGGAGAGGTATTGCTAGCAAAGTACGTGGAATGCGTGCAACGTGGTGAAGGGTTAGCTGGAAAGAGCAGCACCTACATTGAGGCTGCCACGCGGAAAAAGCAGGGGCACAGGGGACAATGCCCCTTATCCAGTCCGAATCAAGCGGAAAAGGATAAAGGGAAGCAGAGAGAGGTAGGAGAGAGAGAAAGGTTGATCATCGCTGGCCACTCAAACCTGGCTGGGCGCTCAGAAGCAATTGTGGAGAGGGTGAGAGGCGATAAAAGAGTGGTGGTAGGGACATTTCCAGGGCGGACACTGGGTTCTGTCATGGAGCGAGCAAGAGTAAAGCTCGCGGAAAATGTCCACGTGCGCAACCTCGTCATACTAGCAGGTGGGCTAAATGACCTCCTAAGCAGCAAAGGAACAGGACTATCCCAGCGCTTGGCGAAGGAGGTGGATGACTTGCGCGAGCTATCCCCTCAGGCGCAGATTGTAGTGTGCACGGTGTCGGAGGTGCCTGTATGTGACAGTGACGTACAAAGAGCCGTAGTGGCTGCTAATGAGGTGATACGGAAGATGAGCGGAGAGAAAGGCGTCGAGGTTGTCGAAGTAAACAGGGAAGTGAGAAGGTGTGGAGGTTTTAAACGAGACTGGATCCACTTCAATTACAGGCTGGCACGAGAAGTGGGCTGGCGACTTGGTGGTCGCGCTGTTGCTTTTTTAGGGGGCGCACGGGCGCTCAGGAGGCCAGAGTAGGTAGTATTGAAAAAGGTCCCCTAGGGGAACGTCAGGAGAGCATCGCCGTCGATAACAGAACACGAGGAAAGCAAGAAAGAGAGCTCGCTATGCAATAGGGTACATAAACATTCAGGGCGGCAGAAGAAAGGAAACGTGGGCAGAGATTGAGGAGCAGTAAAATAGAGAACGAATAGAAATGTATGCGCTGACAGAAACGCACCTCAGATACTCAGAAGTGCCGTCAGTGGTTGAGAATTATGTTTGGGAAGGGTGCAACAGGACTTAGTCGGAAAGAAAGGGAGGGGGAGTCGGAATGCTGATCCATCAGGGAGAGAAGTGGAAAAGAGTAAATTCAAAATGTCAATAGCATGTTTGCTTATCAGGTACAATGAGTGTGGGAAAAATCTTGGCTGGGCGTTACGTATTTGTGCACCGGCAATAATTGGACAAAGAAGAAAAAAGAGTGTAATGCATAAGCGCTGATATTAAGGGTTTAGGAATGGTGCTGAAATTGTCCTATTAGGTGACATGAATGCCCACATACAGAATTTAGGTGGCTATACCGACAACAACGGGAAGTCAATGCTAGACCTTTGTAAGCAACATAACCTCGTTATCGTGAATACAGGACCATTGATTACTGTCTGATGACAGAAGGAATTAATGATAAGTTGAGAGAAATGGTGATTGATGAGGAAGCGTATAGCAGCACAAGGAGTCACCATAAACGCATCGCTTTGAAAATGGGATATGCAGTTGGGAAAAATAGTAAGGAGTGGGAAATGGCTAGCCCGAATTTTAACGCTGAACAAATAGCAAATATGGTCACTGGAGTAGAGGAAGAACTTGGAAATGGCCAAATTAGGATGGGGAATATATCAAGCTTCTAAGTGTAATAACGACAGAAATACGGCAAGAGAAACAACGTGTTCGTTGGAACTTGAAAAAGAAACTTAAAAGCTAGTGGAATATGGAGATACGAGAAGCAATCGCTGAACGGCAGAAAGCATCTCGAGAGCACAGGCAGGCAAAGAAGGCGCCGTTGCCGCAGAATCAAGTAGCTAGTAAATGGGAAATATACCGGCAGAAAAATTCCATGGTTCAAATATGGGTGCAAGCAAAATTAAAAGGTGAAAGTGGACGTTGGTTGTCAGAAATACGTGAGAAAAAGAAGGCCGCCCCTAGAATATTTTGGAACCAGATAATATTATTAGGCAAGAAGTCAACAACAATACAACAACATATCATAGACGAAGATGAAAACGGACTGGAAGGAGAAGCGGCAATAAATTACATCCCAAAAAATAACAGCCAAATCTTTCCAAGGCAATGCCGAGATTGTATTTGAAGAAAAAAAGAGCATGAAAGAGACCCAAGTGGAAAAGGAGCTGGTGCTGACAAATTTAAACTGGAAGAAAACGGAAGAGAAAATTCCTAAGCGCACAGCAAAAGGGCTAGACGAGGTTCCCGTTAGGCTGATAAATGAACTAGGACCAAAAAGTAAGGAAGCTCTGGTGAAAGCAGTGGAAAAAACTTTAAAAGATAGACGAATACCAGATAGTTCGCGACAAAGTAGAATGTAATTTAATTTGTAAAGGTAAGGGGGAGAAAGATAGAATTCACTCGTATAAAGCGTTGACCATTACATCGGTAATATAGAGGCTAGCAATGCAGGCAACCAAATTAAAGCTTCAAGCATGGGCAGAGAATAATGGCATTTTGGTAGAACTTCAGGATGGGCTTCACTATAGGTAGGTGTTAAGATGATAACTTATTTGTTCTTACTCAGTGTACTGATATATCAAAAGTAGAAAGGAGACCGTTATATGTGGCCTTTTTAGACATTACAGGAACCTATGACAACGTACACCACAACATCTTGTGGGATATTCCGGAAGAGGAAGGCTTACGTGAGGATTGTCTACAGATTTTGAGAGAGATTTACCTAGAAAATGCGGTTTGCGTTGAATGGGAAGGCATGAGGAGCGAGGAGAAAGTTCATATCAACAAGGGACTGAGGAAGGGGTGCCCTTTATCTCCACTGCTGTTTATGATGCACATGGTGAGCATGGATAGGGCTCTAGAAGGAAGTAATATCGGTTTTGATTTCTCATACAAACAGGCGTGTATAGAAGTAGAGCAGCAGCTTCCAGGTTTATTTTATGCGGACGATATTGTGTTGCTAGCTAACAAGCAAAGTGATTTGCAACGTCTGACTAATATCTGTGGACAGGAAGGCAACAATGTAGCTTTGAAATTTAGTATTATAAAATCAGGTGCTATGTTGTTCAATGAAAACAGTGGACAGTGGCAATACCAGGCCAGTAAATGCCTCGGGTAAGAGAATATAAATACCTTGGTATATAGATAAACGAAGGCAATAGATACGTGAAAACACAGGAAAAACAATAACAGTGAAGGAGAAAAGAAATGCAGCCATAATGAAGCACAGAGCGCTATGGCGATACAATAGGTACGAGGTGCTCCAAGGTATGTGTAAAGGTGTAATGGTTCCAAGAATTACTTTTGGAAATGCGGTTGTTTGCTTTACATCAGGGGTACAATCAGGACTCGATGTGAACCAAAGGTCAGTGGGTCGCCTCGCATTGGGCGCTCACGGGAAGACTACGAATAAAGCTGTGCAGGGTGATATGGGCTCGACTAGTTTTGAAGTGAGGGAAGCTCGAAGTAAAATTGATTATGAAGAACGACTGAGGAATATGAAAGGGAGTAAATGGGCTGGGAGAGTGTTGACGTATCTGTACAGGAAAAACATTGATTCACAGCGCAGGAAAAGGGCTAGGGAGCGTACCAGCAAGTCTGCAGCCTGTAGGGTGGTCAACACAGCAACAAGAACGTCAAGCGGAAAGTCGGAGGGGCCGAAAATACTCTCATGGGTGACTGCAATGGGAAACAAGCCTGCTATGAGTAACTACTTTAGAGGAAAAAACGAAATCAGGAAAGAAACAATTTATGATAACTCCAAAGGAAACTCATTACTTTTCGAAGCGAGTTCGGGATGCCTTAGAACACGCACCTATATAGCGAGATATAAGAAGGAAGAAGAAGCATGTGCTTTCTGCGGTAAAGCTAGGGAAACTATGGAGCATGTTTTATTAGAATGTGAAGACGTCTATCCAGCTGTCGATTTAGGCACCACTGACCTCCTTGAAGCCCTTGGGTTGAGCGAGAGCAGTGGAAAACTAAACATGTCGGCAATAGGGATTAGTAAGAGGCGGATGGAGGATTGGTGGAAAAAAGTAGGGAAACGACAAAAAAGGGAGACGTACAAAAGCACGGTTCGCAATAGGGGATAAGAAAATTTGGTTGTGGGAGTTCATAGTGTTTTTTTTTTCTTTTGTTGTTTAACCTAAGTAGGACATTAGGCAGTATAATATCAAGAGCTTGGTGGCGCAAACCACCGCCCCGTTCCAAAGGGGACACTCATATCATCTATCCATCCATCCATCTATCCATCCATCCATCCATCCATCCATCCATCCATCCATCCCTCCATCCATCCATCCATCAATCCATCCATCCATCCATCCATCCATCCATCCATCCATCCATCCATCCATCCATACTGGATAGCATCGGAAGGCATCATCCTCCTACAGCCAACACTATCCCGTAAACTTTTGCGAAGCGAGGTGACCGGGTGAGAGACTTTAGGAGATGCGTATGCTGGGAGGCGTGCTCTCCAACACAAACACGCCGTTGCCGCAATTCCGTTGTCGCCATTCCGTCACCTTCATTCGATTACGATCACATCTTTTTTTTCAATGGAATTCTGCGATCGTCACTCCGATGTTTTCGCTCTATCGTCGTCAATGCGTCGTCTTCACGACGTCGTAATGCCATGATCATCGTGCTATTTTCGTAGTGCCGTGGTGTATGAATATTCGCGCTGTCGTCTTCGTTTCGCTGTCGTCACGCCTTCGTAATTGTGTTTCGCAATTTCGTTGTCATCGTGCCTGCGCCGTCATTCGGTCACCAACGTGATTAGGATCCGAATGCTGGAGCGCTGCAATTACATGATGAGCAAAACGTTTGCTCATCATAACCGATACCCACAGCTCCTGTGTTCCGCATATTATTTTAGTCTTCTAGTTGTTTCTCTTTTTCCTCTTTTTTACGAAAGGGATGTAATCTTAGCATCTTGGCACAGATTTGAGTAAAGACAGGGGGCGAACGTGAATACAGAAGAAACCTATGCGCGAACTCACACAAACACTCAGGAATGTGGGTGAGATCATTGCTGGTCGTCTAGAACTCTGGGCTACGGCCGATCTCGCCAAATTTACTGTTGTTACGATGTATGTCAAGCACAACGGCCACCACCGCTGATCAGCAAGGAAAACAAGGAAACTGAATAAATATTAGACACTATACTGACTACAGTGGAAATACAATTATCTCTGCAATCTAGCGCTTGACAAAAGCTCGTTCTGTCGGCGATAATCACGGCTCAGCTGTGTAAAAGTAAAAAAAATAGAACTATCACCGAACACATAAAACGCACTAGAAGTTTAATAGATGAAAGAATAAGACGTTACCGCTAAAGTGTCTCTTATTGAAATTACTGGAGGCAACGCCGAGTTACTAGAGTCCACAAATATCACCGGAATAATGGTTAGCACATTACTTCCTCTGATCTTCATTCTTGGGGCTTCAGACATTTCTATAGTTTTTGTGACTACGATTTATCTGTCTTTTGTTACGTGTTTTAACACGGAACACAAAAAAAGAACACTCTGCGGGCATGAATTCTTGCATTTATACAGCGTAATATCGCATTGAAGACGATCAGTTTGCAACGTCACAAACCTTGATTCCCAAAGAGGACCGAATGACCATGCTCGCATTTGTCGCTAGCACTAGGGCCAGAGTTACCTCTAGTAACACACGTAGATAAAGAAATGGTTATAGGTCCCACCAAAGAGCCTTGCTTAAGATTATGATAATGGAAGGGAACAGTGAATATAAATCCCGCCAACATGATGGCAGCGGAAGTTATCGGTGAGTCTAAAGCACGCCAGTATGTGCTCGGCTGAGACTAATCTACTGCTTAAACGCCCCGCGTGAGTTTGAGCGACCCCCTAAACAATGCCTAACAACTTGCACCATAACTGTGAAATTAACTGCGACATTCGGTGTTTTATTCTTAAACACGTTTCGGTGACAACAGCCCTGGCGCCAAGGCGTCGTTTTCCACGATTTGAGAACTCCCGTTACCAAGTGTCCGCGAGACTGGTGCAACGTGGAAATGGGAGCGGAAGGCGGGCGATGTCCGTCTGCGCGATGCTCGAGAAACGTCGTCTGCTGCGTATGCGCATGCGCAAAGCCGCTTCCATGGATGTAGTGAAACAAGGCCTTGTTTTCACGGCGTCGTAGCCTTGCCGGCGGAACCAAATGAAGCCTAAATTTTTGTTAGTTCCTTTATTTATGCGAATTTTCCTATTTGTGAGGGCTTGTACTTCGATCGAGTTTTCTGTCTTCGTGGATCGAAGGTCTCAATGCTTTTCGGCATTTGTGATTCGCTTCTTGGTATATTTCTTGAATTGCTTCAGTTGCTTGTGTTTCTGTAGTTTTAAATTTTTACGCGCGTTGTGCCAAGGGCCTTGTCGTGTCTGCTGTATACAAGGGTCATGAATTTAATCTCGTCGCCGCTAAGTGAGCGTCTATGTGTGCGTGCCTTTTTATTTGCCGATTTCGTCTTGCCATTTTTTCTTCATCCATGCAGCAAAAAATATTGCGTGAAAAAGGCGACGCTTTGCTAGCCGCCTGGTTAGCTCAGATGGTAGAGCGGCTGTCCGGAAGGGCGGAGGTCCCGGGTTCGAGTCTCGGACCAGGACAAATTTTTCTTCAACTGCGAGGCTTTTCTTTCCAGGAACCCGTATGGGTTTCCTTTGTAGCATTTGCCACAATTGCGTGTATGTCTCATTTCCGCTTGATTATTAACTTCCAATCTGCTCAAACGAACAAGTAGGTGTATAAATAAGTGAATAAATCTTTATTCTGCAATCTATACAAATGGTGGAGGAACCGAGCTCACTCAGTTGTGAACTTTGGAGCCAAGGTCGAGGCTCAGCCTGTTTGTAATCTGTAAATCGGTTTCACCGTTTGTTGAGCAGTCATTTATTATTTTTAAAAGGGCCCTTTAGGAGTATGGCTAAGGCGAGACAGGACTGAGGAGCGCACAAACAGAAATCATGCAAACAAAAAAACACAAAGTCTATTCTACGCCTACAAAAGCCAGAGAGTTCGTGATGTGCTCAAATGTTAAGCAAGAACGCTTTCCGTAGAGGTAGCTGAATTCGCCAAAGATAACACAGTGAAACACACTCCGTGTTCTCTTTTTTTTTCAGTTTTCTACAACATACCCATACTTCGTGCGTTCGCTCTAAACAGAGAATTGGAGCGGTCATTCTTCACGTGGACATGCTTTCATCAACTACAAATTACGATGGGGCTTCATTTTTCTTTCCATTCGTGCGGCTCTGAGGAAAACGTCTATTATTTTTCTCCCTTATAACGGCTGAGACGGATACTTTAGCCTCCGGCTTCCATGTTTTCCTTGTTTTTTTTTAATTTATCAGCGTCATCACACAAACGCTAGAAAGACCTATTCAGGACAATGTATAAAGTCATCTCTTTGGGTAGCTGTGGCGTGTCGCATTCACCTTTTCTTTGAAACGGAAGACGAGGACTCGGAGCTTTCAATTTCTAAAATCCCATAGCATGGTTTTGCGACCGCATCGAAGCATGCGTCAATGTATGCTCGGGTCAAACAGTATAGGCCGCTGCAGCTTTTAGTTGTGTCGAACATTTCTGAACGGTCACGGCCGAGCTGGATTTCAGTGAACTGTAGAAAAAGAGGGGGCAGAGAAAAGTGCACCTATTTTGGCCCTTGTTGGTGGTCTCACAATCAACTTCATGTGCTCTGTTTGCAAGAAAAGACACATAGTGAGCATCAGAAGAACTCGCGATGTTATGTATACTTTTTCCTTGCGTTGCTGCCATGGAGCTCTTCCTAATTACGAGCCGACGTTTCTTCGTATCCGTGCAAGATCAAAGGCTTTGTGGCCATGAGATTTTGTAAACGTTTTATTCTTTGTGGTATGACATTTCCATGTGATCTTTATTACACCATGTGCGAGGGCTGATGTCTTGCGTTTGTAAGATATTTCGTTTGAGGTAGGTGCTCACATGTTGCAGGATCAGCATTACTTGAGCCTTGACGATATAGTGGACGAGCTGAAAAAAAAAAAAAAAAGACGGACTACGTACAAGAGACGACGCTCGTAAAAGGTAGGCGTGTCACGTTTGGAAAATCAGATCACCTCGATAGAGTAAGTTGACTGAGAAGAAAAACACGCAAATGAAACCGGAAAGCTTGGCTAGTTGGTTTGATGTTTTCCCTCTGTGTGTCCAGCTTCGACTCCTCTGTGTTTGGCACCGGTTTTCCCAGGTCCCTCAAAACAGGAATGCTTCCAACGGCAGTCTGTTAGCTCGTGTTAGGTGTCCTGCAGTGAATTAACGCAGAAAATGAACAAACAGACCCCAGGTGTATCGTCGGTGCAATGAAATGCACCTAATATCCTTGCCGAAGTCTAACAGAAAAAGCACAATCGATAAATCGTGTTAAAATTGAGCCAGCAGGGAAAAGTATGTCGGAGTTGGCTCGGAGATAAAACTTCCCCTTAATACAAAGCAAGCAGCAATAGCTATATGCCTTTTCAATTGTATTTTCTTTTTCTGCTGTCAGCGATGTATTTGAAGTCCCGAGCAAGTTTCGCGCATATGCATTACCACAACAAAACCAATTCTCACCGTTACAACACGTCTCGTGAGAGCTCATGCTACAAACGTACAGCCCACGCTGATTCACACAAAGCTAGGTAACGCATTACCTCCTCTGCGTCGTGGGTGTGCTTCATCTGGCTCGCCCGAGTCTGAGTGCTCAACTTCCGCCATCAAGCGGCTTAGAGTTCTGGCGGAAGGCAGGAAGTAAATCCCGATTGGAAGACGATGTTCGCTTCCGGTAGCGAGATCTGTTTTCGCTCTTCGTTTCCGGTCTACATTCGCCTAAGTATATAGCAATGGTGATCTCGTTCACACAGATGTGCGTCGTCCCGCACAGTCTTTTTCTTCTTCCTTTTTCGCACCTCTCTCTTCTTCAATTCTTGGTGTTTCTGAGATTGTGCTGATAAATGTAATCAGAGCGCCCTGTGAGCAAAACAAAGGTCCTTAACCCATTTCTCCGCACACTTCCTTTTTTTTTTTGTTCAGCACGTCTTGCAATGCTTTGTCACGGAAGCGTATTGTACATTCTTGCACTGGAAATACTCAGAAGCCTATGGACAAATTGGACAAATACCACTGCAGAAGCACAAGTACAGTCACAGCTTTGTTTTATTTTTCACCGCGGCCGACTGATAAGAGAGAGAGAGAGGAAAGGGGAAAGGCAAGGAGGTTAACCAGAGAAAAAGATCCGGTTGGCTACCCTACACTGGGGAGAGAGGGGAGGGGGAGGTAAAGTGGTAACAAAGTAGAGATAAGGAAAGGAAGGAGCGTAGACACACAATCACAATCGGTCACTGGCACCGAATACTGTCATCGCACAGCACAGTGACACTTGCCGCACTATCAACACCTGTTCAGGCTACAGCCGCCTGTCCAATTCTGTCGCCCTCAAAAACCGCAACAGTGCCCTCGTCGCCCTCTGCTGCGATGGCTTGTGATGGCGGTATTTTAAAATAACTTCCTCTGTGAGAGGTCTTTGGTCACTCGTCTGCAGGTTCGCGCAAGGCTGCAGAAAGCAGCAACACAGGCATCTCACTATCTTCACACACAAGGCCTTACCATCTCAACAGAAAAATGTGCGTTAGTCGCTTTTACACGAAAACCAATGTCTCGTTATCCAGTATGCATTAATGGCCAGCCTATCTCCTACAAGAGAAATCATCGGTTTTTGGGTGTCATTGTGGACCGGGACCTCTCTTGGAGCCCTCATGTTGCCCACTTGAAGAAGAAGCTCACATCTATTGTTCATGTCTTCAGGTTTATCGCCGGAAAAACATGGGGATCGTCAGTGGGCTCCATGCTACAGTTATATCGAGCACTTTTTATCGGATTGCTACGTTATAGTTCTCCCGTGCTTGCTAAAACATGCAAGTCAAATCTTCGAGAACTACAGAGCGTGCAAGCACAGGCACTACGTGTTTGCCTAGGACTTCCGCGGAGCGCCTCGACAGCAGGAACCATTATAATGGCTCGAGACCATCCGATCCCGACTTACATTAGCATCGACACGCTTAGGGCCCATGTTCGTCATGTTTCACGCATGCAGTCAAGCTCTCTTGCCTGCCTGCCACAACGACGACCACAGGCGTCCTTCTCCAACGAGGTCAGCATCCATCGTGCCTGTCTACCATCGGGCTTCACACCCTCAGCACGTTCAACCTCAGCTTTGTGGTGTTTAGAACAACCTCGAGTGCGTCTCATGGTTCCAGGTATAAGAAAGAAGACCGACCTGCCTACCTTTGCCCTGAAGCAAGCAGCTCTGGATTGTTTGAACACTTTCTACTTTGACCGAGTCCACATATATACGGATGGCTCTTCCACTCAGACCAGCTCCACCGGCGCAGTGGTTATACCATCACGATCAATTAGCGTCCAATACAAGATTTCTCACATGACAACATCGACCGGATCGGAGCTTGTTGCCCTCCGAGGTGCCGTTGATTACATTAACAACCAACCCGCAAATCGGTGGGCAATATTCTGCGACTCGAAGGCGGCCTTACAATGTCTTCTGTCATCTCTTCGTCGCGGGTCGTGTGAACAACTAGTGTCGGAGATACGAGAAGTGCACCATCATAGGATAGCGAAAGGACACGACGTCGTGTTTCAGTGGCTGCCTAGCCATTGCGGTATCTCCGGCAACGACCTCGCTGACGAAGCTGCCAGGAAAATGCACGAAGGAGCAACCCTTGCTTCTGTACCTTTATCGCGGACCGACGCAGCCCAACACCTAAGCAAGGTAGCGCACCGTATGACATTACAGAAGTGGCACACACCTGAATTCACCCAAGAACGATTGCATTCCCTCGACCCCTCTATGCAACTGCGGCTGTTACCAGGACTTCTGCGAAATGAAGAAACAATGCTGTGCCGCTTACGCTTGGGCGTCGCATTCACCAATGCATATAAGTTTTTGATTGGAATGACTGATAGCGCCGACTGCAATGCCTGCGGTGCCGAGGAAACTATAGAACATCTACTGTGCTACTGCCCATCTTTTCAAAACGAAAGACATGACCTCTGCACAGCTCTCAATCAGCTCGATAGAACACCGTTCACCTGGAAGAAGATCTTGGGACCATGGCCTCGCATATCGCAGCTACAAAAGGCCACGAAAGCTCTGCTGCGATATTTGAAGGCTACTGGATTGCGTCAGCGACTATGATCCGGACTGAGTGACTGAACGATATCCCCGGTGGACTTTCTCTTCTTCTTTTAATCTTTCCGTCCCCTTTTCCCTTTCCCCAGTGTAGGGTAGCCAACCGGGCTCAGTACTAGTTAACCTCCCTACCTTTCCTTATCATTTGCCCTCTCTCTCTTTGGTCAAAGCGCGCTATCGCGGTTGCGAGTGATTGTCTCTGCAAATTATATCGAGGACAGTCACAAAGAAGGTGTTGAAAAGTCTCCTCGTTACCACAGTCCTCACACGTGGCGTCGTCGGCCCATCCGATTCGGTAAGCGAAAGACTTGGTGAAAGCCACCCTAGCCATAGTCGACAAAGCAGGGTAGCTTCGCGACGGCAGAGTCCAGCTGGAATACAAAGGCGTAGAGGGTAGTCAAGATTGTGGAGTCGGTAGTCGTGAAAACTACCAGCGTTCCCCAAGGAGAACGTGATGTCACGGCTGATAATTCGAAGTTTTCGAGCGGCATCTGTCCTTGATAACGGTATCGGCTCCTCTTTGTCCCCTTGAAGAGCCGACCGAGCAGCGTTGTCAGCGTGTTCGTTCCCTATGACTCCGCAGTGACTTGGAAGCCACTGAAATGTCACGTGGTGTCCTTTCTCAGTTAAGGTATGAATGAGTTCTCTATTCTCAAATACCAGTTGTTCGTTTGGTCCGCGCCGCAGGGCCGATAGCAAAGATTGCAGTGCAGCCTTCGAGTCACTGAATATTGACCATCTTCGAGGTTGCTCTTGGCTGACGAGACGAAGCGCCGCGCGAAGGGCTGCAAGTTCCGCGGCCATCGGTGTCGATGGGTGACATGTCTTGAAACTGATGGTGGTGGCTTTCGCTGGAAAGACCACGGCTCCAGAGGAACGTTGGAGAGTTGCCGATCCATCAGTATAAATATGTACGTGCTCGGCGTACCTCTCGTGTAAAAGGAGCAGAGTTAGAGGAAGCAATCAAGTCTGCAATGCTAGACGCCGCGCGCACGGTCACGGTTTCGTCGAAGCACACGGAATTGGATATAGAGTTGGAGCGACTTCGTGCACTCCATCGTCGTGCGGAGCGGCGTTACCGGCGTACAAAATCCATCGAAGACCTTAGGACAGCCAGACGACTACAAAAGAAACTTCAACCTCGCATGGATAGATTGGCATCTCGACGTTGGGCAAGATTTTGCCAGTCGCTAGACCCCCGAAAACAACTTTCCCACATCTGGCCGACTGATAAGATTCATTTATAATCCATTAAGAAAAATGAAGTCTCATTGTCAACACAAAGCTGCGCTTATTGCCGCTACGTATGCATGTGTCGTCACGCAGACGCCGATGACCCTAGAAATTTTCTTGACGGATAAGCATTTTATCACACTAGCCGCGGTGGCTTAGCGGCTATGGTGTCACGCTGCCAAGCACGAGGTCACGGGATCAAAATTTTGGATGACGCTTAAGCTTCAGCTCTAAGAGTGGAACGCGAGAGCGTTCCATGATCGCTAAGTGCGCTTCACGCTTCCCGGCAACTGCAGCTTAGGTAACCGTAATGTTTACCGGGAAACGCTGGCGGCGAACGCTATGCACGAAGGCGACCTTTGTGGTTCTTTTTTTGATGGTGTGCAAGAAACCGAGGGGGTCGCGCCACTCCTACCAAGAGAGACCTCAAACGGCAGCTGGAAAACGCTATCGCTTTAGAAGACGGTATGTGTTTGAATTTCCACGTAACAGAATTACGTTTTCTCGTATATTCAAATTACAATCCGACGCCAGCTTGTCCGTAGGTTGTGTGTAACTCGTATTTTGCGATTTTTTTTCTACGTATTTTACCTTGGATGGATGGATGGATGCAAAACCTTAATGAAGGTCCTGAGGTACGCGACTCAGCGCGCTGCGGGCTGCTTCCACGTTGGGATAGTCAGGCCATGCCCGACCGCCGCATCGTGGACCCTCTGGACAGCCCATAGTTGCGCCCCTGCATCGGGGCTCTTGATAGCGGAGAGCCACTTGTCCTCATTGATTTGTGCTGTGCCTCGTGAGAAATAAAATTAGTTCAGTATATTCCTCGCACTACATGGAGAGCTTGCGTGGTAGGATATGTATGGCTCCAAACGTTTTTTTGCCGAAGCGATGTCCGCCGCTGGACGTCGGATGCGGACGACGCGGTATTGTGCCTGGCGGTCTGTTAGAGCAGGGCGATGGCCCCCCTGAAAAATCCCCTCCCCCCCCCAGCGACACGTAGCTGTCACGGCTGATGTTCAGGCCTCATCATTCACTTCGAGGCAGCTCGCTTAAAGATAGCAACGTCACCGCTCCAGACCGTCACGAAGAGGCCAGTGATCGATGGGAGGGTCATCGTCGAGAAATCCCGGGGAAAAGAGTCAACGGAAGGTGGTGGTTGCCTCCTATTGTGCCGCGTTGGAGAGAGGTGCCACACGTTGGAGAACCCAGCAGCACGTTGAAGACCAGTGAGGGGCGATATAGGTGGCGAAAGATTCGGCTTTGGTGACTGGACAGTGGATTACCTTAACGAGGGAAAGAAGGAAGAAAAGGACATAAAAAGCGGATCCGGACGGCTGTGAGAAAGAGACGCTCGGGCGTGCAAGGGCGCTACCATAGTGTGCTCCGTTAGTTGGAGCCGTGTTGTAAAAGTGAACGATGTACTTTTATTTTATTATAACACTTTTTTTCTGCTCTTCAAGGTCGCTCCGAACCTTTCTTTCTCCCTCCCGGCACATGACACGGCCCCATCCATGGAACCTCCGCTGGCCGCACGGACACCGACTTTCACAACAATGGGGCCCTTAACGCTATCGTGTTAATACCGGCCGCGGCGGCCGCATTTCGATATGGGCGAAATGCAAAAACGCCCGTGTCCCGCGTGTTGGGGGCTTGTGAAATATCATTTGGTGGTCAAAAGTAATCCGGACTCCCCCACTCCGCTGTGCCTCATAATGAAAACGCGGTTTTGGCACGTAAAACGCCAGAATTTAATTCACTCCATCAGCATATTTCGCACTCGGTCTCGGGTATACGGCTGAATCGTTAATCGAAAGCGTTTCTGGTGAAAAGACACCAAAGTAAGTAAACAAACGCAAACCAGCGCCCCAGGAATGAATACGTATCAACTAGCGCAACTTTCCGTGCTTCTCAACGTAATAACTCGAAACAACTCTGTCGAGGGGCTGACATACTCGGAAATGGTTGCAGCAATATTAAGACGGTTACTACGCTGGAAAATTTATTACTTTAAAGCTGTTCGTGAGAGGACATGACAGCCAATTGCGATGTTAGACTGATTAACGAAGGCATCCAGGCAATGTCAAACGCAAATTTTGAATTATAAAGAATTGTCTGTTCAGTCCGTTAATTTATCAGAACGTCTTAGCTATCAACACATAACCTGAAAACGTATTTGCCGCTTTCATATCGGTGCCACGTGTACGAAATACTTCGTTTAACACTCTAGCTCTGCTAAATAGCCTGTCGCTCTTTGTTTGTTTTTTTGGCATAGTAGACGAATTTGTGCAGACCATGTACTGTACAGCTTTTCGACAGACTTCTGCAAATAGCTTTACCTCCTTTTAAGCCTAACGTTTCGCTTTAGAGAGTGTGCATACTCCCTCTGGTGGTCCGTAGCTAACTATTATGTTTTCGTGGTTTGGTTGTCAGCGAGAAAGCGCGAAAAATAAAGGGAAGCAATGGAGGTAAACCAGTAAAATTCTCGTTTCTTACCCTGCGTGATGGATAATGGAAAGGGGTTTCCAAGAGATAGGAAGGAAGAAAGAAGAGTATACAAACGGTAGTGGACACAGGTACCCATTGCAGTTGCTCTAGTAGGCTCATAGACCGCAGGAAGCAAACTATCCCCCTGGCTGTCTTTAGAAGACACATGCGTTTTGGGTACTAGTCTTTTTTTTCTCATACAGTGGTCACTTTTCTGTTGCGGTTCATAGACTCTGGAGCCAACTCTTCGCAGACTGTGAAAACTGAATGCTCTTCAAAACATGGAAGACCACGAGTTCACAAGCAATCGATGGGGTACGTCCGCAAACTTCCTCAGACTCGCTGACAACCAGAGTAGCTCGTGAGCCTGAACACCCGGGCGCTTTAGTTACTCGGACTGGGAGCGAGTCTGAGTCGGACCGAGTCAGTGATAGTTCGGATGCGCGGGAATCTGAATGATGAACGATAAACGTGAATCACGTGCAATTCCAGCAATAATAGTAATTCCGATTGCAGTAACGCTATCTAGCACAAAGTCTGCGAGACTTCGTACTAGGCCGAGACTATCCTTGACCAGGGTTGAGACTACGAGCTATAGAGTATAATTAAGTTGGTGATTTCATTAATCTCAGTGAACCTTAGTGATTATGGGTCTAGTGACCCCGCGTGAATCTGATTTTGGTGAGTGGGAGTCTGAGCCCATTTGGTGGTTGTGAGATCTGATGGCTGCGTGCCACAGCGAAACAATGCTAAATCTTATTGGTTATTCTCTTTTATTTTTGCACTTGTTCGACCAAGCTTCAGCGCAGACAGGTCAATTGAATGAGTTGGTACGAAGTACAAGACTACGGAAGCAAACTGCGTGGCTTCTATGCGACATAGAATTACAGATATAACACTGCTGGGTCGAAATGGTTATATTGCCGTGCTCCTATCTACATCGACCGAGCCTCGATGGTGACTACAGAGACGATTTGCTCGATAGTGCGCACAGACTCGATAGAAGAAGACTGCGTTCCTCATTCTCTGGTGTTCCGATAGAGTGTGACAGGACGACCTGTCGCAATTAAAGCTCCTGGTTTCAGTTAACTCCGACACTGGACGAAATGCCGGGGGGAGGGGGAGGAGGGAGTAAAAATCAGCGCGGGGCCATCGCGATGGCTGGACGAAAGCACAAACTGGAGCAATGCGCCCTTTCTCGTGAGTCTCCCATAACTTCGTTACGCATTATCGCACTTTTACTCGCGGCTTAAGGCATATGTGAGACATATATCTCACGTTTACGTGAGACATACTTACGTGAGACATAAGCCAGAGCTAAATACTGCGAGTTAGCCGGAGAGTTGTGTCTTTTTCGCTTGCCCACTGCTTAGCAAATTATCGACAGCAAATGTCTATAGGCTTCGCGTGAACAGTCCAAAACAACATATCATGTTAGGAAAAGGCGAGCAACCCTTAAATGGGCATGGTACATAATAACTGGAATTTGAGATCCCGGGTCGCAAAGAGTACGGAAAAGCGGATATGGAGGTTGGAGGACGTAACAACAATGGCCAGACGCCCGGGGTGTTGTCCTGGCGGTGAGCAGTTCCCAAGCAGCTGTATGTACGCCTGAATAATGCTAGCTCTCAGAGTCATCGTCGTATGCAAAGAAAGGTAAGCCTGTGAGCAGACGAAAAATGCTCCACTGGCTCTAGCGAAAGAGCTGGTTTCCGGTGAGTAACTTCAGGCGTCTCCGTGAGGCTTAGGAGAAAGCAAAAAAACTAAACTAGGAGCACTTCTACTTCGCATGCAAAGCACCATCCAGAATAAAGAAAAAATATGGACAGAGAAACGGAATCCGAAGAAATAAAGCAGTCGTGATGCATCACTTCTGTTTGTGTTGTGTCGCACTCCTCTCAGCCAAGATTTTCTTTTTTCTTTTTTACTTAAGCTTGAGGTATAGGAGGAAGACGCGAATCATTTGCGAAAAAATTTGGTGAAGCGTGTGTAGAATGAGAAGCTAGAGCATGTACGGCCGGGGGGGGGGGGGGATGGTGGGGAGTGGCAGTGAAACCAGAAGGGCGTTATGAGCAGACTATCGCAAGACAAACAGGAGAGTTCAACGGAAGCCTATCATTTTCATCAATTGCAGTTGTTTTACTCTGAAATTTATTTTCACCACACTGATGATGGAGACGATATTGTCGCACGTCTTTCCACAAGCGATAACTAATTCGTTTAATGAATCAACGATTATAATATCGGCAGAATACCGAAAGAACACTGGCACTCGGAACACGTTCGCATGACTTTGCTTTATTATTTATTTGGGTCAAATTGAAAGTGTCTACAACTATATTGTGGTAAACAAGTGCAAAATGAAAGTATTTCAGAACACATCAGAGTATTCCAGATATATTGTGTTTTGTCTAATTTGAGTGATCAGTAACATGAATAACAAAAAATAACGCTCCAAAAAACGGAACCTCTTACAGTCTGCAAGTATACATATGTCATCAACGCACCAAGATTAAAAGTCTGAAACAAAGTAAACAAAAATTAGGTGTCCGACTGTTACGATACACCCAAACGTGCGAAATTTGAGCGCAACTGTATACTTGCTTTCATTTCGCGACATACTGGGGCGATGAATTTGAGCCCGGAGTCACCGCAGCGACTGGCAGTGGGCCAGTGACGTCAATGCCTTCGCAAGGGGAGGGGTAGCAGGGGAACGCTGGCATCTTGAATGGCATCGGAGCCAGCTGTGGAAGAAGACGACGACAACGAATGCGCGAGCAGTGGCGCGAGCTCGTTCGCGCGGTTACGCCGAGGGACGCCGACGCTCGACCCAGGAGCGGGCTCCTAGGAGCTGTGCTCTAAAACAAATTTGCTAAGTCCAAGATTGTTAGCAGTACAACAGTATGTTAACAGTATAAGTACACGTGCACAACTAAAAGCCACGATTTTCGTTTGAACTAATTGATTTCAATAGAAAGAATAACTAGAGTGGCACGTTGGAGAAAAATAGGGAAGCAGTATTAAGAAGAACGTCGTTTCAGGTACGATAGGTTGCAATCTGCGAGGTTTTATGAATTCTATGCCAAAAGATGAGCACGATGCATCCATCTGTTCTAAATGGACATGGAACGCTTTGAACGTGTTGGAGCAGGTTTGCAGCTGTAAACGTCGCATAACCGTGGCGTTTCACGCGTAGGATAAGGCACGAGGCATGGCGGTAATATAATCACCGAGACACGAACATTTATCCAAAATTGAGGCGAAGCTGTTTCAGCGACAAGCAAGAGACAACGTTTATAGACTTACCCGGATAGCTGACAGACATCACAAGAAACGAAAATGTATCGCTTCATCATTGCTGACGCAACATGGCACGTCCAAGGTCCCGTCATTCATAATCGTGCGGTCGTATGAAGCAGTACTATGCGCACTAAAGTGAAATGCAGCCGTCTTGGTTGAGCAGGGGGCTGAGTTTACCCACAGCCAATATAATGCCCCTAATTAATAAAGAGAACATGAGACATCCACCCAAATGTACCTAAGTGCCACAAAGGAGACCCATACGGGTTCCTCGAAAGAAAGGCCTCGCATAAAAATTCGTCCTGGTTCGAACTCGAACCTGGCACCACCGCCTTTTGGGGCAGCCGTTCCACCATCTCAGCTAACCAGACGGCTAGCAGACGGCAGGGCGAAGTCGAATTCATCAACACTGGAGGCAAAGGCAAGAGTTCGACGTAATAGTTCCGCGGAAACCCGCTTTCATTTCTTGCCGCTACATTGAGCAGAACTGGCATTAATAATTATCTGGGATAACAAAAAATATATGTGTGTGCCGTGACTTAAGTGGAAAATTTAGGTCTTGACTGACACTTCCAGGTGGGACTGAGTGCAATCCACTGTAGAAGTTTCTCGGCCGAGAACTCTGAAAAGAGAGGATAAACCTGTATATACCGTAGCAGACGCTATATGCTTCTGTTCTGACGCGTGATGGTCGGCGGGATGCCTGCGAAACCCGCATGCAGCCAGTACAGGATATTCGCCGTTCGGAAGAGCGTTGGAAGCTTCCGACACTTAATCCGGATAAAACTAACGTTGCCGTGCAATTCAAGCCCCGGTCGAAGCGCGACACGACAATGTGGAAAGCGAGAAAGGTCCGGCTCACTAATAACAGCCCAGGACTTGGCAGCTCAAGCCCTATCTATGTAAATGAGCATCTTTGTGCTACACTACAGAGACTCGTCAGTATGGCTTTCGGGCGTTAGAAGGAGTGCCAGTGGAGATCCGGGTGGACCCATAATGGATGCATTTCTGCGAGGCAGTCAGACACTTCTAGCTCCATGTCCATAACTCGGGAAGACGACCTCAAAAAGATGACATCGGTGTAATTCGCCTCCCCCCCCACCTCCATTTGCGTGCAGTGTAAGCTTTCAAAATGCGCTACCACGACTTTGCCTTGCCCGACGAAATTCTTCCATGTTCTTCTATGTACGGTTCTGTTTTACATATTAACGCACGATCTCCCTAGCTAAGCACGACCAGATTGCTTATTTCCTAGACCAATTCTATTTTTACTATAGTATTTTAATGCTTACTTAAACATCGTATTACGGCGGGTGTACAATGCTCCATCTTAACGCATACAAAAACTTTCTTTATCAATCGCAGTAGTCGTAGGGGCGGTGGCGTCACTATCTATGTGAAAGCTTCTAAATAATATGAGTAATTGAATAATTGTAATGAATAATTGTAATGCATCTCATTATAGATGCATTACAAACGATTACGAGGTACTAACACTGAAGCGAAACGCTGCCGTCATTACTGTCGTTTATCGTCCACCAAATGGGAATTTCGGGCACTTTATTAATTTTTTTGAAAGCTTCTTGCAATATATTTCCACAAATATAGTCTGAAAACCGTTTGCTGTGGAGACTTTAATACAAATACCCTTGAAGCTAGCACCGGCGTTCAAGATTTCAACAACACCATTTCTTTCGCAGGCTTTGTGAATATAATCACTACGCCGACACGCATCACTGTATTAACTTCATCAACACTAGGTTTGTTTATTACCAACGTGGAAAGTAGAGCCACTGATGCAGGAACCATAACCTCTGACATACACGACCACTGCTCAATCTTCATGGTTTTATTCCCCCTCCCCGCTAAAGCTCATAAAAATTGGCGAATGAACGCAATTTCTGTGCAGTATGTATCATACAATGCTTTACTTTTGTTTAAGCGTGACATCAGTGATCAGGATCGGTTTTTTATATCCAGAATAAAAAACGTGAATGATGCATATTCTAAATTAATTGAAATTTTTCAGCGAATATACGCTATACATTTTCCTTTTACAACTTTCAAACCATAAAAAAAAACATGAAAACAATGGGTCACTCCAGCCCACAGGAAAGCTATTAATAAGAATAATGGATTATTTCACACCTTTTTACGTACAAGGGCACCTTCTGACTTGAAAGACTTTAAAACTTTCAGACATAAGCTGAGCGCCAAGCTTAGGCCAGCAAAGTTAGCATACTATCAGCCATTGTTTTCTGATATAAAGAAGCAGCAACCTGAAGCCGAATGGAAAGTACTAAATAGGGTTCTCGGTCGCGAAATTAAAACGTAAACGCCCTCAAAAATCACGCACAATGACCGTGAAATAGTTGGTTAGGCGCTGGTCGATCATTTTAAATAAGAGTTTCTAGAACTTGCTCTTCCAAATAGTATCTACAAGCCACCTACAGCTTATCAGACTGTCAATATGTTGCCCTGCTGAGAGCTTTGCTCTGCATGACATAAGTGAAGCTGAAGTTCGTCGAACATTTATAGGTCTAAATAACAGCAAGGCTTTAGATATAGACAACGTAAAAATAAAGCCTATAAAATATGTTATCGAGTGCATTACGCCTGCGCTTGCTCCCATATTCAATCTCGCTATCCAATCAGGTTCAATTCCTGACGCACTGGAAATATCCAAGGTAACAGTCATTTACAAAGGTGGCAATAAAGATGAGACAAAAAATTATAGGCCAATATCTGTGGTACCAATTTTTTCGAAAGGCTTAAAAAGAAATTTTTTTCATGACTGACAAACTTCTTTGACAAAATAAATCTTCTTTCCAACGTGCTGTTTCGTTTTAGAAAAGGACGCTCTACTGAAACAGTTTTATTAACTCTTAAAGAAAGTGTGCTGCAAAACATTGAAAATAAACATATAACTCTCGGTCTATCCGTAGATTTCAATAAAGCATTTGATTCACTTAGACATCACATATTTATACTAAAACGTTCAGACAACGGGTTCATGGTAAGCAGCTCGAAGTATTCCGTGCGTATTTAGCCAACAGGACTCAATGTGGGTGCCCTGGTAATTACCATTAATCTCCCCTCCATATAAAGTGTGGTGTGCCCCAAGGCACTATCTTAGGTTCTATTGTGTTTAACGTATATATAAACGATATTGCCGGTAGTGACATAAATCTCAAAATTTGTTAAATACACCGATTATAGCACTATTCTACTCTCCGGAACTGATGAAGCCGATCTAGCGTCAAGATGTAATCACGTCCTTGAGAAGCTCTTATTTTGGTCACATTATAATGTCTCAAAATTAACCAAGCTAAAACCAAGGTACTTTTCTCTCATGCAAAAAATGTAGTAATTAATTTAGAACAGGATATATACTGCGACGGGCACAGGATTGAAATCGTCAATGAATATGAAATTCTCGGATTAACATTTAGCTCAAATCTCGCATGGGATTCGCATGTTGACAACTTTTTCAATGACCACAGAAGCTCTATCGCGTTGCCGTGCAAATCTGCCAGTTGAAGCAAAAAAAAAAAACTAATTTATTCTCCACGGTTTGTTTCCCATATTACTTACTGTTGTCTCGTATGGTTGACGACTACACAAAAGAATATTACGAGGATTTGTTTATTACAAAAGGCTGTTCGCAATATCGCAAATGTTGATCATTTAGCTTCCACAGAATATTATTTTAAGTTGTCCAACATTAAGAAAATACAATATATGTATGAATTTCGTGTTTTGCGTTCATTATAATGGACTTCACTCACTTTTAAAAACTTTGTTACCACGATAGCACTGCTTCAGCAATATACCTATCTTCGTAGACGTTGTTCTGACTTTTGGGTAATACCACGTTTCCGTACGTTTTACAAACGGCAATCTTTGAAATATAATCTCCCGTTCATCCTCAGTAAATACAAAGACATAGCGAAGCCCACACTTGCATTACTACGCCAGCTCTGTTTTTGAACCGTACCTCCGACTATTGTCCTTATGTTACGTCCCTTAACAATTCCTTTTGTCTACTTGCACTTCACGCTGTAGTGTTTTAGAATGCAATATATTTTTCTAGCTGACCTACTAAATGTGTATGTGAGTATGCATATGGGAACTCATATATGTATGCACATACCAGACGCGTCAGCGAACTCACGGCTAATCTTCTTCTTTCCTTCCCTCCTCTCTCTACCTCTCATCTTTGTTCTCCCCTTTCCTATTTCTCCGGCGTTGGGTAGCCAACCGGACGTTATTCTGCTTAAGCTCCCTGCCTTCAGCTTGTCTCTTTCCTTTCCTTCATATATGTATGTACATATATATACATATGTTATTCTCCCCCCCCCCTTTTTTTTTCATTATGTTCGACTTTTTTAAATAGTTTTCTTCTGTATGTAACCCATCGTTTCGACATGCACGTCGAAGTCGAGCCCTGCCTTTGATATGGTGTCCGGGCCTCTGATAAGCTGCAGAGCGCAGCTTCTAGCCCTGTCATCCACCAAATTTATTTTGGAAATAAAGAATTTAAATTTGAATTTGAAGCTCTGCGAGCGGGATGCGTGTTCGGGGGAAGTCGGACTGCCGACACAGTTTCTTGGTCACCGATACTTCTCCCTCGCAGTCACATCACATTACATTAATCACCATCACCATAATCACCATCACCATAATCATTCACCATCACATTAATCACGCGCAGTCTGAATCGGTGCGCCCAAATCGTGCAGCGTCTCCTTTAATTATGCAGTGCAATGCATAGAATGCGAGCATGCCGCTGATACTGAAGTACGCAAATTATGACGAGCCCCAACACTGTCGACGCAAGCGGTTGTCGTGTCGTCATTTTTTTTACGGCCCCTGCTCCGGTGAATAGTTTGCGCGTGATCCCCTTTGCGTTCCCTTACCGACTCGTTCAAGCCTCGCCATCGCGTGCATTCGGCGTCAGAAATTTACACAACTTTCGCTCTGAGAAAAATTTCGGGGCACTTTGTATCAAAGCTTGTACGAAGGTCCAACTCTGTCGTATTGTTTGGATGGAATAGCACAGGCCGAATTACACTCTGAGCGCCAGGGCCGCTTTTTTGTAGGCGTTTGAATAGCCGGCGTTCGGTTTCGCCTCTCGTGATTGTCCAGGCCGTGCCGATATTGCGACCTGGTCCAACTTAGGCCAATCACGTGATACGGAACCGAACGCCGGCTCTTCGACCGCGTACGAAATAGCGGGCCAGGCCACTATCTGCCTTGTGTTGCTATGATTCCTTGCATTGTTTTCTTGGTTACGGGGGTATGAGCCACTGATGATGACAGATTTTGTTGACGGAGAACAAAAATGCATCGAACGCAAGTCATATACAGCTTAGCTGTAGAAAAATGATTTTAACGGCTGTTCAAGTAGGCCTGCACGGCAAGCCACTGAGGCATATCATAGATATAGAAACAATGCAGGCACGTTTATAAGTGCAACGTCCACCGTGCTGCATAAAACTGAGGTTTTCTATCTTGATGGATGGCTCAACAGGTTGTCGTACTTCATTTGCTCGGTTTCCCATTGCCTGGCGCGTCCGTGTCGTGTATGTATGCTTACTGGATGCATTTCCCAATTAAAGATTTAATTACGAGTCAGAACCCACGTTGTCTCTTTCACCGTCTTTCGTCCCAAGTGCGGGGTTGCTAGTGTCCCGAATATTAGATGCGCGACGTTACATTGATGTATGCCGCTGCTTTAATTAAGGGCGCGAATGTTCAATGAAGAGAATCTTGCTATTCACTTTCTTCCGCTAGTAATGAAGCGTCTTGCTCCGTAGTTATGTAAACATTGGTTTGAAATCTTGTTTTGCCAGAACGAACATATGTGCGTTTCCATTTTGTGAGCTTGGAAGCAAAAAAAGATAAATAAATTGCTAGAACTTAAAACCAAGAACACTTTCCCTTCCTCCATCACTGGCTTTTCTTCCTGTGAAGTCACGCGTTAGTTTTCGGCGCTCTCATTACGCCTCCAGCTCGCCTCGACCTGCATCGCGTCAACACGACTGAAAGCTTATCTCTCGACACGCCTCCCATCCAACAACGAACAACAACAGGTAGCGTAGCGTCGTGTCGATGCACACGACACGACGTTGCTTGGCAGAGATTCCTGCGTACATATTCTCTTTTGTTTTTATTCCCTTGAGCCTCCCGACTCTAGCATGTCACATGCCTCGATGCCGCTGGCAGCGCGATTCCTGCACCTAGACGCGACTGCATTGTTAAAGAAGTAGACAGAGAGAAAAACAAGAATCAAGAAAAAAAAAGAACTGGTAGACAGGCGAGGCATTGCCGCACGTCGGGGATAAGATAACAGGGAGAGCACCGCGGGAAAGCCAAGCCGACGCGGAATGCGGGAACACGCAAAGTGTTGGTGGTGGCGCGGGTTGGGAGGCGTTAGAGAGTGAAGTCGACGATATTCCCGCATCCGCAGGAGCATCGCGTGCGCCTTTCCCTATCGTTTCGGGAAACGAGGATGCCTGCGTGCAGAGTCCCGCGGCAGCAGCTATGCAAAGGCAACGACGGGGCGCCACCAGGAGCCGTCGACGATGCCACGAGGGTAACAGAATACCGCAGCCCAAGAAACATAAATGACGCGTGGACCCACAGACGCAAAGCTGCGACGGGAACTGGGAAAAGTGGGGAGAGGACGAGACAGGCAGGCACTGTTCACAAATAGAGAAAAGAATGAAATGTCGTTGCGTTAAAAAAGGGCGTGTGGGAAAGGGAGCCTGGGAAGAGATGACGAAACTTTGGGCCGAAAAGCGGCCGCGTTGGCTGTACGTGCCGGAGCGGCATGGTGTCGGCATTCGCGCCGTTGCAATTAGCGAGCATTCTCCTCATTCCATCGAGCTACATCGCTTGCTTCGGGAGCGCGCGCTAGGTGGAGCACCCTATGGCGGTGGCTGTCGGCGCCTCTTCTTGGAGGCCGTCGCGGGAGGGCAATATACCAAGACAAGATGCACCGGTCGCACTTTTCTGCAATCAAAATCGTGCCGAATGAACAAAGCGAAAACCAACAGCGCGAGAGAAAAACGGGATTGAGAAATCAGACACCACGGACACTGTATACTCGCAACTGAAGGTTTCGTTAGACTGGCAAGATATATAACACAAAGGCCTGCAGACCGTACAAGGCGCATCATCAAATCGTCTCACTCATGCAAGATACTTTCTTGACGTTAAAGCCAATAGAATATTGTCTGAAACGCGACATGAAATCACGTACTCTATCTAGCCCTTGTTCACGGAAGCCAATACGGTTCCTGCTTTAACAATCGCAACCGAGCCGAATGGCACGCACACGATTGCAACACGTCCGTAGCAGCTGCTTCTGCTACGGACGTGCTGGCAAAATCTCCCACCACTGCCGTAGACACGGTCGACCAACCTTTCCCACCTACAGCCGCTTCCCCACTGAATTCACGCTCCCGTGCGCCCGCCACCTATCTTTAAAATGTATACCTGACAACGCTCGGGTCCCTGGGAGTAGCCCTCTGAGAGCAGCCCTTCACTGCCACCACACAGTCGCCGCTCCGCTTCGCTTCAGCTGTGCCGCTTCCCGCCCCCTCTTACCATCGCCGCTTTCGGATGGGCAACTACACCTTCTTAGACGTTGGATTGCGCAACATTTTGACGAGACACACAAAAGAGAAACACACACCACACAGCGCTATACCAACGCGCCCAGTCTTCAACCTTGGCAAGTTTCACCTACACCTGGGGCATCTTATGGAAGTGGCGCTGCTCTAGCACATCGGCCTGACATTTCTCTACTAATCCCGTGCCTACTGATCGGAACCTTCTGGACGTGCAATTGAATGGGCTGCCCGTTACAGCACTAATGGACAGTGGTGCGCAAATTTCTATCATGAGTGCAGAGCTTTTGAAAGCGCCTACTCCTGCCCCGAATCGTCTGACGGTGGAACTCCAGCTGTGCTTAGCGGCGGTATCACCGGCCCTTTCTCAACCGCCTAATCCGCCCCTATGTCACCACGTGTGAATCGTGTCAACGCCGAAAAACGAAAACAGCTGTGCCACGTGTTGGTCTGCTGCAGCCACAGGACATACCATCAGACACATTCCTTTTTCTACGCGTTGGTATTGATCTTCTCAGGCCATTCCCAACTTCAAATGCCGGAAATATGTGTATTGCAGTCTCTATGGGTTATAAAACCCGTTATGCCATTACAAGTGCCCTACGCGCCACCTGTGCTCGAGATATCCATGACTTCTTGCTTCCCGACATCATCCTACATCACGGCGCACCTCGTCAACTTGTCACAGATTCCGGAAAACATCTTTTGCCATTCTTCGAAGACTTCGATTATGCGCGACTAAACATTAGCTTCCTACAGCGTACTACTCTACGAAATAGCAGTCTTATACTTCGATCATGTGCAACTACACAAAGTTTCCTACAGCCCATCACCCTCATGCTGATGGTCTTATAGGACGCCTGAAGAGGACAATAACTGACTTGTTCGCCATGTATGTTTCCTCCGATCATCGCGGCAGGGACACTGCTCTACCATTTGTTACCTTTGCTTATAGGTCATCGACCCACGACACAGTTGGCAACATACCCTTCTACCTTTCATTTGGCCGCGAGCTAGCATTGTGCCTTTCTGCACTCTGCTTTCCACCACGCTTCACTCACCGACAGAATACGCTCGTGACGTCATAGCCTCAGTGGCCCAAGCACGCCAGGTTACCCGCATTCATCTCTTCGCTTCATAAACACTCCCCACGTGCCATTACAACCCGCGCCAACACAACGTGGAGAACGAACCAAGCGCCCTAGTTCTTATTTGGTCTCCATCTCGGCGTGTCGTTCTTGCGTAGAAACTCGTCTTGCGTTATCCCCTTACCTCATCATCTGCAACGAAACCCCCTGTTACGTGTGAAGTGTCTGCAGTCCATGCTACCACGCCTTCACCTGTCTCTCACACCATCCAACGCCGCCTCAAATCATGCCTTTCTGAAACCAGTGAGCCGCTCCAGTAAGCCACATTCTCTGGCTTCCTCCTGGAAGAATGAGCTGACCAGCATAGGCCCGCAAGAGCAGCGACGACTGATCCGGCGGGCACGCGGAATGGCGCGAGCAAATGGGGCCCTGAACTAAGGGCGCCAGCCTACGAGAAAGTCCCCCCACCTCATTAGAAATAAATGTTTTTCTTTCTCCCTCTTTCTCTCTCTATCTCTGGCGGGAGTATAGTCACATTCTGCACTGATGGAGGAACACGACATGAATTGGGATCTGGAAGACGACGAGGAAGCCTTTTCCGCTTACGTTCTTCGACACGTTTCGGCTCAGCCATTAAAAGCCATCCGTAGATACGCCAGCGCTCTTTCTTTCGCGCCACAATATTTAGTAAGGAGGATAGCAAGTACCTAACGCGCGCGTTATGCTCGCGTCCTCGATCGCTAGCACGCCAGCAAAGTGCAGATCCGGGGAAAGGCCCCGTTCCCCCAGAGGGCACGACAAAACTGTACCTGTGCGCTTAACCACACTGTTCAGCCACACTTTGTTACCAGCAGCTAATCAGACTTTCGGCTGGCGTCTGTTCACTCTTACTAAGTTCAGTCGATCCTGCTCTTCCTTTACCTTCCATTCTCTTGTTTCACAAAAAAATTCTTGGCAAACCTGAGAGGCGCTGAAAGAAAGGAAAGGCAGCATTCTGTCGCGCAAGTTTTACTACACGAGCGGCCGTGACAACGCACATCAGCAAAGTAGTACAAAGATGATGTCTTTTGAATTATCATTGTTTTTGCTTCAAATGAAGGCGCAGACCATGTAAAGACCAGAAGTAATACTGGTGACAAGTGTCAGAGCACGCAAGATTACTATATTCTTGTTTCTGAAAACCGGTTAAGGTTTTGGTAATCAGCCGGTAAATGCGTTATGACGCCCCGACACATTGACTCTCTCCGCCACAGCGGTCAGTGCAGCTGCCACAAGCAAGTGCAAGAAAAGGAAACGCGCGCAGGCATCCTTCTTTAAATATATCTTTCGGCAATTTTAATCTTTGTGAAGGCATTATGATAATGCCGGTAATGCCAGGTCCGGCAATTCAAAACCATCTTATCTTTTTTACCGATCTTTCTCTTAGCATGTTAAAAATCATATAAGGTGCTTTTCATCACTTCTACTCGCTAAGTGTTGTCCTTGTACTTCAGAGGAGCGTGTGGAATACTTTCTAACAAATCGGTAAATGCGTGTCAGTACATCTTTAAGAGAGCTAAAGTGATAAAAGGCTGCGGCTGACGAGCGCGACAAAGCGTCAGTACATCAGCCGTAAATGAGGATGACTGCGGATACGTATGCGGATTCGCTGCTCTGTCAACTTCCCTCGAACACCGCTACAGCGCGGTGTCATGGCGACGGAATCGATCTGCCCGAATGTCGCCGGCCTTGATTTAATAACAGTAGGACGTGCTCTATTTCGCCCTCTCGGCAACTTTCAATCTCTTACTGACTGCGGAATGGAAAAAAAGAACATGGCCAAGCTTAGTGTTGGGAGCCGGAGCCCCAGCGCCTGTTGCCGTACGCTAGTGTGAATCAACGGCTAGTCGGAGTGCGCCTCCGTCGGCTCCATCGCAGCAGACGATTCCCTTCTCTTCTGCTCCGTGTCTGCTCTGTTGCGCATCAAATATCCATGGCATGGGACGCTTCTAGAGTTCAGCCGCACGTTGCCGCAGGCTCGCTTGAAATCTTGTATTCTGTGCACGTACTGCGTCTGTAAAAGGACGCCCGTTACTTTTCGAAATATTACGAACATGCGAAAACGTCGTACCAAACATGGCTTTTGTGAAGCTGTTTTTTTTTTATTATTTTCGTAAGCAGCATGCCTAAGAAAGTGCCAAACAGTGCTGCGTTTGCTCGTTGTCCTTAACAGAGGGAGGGCATATAAAATGCGGGTTTTTGAAGAAAGTATGACGACAGGATGTTGATTCGGGTAAATTTAAAGCAAGCCTTTGATTGTCCCCGCACTTCTGTGTGTACTGCCTGAGGCTGTCCAGTGGTGTAGGCATCAACTTAAGCCACTCGGTTTGTGCCCGTACACGCGCATTGGGCCCCTGTGTATTTGAACTGAGTGGGCTTCGCTGGATATCCCCCCATTATTGGCCAATCCCTCAGCATAAATGCGTGTTGCAATGCACAGGCCTGAACAGAGCCCAACAAGAAGCAAGAGGTGTAAGAGTCGGCGACGGAAGATTGAAGAAGTCAAGAACAGTAGAAGCAGCTGACCTGGGATGAAAAGAGAGAAGTGGACAAAAGGGAAACCAAAGAACGCATTTATTCTGGAAGACGTTGTGGCCCGAAAGAAGCACCTCGCGAAACAAGAACACCTTTGTTCCGATGAGTGGTGCACTGCAAATGAGGTGAGCATTAGAAGGCTCGTAAACGCGAAGCAGTACAAGGACACGCGGAGGCCTTCGGCAGTAAGGAACGTAACGATCATAAAAAAAGTCAAAAGCGCGATGAATGAATAGGTTGAGGGCCTCTTGTTAGGTCTCGCATATCTCAACGCATGCATCGCTTGTCCTAGTAATGAAAAATAAACACCATCAATAAGAACAAACTCAACAAAATACACGACACAAGTTTGTTTAATGCATTTCCTGTGCCAGTCGACTCAAAGCGCAAGGAAGCGTACCACCATAGTATGCGTGCATGAGTGGCCTAATGGATCGAGGACTCGGCATTTGAGCGGCAGGGGAGTTGGGAGGAGGGGCAGGTTCTATCTCAGCAATATATGCGTAACTTCATTCTACGAGCTGCCTGAAGTGATGCCGCAATGCGTCTCGTACGAGTTCGATATTGCAGGAAAAAGAAATCGTAAGACTTCAGCGGTTCCTCCGTCTTCGAACTCACTCAATGCGACGGCAGCAGGCTATCGTTGCGGCCAGTGCCATCTTACCATGAACAACTCCTTTGCAATGCACGCACTGTCGTGCTCACGTGCTTAAAATTGCCTGCTTTTACCTCCGAAATGTGTGTACAGATGCCACGAATCTCAGAGTCTTCGTTGCGCGCGGAACTGCGCCCGAGTTGCAAACTCACAAAACTGCACGTTCCGCAGTGGCTACACCGTGTCGTTCCCAACAGCACGTTACCGAAGGGGCAGAATGTAATCTCAAGAAATGGTGAAGTGCGAGTTCTTCATCATTATTTTTTTTTAATCATTTCAACGAGAGGAGAGCGCGACACAATATGTGAAGAGGCGGTCTGGCGACAACATAATAGCGATAACCATTTTTGCGAGCGCAAATACGCATGAATAAGTACAGCAAACCTTTTTGTAACTTTTTTATTCTGCGAATGTATGGTCGCCACCATAATTTCCTGCTGGACTTTCTTTAATAGTATCACTTATAAAATGCTTCACCCGTTTTATGGCGCAAGGCATAGCTTAAAGATAACGGAAAGCAAGCCTCCCGACACAACAAGAGAATGCACGACGTGCAAAAGTGAAAATGTAGAGAGAACGGAGAACTTCCAGTTTAAAGCTCAAAACGAACTGTGCTTTACACACGAGAGTTAGCCGGAACACATGTTCCTAACAAGATACGCTTGCAGGCAACGTAGTCGAGTCCCTGTGTTGCAAAGAATGCCGTGCCTGGAATGCTGCCACGGGGCAGTGAGACGCGTGGAATGCGTTGTCATTACGAGGCGCTAGATCCAATGCCCCTTTCCCCACCCTGCCTCTCCCCGACGGAGGGCCTGCAGCCGAGACACAGAAGCTTACTCTGCTTTTTCCCTCCCCACTTCCTAGGTTGTGCAGCCCTTCCTTCAGAGGATTCCTGTGCAATGTAGTTTATTACAAAGCCTTTTCGTTTCTTTTTCAGTTTTTTTTTTCCGCTGCGCCATACCCTACATCTGCACTCCGCGTCCCTTGGCCCAGTCAAAACGCATAGTTTTTGGCAAGTTTCACGAGCCTCACAGAACTCTTTCTTTCTTGTAGGATTGCTCTCTGGTAATAGTAGCTGCAAATGTGAGCTTGCTAGAAGATTCAGTGCATGACCTTTTGGTACACCATAGCGCCTTTCAGGAATCTACGTTCCAGGCTCAAACGATTGCCTCGCTTCGGATCCAATCCCTGTTCGCAAGTACTCGTCGTTATATGTTCAATAACAACGTATATAGCAGACTAAGCTATATTTCGCTCGTTACAGAAGGATGAAGGCAGGGAGCGGCATGCCGTGTATCCCTGTTGGGAATTGCAGCAGCGTCACAGATGTCTTTCATAACTCGCACGGGAGGAACGAGAAGATGAGAAGTTGACGAGCCACGGAACATGAAAATACATGAGCTTGAGGTCGTTTACCATGTCCTGTGCCGTGCTAGCGGCCCCTTTCTATTTTGAGTGTTGGCCGAATTGTTGTTGTTCTGGTGATAAGGGCGATGCGCATAGCGGGGTAACTATTAGTGTAATGATGTGAATGTGAACGTAAGTACGATGCGTTGTTATGACTCTTTTTCATTGTAGATGTACACGTAGGACGGCTTCCCATTTTCGAATACTTTTTGTGAGATGGTTTGCGAGACTACCGTAAAAAAAGAAAAACATTCTCCCTCTCTCTTTCTCTCTCTCTCTCTCGTTACTCGTGGCGCTGGCGCTGTGTGTTGACCTGGAGAGCACAGACTTGTTGAGCAGCGGCAATTCGTAAACTACAGCGCCGCTTTCCAGAATGCTTGTTTCGTAAAGGGAACACCAAGAAAGGCGAGCACCTGCTGCGTCTTTAGTTTTAAGGAGTCTAATAAAATGTGGATATACTAAGTAATTACTAACGCCAAGCATGTCTCGCACATCGGCAATGGCATCTTCCGCAAGGTCAACCTTGAGGCACACGCCCAATTCATTGCAAGAGAAGACACCGTTCTTGACAATGTGCAAAACAAAAACGATTACCGGCCGATTGTTTATTCCGAATTTCATGCACGCTAATAACAATCCCGGGGCTGTGAGTGCTGTTCATATTGTTTGAAAAGTGCGTCTGCATGCAAGCGATCACTTCAGCTAGTCTGCCTCGGAAACATATGGATGTGGGCGCGACGTCTTATGCAACCGATTTCATTGAATTTGCACGAAGCACACACACGTATCGCATGGCCATATCACTCGATGAAGAAAACTTCATCACCGAAATTCGTCTTGTTTCACATAACGTTCTTACGTGGTAAAGGATCGGGAAAGTTAAGCAGCTCGTTCTCCTGATTCAGTAGTGTGGAATGTCGGGCCAGTTGTTGCATGATGTACTGTCGTTGAGCGGAAATACGCGCGGGAAGAAACGGAGTGGACAGGACAGACGCTCACCTACAACTGAAGTTTAATAAAATGTTTTCAAGGGAGCAGAGGGCCGCACATGCGCACTGAGAAGGCAGATACAAAGCTAATGCATAATGCCATGCAAAAATTGTAAGAAATGCTACCGCCCAAGCAGATACCTAATTTGTTTATCCGTCACGGCAACTGACGGGATACTGATAGACGTGGCAGATTGTACGTGCATCTCTGGCCGGCCTCAATAATTTCTCTCACCAGCCTGTCATTAGACTTGTTTAAATTGGTTGCCTTCCTTAACTGCGGATTGCAACCGCAATGTTTGATGTGTGCAGGTAAGTGCATACTACCCGCAACAGCCTTTAAGGATGCCGATTGCTCCCTGAGTCGGTCGTTTATACATCGACCATGCCTAAATTCCGCTTTGAGGCAAGTCCTGTATGCACAAGGTCGAGCACAGCTTTAGTTTGCAGGTGTTTACGTCTCGAAAGCTCGGGTTTTCCCTCCAGTCTTTTCGTGGCCGAGTTTGGCGGCCGAGTGGGTTCGCTTTTAAGTAAGCTCAATATGGCAACCACCGCAACCACACAGAGAAAGCGGAAACCAAGACGGCTTGTGGTCATGACGTACATACATCCAGTTACGCACAACCGGAAGAAAGTAGGACGCCAGCATGAGTTGGACGTAGTTTTCACAGGCCCCTGTAAGCTCGCGAGGTTGTGCTCTCTAATGCGTTATCGGAGCGAATATGAAAGTAGAAAAAATACACGTGAGAAGAGACACGTAAAGCCCCTTGTGACTCGCGCCACTGAGGTCGTTTACCAGATTCCGCTCTTCTGTGGTAAAGTTTACATTGGCCAAACGGGTCGATGTATAAACGACCGACGCCGAGAGCACTCGGCATCCTTAAAGGCTGTTGCGGGTAGTATTATGCACTTACGTGAACACATCAAAGATTGCGGTTGCACTCCGCATTTTAGGTAGGCAACCATTTTAAACAAGTCTAATGACAGACTGCGCGAGAGAAATTATTGCGGCCGGCCGGATGCACGTACAATCTGCCACGTGTAACAGTGTCCCATCAGTTGTATTGACGGATAACCAAATTAGGTATCTGCTTGGGCAGTAGCATTTTTTTAACAATGTTTACATGTGATTATACATGAGCTTTGTGTAAGCCTTCTGATTGGGAATGAGTGGCCCTCCGCTCCCTGGAAAACCTTTCATTAAACTTCAGTTGCAAGTCAGCGTTTGTCCTGTCCACTTCGTTCTTTCCTGCCCGTATTTGCGCTCAACGACCCTACACTGCAATTCAGTGCTGTTCAAACACAATTAGCAACACTTAGTAAGTATACGTTAACGGTATATTCAAGATATTGAGAAATAATCGCTGCTTTAGCAAAGGCTACCAGCAAATATTAGTTCGAAGAATTCCAGAGGGTTGCAAAGATCAAACTGAGTGCTTTATGATAAACAGTGCGCAATTACCAATTATGTACAGACTATGCCACCGAGGTACCGCCACGCGCCAACCCCACGGGCTCACAGATCACGGGTAGAAACTTTGGTAAACATCCATGATATTCGAGTTTCAAGTTTATTTCTGGAAAGGTAATACAAATTTGCCTTTTTTTTTTCAATGTCGTCCAAACATGCTATTGTGTTTACTGCCTTTTTGCACTACCCGCTTAACCACGACCCCGCATCTCAGCAGCTACACTTGAAGCACTCTTCTTTCCGAAAGAAGCAAACATTGAGGGAACCTGCACGCATGTAAGAAGCTTACCATACTTCATCTCAACCCGCCATCGTGGCGTAGCAGCTATGGCGTTGCGTCCGAGGGCCCGGGAGGGAATCCTCCCGAGGCGGCCACATTTTTACGCTGGCAGAATGCAAGAACGCCCATGTAGCGTGCATGGAGTGCCCAGTGAAGAACTACAGGTGGTGAAAATTACCCCGGAGCCCCCCAACCCCCCTAGGTCGTGCTTCATAATCATCCGGGATTTTGGCATGCGGGACTCAAAAATGGTAATTTTTAGCAAATTTATGGTCGTGTACGTAAGGACCACTAGATCTATCACAGGACACGCATCTAAAGAAGGCACGCCAGCAGTAGAACGCGCGATTTGATTGTGACTGGAGCACAGCGCTTGTCTAGTTCGGGCATTTCTGTGCGATGAGTAGTTTCGCGAGGTGGTCACGATGTTTTCGTGTTTTCGAAGCTCTTGTGGAACTGAGCGACAGAAAAGTACCGTGTGCCACGCTTTGCGGGATGGCTAGGCCGGGCTTGTCAGCATGTAAACAAGATCAACGGTAGCGCGTGCTCCAACGCAAATGGGTGCGCAGCTGCTCCAACTAGAAAGGAAGCGACCATCAACGTTTAAAACGGCCCGCTAGGGGACCACCCGGCGCTGGTGTAGCGGGCGGAGAACTTGAGGATATCTCGCCTATTGGACCACACCCGTGCTTAGAAATGTAAGGGCGTCTTTACGTTAACTTCGGCGCTTACACTATTGATTTTGTTAAGCATAAGTACCATTAGGTGTGCGGAACATTCCTTCCAATATGTTATATATAGTGGTTGTAGAACAAATATTATAAGTATGACACATATAGTGATAATGACAAGTTGCTCAGGCGAAACACAGGCCGGAGCTCAAGCACATTCTTTCCAAAGAGGTCCCACTTACTAGGAGGAATATCTTTGCAACTAAGCCGCCATCACTAAGTGGAACCTATTTTGAACGAGATTAGGAGTACACAGCGGGGGATGCTTCAGCGAATTATGACGGAGCCAACAGAGTTCTCTGCCTAATCTCTAGCCAATAAAATAGTAATAATATTACTATTACAATCGGCTCCCGTTAATTCGACCTTGGTTAACTGACTTCTCGCCTAATACGAACGCACTGCAAAGTCCCGCCGATAAACCATGCATTGCCATGGAAGAAAGAACTCGTTTAATGCGAACTTGAAACCATGGCTCTTCTGGTATATGGACCCGCACCGGCGTCCCCCTCCTTCCCCCGTACTCTTTCATGCGCGCAGTAACTGATAAAAGCTTGTACATGACACAAATTCAGCAGACGGCGCTACTGCTTCCCTAAGCGCGACGACGAGTTTAAATTTATTTTCTCGTTTAATGGCCGCCGTTTCCTTGCAGTCGCGGAGCCATTCGTACCCACTCGTTTCATGCCGTCTCACGCCGAAGCGGCTGTCCTGCGCGTCGGCTCCCTTCGCCACACGCTAGTTGAGTCCCGCTTCGAGAAAAAGGAACACAAATACAATACAGGCAACTTCCAGCAATTACAAAACAGAAGATTCCAATTTATTCATTTTGGCGCTGCTTTGTAATTCGAAACTTCCGATAATTCCACCAAGTTTTGCCGTTGCGCAAGGCTCGAAATGCAGGAGTCGACATCATTATTAATAGCGTTTATATTATTACTTATAATAACAATAACAAGCAGAAAAGTAACAGTAATTAAAAATAATAAATATTTTGGGCTCGCAACTTTCAACTACCGCTCAGTGTGGGAAACATATCGCCCGAAAAGTAGACGCGATGGCTGAACTGTTATTTCCTCGTGCGGAATTTGTTTTTCTGTAAGCTTGCATGGACACCTTTATTGATGTCCCACAGTCGGTTCGCCATATGGTCCTGTAGCGGCTGCCTCCAATTTGGCGCCACGTTTCGTACTTCGAATGCAATTACCGGAAGAGACCGCGATGTTACCGAATATAAGCAAAAAATGCAAGCTTATTTTGATGACCCCAATATGATGTATTTGCATATCGTCAGCCGTGCCACAGTTTTTATGCGTCACGTTGTCAGATATCATTGCTCTATGTTTTTCTCCTTTTCTTTCTTTTCTGTATCGCGCTTCGCCACGCGGAGCTCGCCATGAATATTTGCATAGATACGTTATTACAGTCCACCAACTGCTTTGCATGCATGCCACGAAGCCTATATAGGGAACGAATATTTCACAGAAGCCACGAGGAAACGCTCTAAATGTGTGAAGTGTAGAGGGTTCTGACAAACAAGAGT
The DNA here is from genome assembly GCF_050947875.1 of Dermacentor variabilis. Lineage (NCBI taxonomy): Eukaryota > Metazoa > Arthropoda > Arachnida > Ixodida > Ixodidae > Dermacentor > Dermacentor variabilis. The sequence continues at coordinate 47,147,068 of NC_134575.1, read as the reverse complement.
CTACTCAGGAAAATTTATCGTGTCTTTCTCAAAGATTTTTTTTCCTGTAACGTACCCACACACCACCAGTCTAATTTCATACATCGCCCTATTGTGTAAGAACAAGCAAAAAATAAATATTGGAGGTCTCGGAAGGATATGTCGCTGAAATTTAGCGTATGCAAAACCACAATTGAGCGGATAGTTCCCGGTGTATATTTATGGCTTCGTCTGGATTTCTTGCTTCATCCAGTGTTGTCTTGCCCTTTTCCACGGTAACGGGGCAGCCGAAGTTCGGTAGATGTTGCGTAAGGAGCCACTTTTTGCGGTAGTTTTACTGCAGCTCATAAACAAGGTTTGTGCATGTAGGTTAAGTTAGGTTGAGTTAGGCTTAGCAACTCATATAAAGCCAAAACCCATTCCAAACGCCAAGTCAACGACAAACTTTATTAATAAAGTAGCCCCCACGCCCTTCCATTCTTCGATTCAGCAATTGCGTGGCTCCCTTTATACATTTGCATGGCAGTGTATGTACGCATTTTATAATGTTGTATAGCTTTGCATGCAGTTGAATAGCATCGTATAGACTTTACGTATTGCAGAGCATCCACTGGATCAACAAGCTATCAGAAAGATTGACACAGTCTTTCTTTTTTTTTTTTTTGGTATGAGAACGAAGAGGCACGCCGGTTATTTGACTTATGAGCTGAGATTAGCCTGGCTGATCGCTTTGGAAGCTGCACCAAGTGCTCGGTGATGACATGGTATACACGGTGACTACAAAAAAGCACGGAAACAGCAAACGCACCAACAGGCGCGCACACCACACAAACAAAAACCTATTCTTAAAGTTTGGGAATCATGCAAAAAGCAGGAGTACGTTCGTAGAGCGATGACGTGGATGGCGCTTCCCCACCATGGGAGAAATCCTGTTAGGCATCAACTTCAGTTCGTTGTTTTAATGATTCTTACGAACTAGCCTCTACGGATATGAGAAGGCGAATCAAGAACACTTGGCTTAACTGACTATTCCGCGAAAAAGCCGTTTTCTCAAAATCGAGGTTAGAATATATAAACAATGCCTTGGAATAATACTTGGGTATAAGCTTGCACATTGTTTAAGGAGAAGATATTTGTACCAGCAGTCACGAAATAACATACGACTCCAATAGTAGGGAGCTTTAAAACGACGTTTTCAACCAAGCGTAAACACAGTGCATACGTAACGAAATAGCGCTGTCTTCAAGGTGCATGCTCCGAACGTTATTTGATTTCTCTAGTTTACGTGCGCGAAGAAAACGCACGTTAGCCGGCGACTTTAACGTTCGTAATGTTTACGCACGCCAAAAACGAGCCTTGTCAAACATGGCGGCACCGATGTCTTCCGCAAGAGTGCGAATTTTCGCGATGCCTACGTTCTCGCTCTCCTTGGTCTCCAGTAACTATTTAAACGAGCGTTCGCTTTCTCTGACTCGTGTGAAACCTTAGTTATGAGAGCACCGGGCATCCAATTATTTTCGTGATCGTTCGGCGATTACGAAAAGGCCTAGCGAGACGCATCCTCAAAAGAACAACAGGATAGTTGGTAAGAAATTGTCTTGGCTTGGATACGTTCGGCGCGAGGCACCAGACGGCACCCCGTCTTCTAACGCGTTCCTTACGTTTGCGTTCCCTCGCATTCAAGGTAATTTCTTCAATGGACCCGCGCCGTAAGGTCCCACAAAGGTGCTTGCATGTTACGCACGTAAGGCGACAAACGCAATTTTAAATGGTTGTAATATAACATGCGCAAAGTTACTTAAATAACATAACGATAACTTAGAGTACCTAAGTTGTTTAAACCGAATACCCTACGGAGCGTGTCCGGTGACGACAAAGTTATATCGTTTCTTACATAAGGTCATTGACAGCTTGCTTCAGATCGCTATTCTAAACTGATATGTTTCTAACGTGTGAAAACCGCGCTTCCGTCGCTCCGTTGCCGACATCGACAGCACACTTCAACGACGCCGTGGCCTGCTGAAGATTTGAGTTCGAATGAGCGCCGGTAGCGCAATAATGGACGCCAGCCCGGCAACGCTAATTTAGAGAGGGGCCTGAAGCGTGCGCTCGCTGCTCGCCGCATTGATTACTTCAGGGCGCCACAAGTGGAATACTAATATCGCGTTTCCGGGTCGAGAAAGAAAACAAAAACGAAAAGGGATTCTGGGCTTTGTGTCTACGCAATTAAGCCGAGCTGACGTTCTAATTTTTCTTATAAGACTACTTTTTCTTCTTGAGTTTCGGCGTTATAGATTTTTCGTTCTTCGCGATTATGCAGCTGACCCATAAAAATTGCGGGAATCGTACACAGATTTGCTTCAACGATATTGTTACATAAACCTTGAAGGTTATTTTCGGAGCAAGTTGGCCATAGCGCAATCTCTTATGGGCAATGATTACTCTTTCTTGGTCTTTTATCGTGACAACGTGAAAATGACATATTATAAACAAAGCGACTAATATAATATGTATGTACGAGTACATAAAGACTAAATTTGCATTAGTAATTTCCAGGTTAATTGGCGTAAAAAATATTCCGAACGCGAAGACTAAAATCTGCCCATTTTTATTCTAAGTGAGAAAAGGAAAGCCAGAACTATCGACTTGCTTCTATCACTTATTGTATATGGGGTGTTCTTATCTTAGATAGAGTTTGTTTCTTTTTATTTGCTTGTTTTTGTTTGTTTGTTTGTTTGTTTGTTTGTTTGTTTGGGCCGAATGTTGCATGTATCTGAAGCCTACTCTCCGGAACTAGACTACTACAAAAGGTGGACTTTATTTTAAAATCGCAATCCATTTTCGACTAATCACCAAACCTTTGCCAGTAAATACTGAATGAGGTCCTTTATGGCCCATACTCAAATTTTAGAGTTGTAGCCGGTAAGTTTGCAAGTCGTGCTTATCTGAAACGAATCCTCTGGATGACGTCAGTTTTGAGTATACGTGTTCCCCCAGTGTGCAGTGAAATGTGTTGATGTTTTCAGCGTCTTTTGTACTTCAGTGCATCAATGACCATCCTTTTCTTGCAAAGGGGACCGGAAGAACGATGATCATTCCCCACAGGACTGAGGGCGCTTTACCCAAACCTGGTGCTAGTTTGAAAATTCGTTCCAAATGAATGGGCCTTGACAGCTTACTGGCTTCAATTTCGTAAATTTCAATACATGCGCTGAACGAGAAGACAGGAAACCAAGGGGCTCTTTGTTAGTTAGTTACAGCCGTACGAACCCCAATGGACAATGTAACAAAAGATCGCGTATAACATATTACCTGCTTTCTTTTTATCTGAACTCTAGGAATTGTCGAGGAAAGGAAAATTGAAAGTACTCGAAAGAACGACTTGCCGCAAGCGGAATCCGAACTCGCCTCTTCTCATCCGCTATGCTCCATATTTTTCTTTTTTTTTATATTTTACATCTTCGTAAACATGCTCCTTATTTCCTTTCTTTTTCTGAACTGCAGATTTATATGACTTCTTGCGGCTGCAAGTGAAGGACAGGAATGTGCGAAAGAATAAACAACCTCGGATTTTCTCAAACGTATCGGACGTCAAGATTGCGCCTTGTCTATAAAATTAGTTTTGATGCACTCAAATTGACTCACTTATGAGCTTTTCGATATGTCTTCAAAAGTAGTGGTAAATAGGAATGCTCATATGCCCATAGGGATAAAATCGACGTGATGGAGCTTAGCCAAAGTCCTTCAAAATCATTTTGCCAAGCAGATTGATTAGTTATTTGCGTAGCTATGAGATCACTGCAAAATCGCTACGACTAAAACAGGCGCGCTTTTCGTTGTGGACGCTAAAGCTTAACAACTTAGCGACAATGATATTTAGCAACTTCCTCATGGAGATTCCAACAGTTGCCGCACAGACGGCAGCGAAGATGACGACGGTGCCGTGATGAGGATTCGCTGAAACCTCACGCGGCGACAATCGCCACAGGGCCCGCCTCAAGATGTGAAAACCATAGAAACCTTCGGTGAAAAAAAAAAAAAAACGCGCGGTTCAACATATGCCCGTATCCAAGTCACCGAAACAACGGAGGAATACAAATACCGGACAAGAAAGAACAAAGACAGAAAGGAAGACAACAACCCTTGACAGTCGTCGCAGCAAACATCCCCGGAAAACAGTCACTCATAGACCTGGAAGTTAAGAGGAAGCTTTAGCTCGAGTGCTCCTATCTAAATACATGTAAAAGGAGAATTCGTTTTTCTCGGCAACCACTGCACCAAATTTGACGAGGTTTGTTGCGTTTAAAAGACAAACTTAAAATCTAGTGACTGTTGGTTTCGAATTTTTAAGTTAGATTGTCAATTTTTTATTAAAAATTGGTAAAAATCGGAAATTTTCTAAAAACGAAACTATCAAGTTTACAACTCTGTAACTTAACCACTAAAAATGATAATACAATTCTGTGAATTGCATCTAATAGTACATCTAAAGCGGACAAAATTGATTTGTTACACATGAATATAAAATAATTAATCATAGGGAAATACAACTTTTGCAAAACCGTTGTAACCAACATAACAAATTCACGTAAGATGTAAAATGACATATTGAATTTGTCCGCTTTGAATGATCTAATGAATGCCGTTTACAGAACTGCGATATCAGTTCTTGATGCAGAGCTATGAATTTGTAAACTTCGTGCTTCTATTTTTTTCAAACGGTCGAATATTTGAAAATCGTTTTAAAAAAATTCAAGCCCTAAATCGAAATTTCGCTTCCAACAGTCACTAGAATTTAACTTTCTCTTTCAAATGCAACAAATTTCATCAAAATCGATCCAGGGGTTATCTCATAAAAACGTTTTTGCATTTTACATGTATTTGAATAGGCCGCGTCGGAGTTGGGCCCGAGCTAAAGCTTCCTCTTAAAGGCAAGACAACAGATGACCACGGTTGTCCATTCGGCTGCTCCCCACTACTGGGGTGTCTAACGCTGCTCGCGTGGATTTATGGGAGCAATCGAGCGCATCGCCGTCGTAAGACAGCGCTGAAGAAAAATGGGAGGGTTGGGTTGGATGGGTGATTGGGGTGGGCGTAGTTGTCCGTATTGCCCACTGACCGCGCAAATATAGACCGCGTATAGACCGCGCAAGTATACCGATCAAGTAGGCGTCAGGCGTAGTTTGTGTTTCCTGCTTCTCGGCTGCCGCAGTTTCCTTACTATTGAGGGGAGGGCGAGGGGGGAGGGGTGACTTGGTAGCCTACTTATTCTCCTTCTGCTCCTCGCTGTCACTGGGTCGGGTCTTCATTTAATAAACGTTCGAGCCGCGTGATGTAGTGCGTGAAAAGTGGGCTTATATTGCGACGGCAGTTGCGAAATCTTACGCGTAACTCTGCAAATGATGTCAGCTGGAGGAAAAAATCACGCAGATCCGACGCGCGCGTTGTAATCCACGTGAAGCGAAGGTTTTTTCTGAACAGGTTAATGAAGCGCTGTAAATTTCCCCCATTTCGTCCAGGCGCATTTGGCGTTAAGCAAACCGGCGAACGCGTCGTGCTCTCTCACGAGCACTCCTCCTATGCAATGGGACAAATCTTATAGTGGCTTGTATTTCTTCAATTCTTCTGGTTTATATTAAATCTAGCACCAATGTCTCGTTCATGTACCCGCTATGCGCATATGCCGTCGTGCCTCCAGCTTCTTGGATGCGTGCCATTGTGCACAACTCATCATAATCATCAACAACAACAGCAGCAGCAGCAACAGGCGGGCACGCTTCTTCGCCGATTCCCCGCTGTGGGTACGTGCCATAGGGCGCACATCATCATCATCATCAGCAGCAGCAGCAGCAGCATCACATCATCATCATCATCATCAACAACAACAACAACAACAACAGCAACAAGCGGACACGATTCTTTTCCGATTCCCCGTTGGGGGTACGTGCCATGGTGCGCACATTAACACTGCAGTCAACACGGGGCGAACATCTGAAATAGCCATACTACGCTCTGTTTGAGCGCAGAACTTACAACTGCAAAGGGACGCGAACGGGACAGGCGGTGTTACGTTTCGCCTCCGACGTGCGGTATAGCCGGCGCGGATGCAACGGACGCCGGGGCTTCGTTCAAAGCGGCGGACATTTTGGCCAGTTCAGCGCTGCCGCAACGCCTCCCGCCAAGCGCGTCCAGGCATGTTTCAATGCCACGTGTCTTCGTGTGTGTGTGTGTGAGTGTGTGTGCATGTTGGTGCCCACGCTTGTCAAAGCGCGGCAGCCGGGGAGAGGAGCTCCCCAACTGTGAAGCGAGGAGGTCCGACCGGCGCCGGCCCGGCGGATGCGTCACTTCTTGTCTCATCAACGTGTCCGTGCGCCGTCGTCACGGGCGCCTCTCGCGAGCCGTTCCTTCTTGCCCTCGACTCCGAGAGTATGAAAGCAGCTGCCCCCGGGCGCCAAGAGGGAGTCTTCGAATTCTTCCGTCGAGTAACGTGCTCTCCCGTTTCTCCACTTCGGTCGACCTGACCGGCCGCTCTTTTGCGATGCTATAATAAACAAGTTGTTCTGTTAGCAATCGACTCATCCTTTGCCAGGACCTTCGGATGCTTCCAGCTGTGCCACAGGCCGCCAGGCCAACGCTACCCGTGGGGCTTGCGACCCAGATGCAACAGCGGCTACGTAGCGCCTGTCCCGTTCGTGTCCCTTTGTGGTTGTCGTAAATTCCGCGCTTAAACAGCGCGTAGTATGGCTAACCAACAAGCACGGACCAACGCTTTACTCTGAAATGGCTAGTCGGTGTCGGTACGATTGACGCACACATGCGTTTGTGGCCTAACGGTTAGAGCATCGGCCATCCACTGCCGAGCCCAGGTTGGCACCCTGCCTCCGGACGCGCTTGTATTAGCTTTCTTTTTCTTTTGAATAGTGACACTGAATCTACTCGGCGAGAACCAGACCCGCTACCGACAGGCAGATCGACCCAGGCAAAACCATGGGACGCTACGCAAAGAAACCTTCGCTTTCCAAGAAACAAGTGTTTTAGATGCAAAAATCTAAGTATTCTAAGCGTAAATGTAAGAACTTCGTAGTGTGGAGATCTCAAGATTACGAGCAAGAGAGACAGTGTCACTTTTCTAGTTTGAAGTGGCACTTATGTTTCTTGGACCAAATTCCCAAAGCTTTTCGTTAGTGCATGCTGTTTGCCGTTTTCGGTCGCCTTCGGTAATGTTTAGCTTCAGGATCGGCAGGAATTTCCTCCCACGAACAGTTGGAGCACTTTTTTTGTGAATGAGGGCTCTCATCCGCAGGTGAATTAGGGCGTTCTCAGTTACGGAGTACCTTTCCTTCTATCGGGAGGCCTGAGCAGTCGTTAAGGCCTTTTTCTTTAGAGCAGGAACTCTGGGCTTGATTTACTAACTCGGGCGTCCAAGAAGACCGTAGACATGCTCGTGCACATTGATTTATGCTCAAGTCAGAAATCCCTAAGTCTAATCTAAAGTCAATCGACACGACAGTGTGTCACTATAACGTAAAAAATGACTTAATCAATCTTCAGCATAGACGCTTGTAAGGCAACCATTGCGTTGGCACTGCAATACCGGTGAAGAGGCCATACAGTTATGCGTGTGGAGTGCTAGGCTGAGGCATGCTTCCAAAGCTGGTTATGAATTCAAGTACCTGCTGCTTCTAGAACGAAACCACCGTATCCACATCTTGACGGGCCACTTTACAAGTCGAACAGTACAGCGTCCAGATGTGGATATTATAATGTATACTCAAAAAGTAGCACCCCCCCCCCTCCTTCGTATCTTTAAGATACGTTCGATCCCATTTTTTCGAGATCTAATACGCAGCACGCGTCTTAAGCAGAAGGTATGTGTTCCTGCCACGACATTTTACACGAGGATATCCCTGCTGCGTTTAAAAAATCAAATAGATTCCAGTTATTCACCACCGGACATCTTTGTCTTACGTAACCCGAAAAATGCGAAGTGATTAAATTGGGCGAACCCTCGATAATTATTATTTATCATATTTGAAGAAGGCAGCGTCGCCCGTTTTAATAGCAACGCTTCTGTCTTCTGGCGTCTACCGAGCCCGGTCCAACATGTCGATATAGCTAAGAAACGTACGTAATATGCAGATATAAGGTTTTCTTCTGTGAAAGTAACTAATCGAGTGTTGTCGCGTGCTCCGGATTTGTAAAAAAAAAAGGAAACAAGCCGCGACAAGAGGGGAGAAATTTCTGGCACAAAAAAAAATAAAGGTGTAGCGAACAAGGATGCAAACACACGAAGCGTCAACTTACCAAAGAAGATCTCTTGGAACTCGAGCACACCGACTTATTGGCTTCCCCTCAGTGTGGCTTACTATTGTATTTTCTCCTATTGCTGTAAGGGGCCTTCTTTTCTTGTTTTTTTCTTGCTGTTTTCGTGAAAAACATTCGCTTCGACGAGCACGATAAGAGCTTCTGGATTATATTCTCCAGCCATGCGGAAAAAGAAATAAGAGCAATATTTTCGCAAGATTATTCAGCGCCAGGACGGGACTGGCTCAGCAGGACTGCCAACAGCAATATACCCGTTTAATCTCCAATATAATTTAAACCATCAAAATAAATGGTGCCATGCTCGGTCGTCCAGAAACTGGAGTAGTATTCCAGAGAGAAAAGAATGTTCTCTTTTCTGCTCGAATCATGTTTGAATGAAAGAAAGAAAAATATATTGCGCGCTTACATTCCGGAATATCTGTTCTTGTTAATTAAATTTACCCTATTTCTTGTAAGCGCCATTGAAGACACTCTTTAGATATCAGAATCCCATTTGAAGTAGCAAAACAAAAAAAAAACGATCTTTCAGAGATTCGTGGTAATAAAGATTGAGGCCTGCCTTTTTTCCCTACCCTCAGGATTTCAATGACGTTCTCATTGCCACGACTTTCTCATCTTTCCCGTGTGCATGACCAGTATAGCTTGCATGAAAGGGGGCGCATATCTTCTTTGACATCCTGCGGGGCCGCGGTCCTAGCAACATCGAACAACCGAGACGAACAACGGGGACATACGAAAATGGGACAGATACGCCGATTTGGGGACTGTCCTGGACAATGCGAAATTCGGCCACATCGTTGAATTTGTCATACTGTAAACGGTGACAGGCCGATGTGGCTCCTAGGGTGCCTGTGATTGGGCAGAAAATGCCGCCCTTGCAGTACTTCACTACATGGTTCAATTTACCGATGTGAACAGCAGCACCCCTATAGTTTATATTTTTATCTCACTTGCTCCGTCGCTTTCCCTCCAAATAACTGTGGTAAACGGACACCTAAAAGCCCAGCCTCGAACCCAACGAGGGCAGTTGCATACGGTGAATGAAAGTTCCAAATATATAGAAGATGGCCGCAGTTTCATGACACTGATAAATTGTTATTCATCGGTTGGAATACAAATATTTCTCCCCTTTGTCGACGCTTTCACCGTCTTCCACAATTACGTTGAACTCACTCGCCATATTGTTAATTCGCTCTCATTTTGACATCGTCTGGCGTCCTGGTTAAATCCTTTCTGGTATACACTGCGCCAGTGCACTAAAAAAAATTCTATTAGTGCATCTGAGGAACCAAATAGGGGCTAAAATGAGGAAAGAATTCCGAACATACATTTTCGCAATGAACTGAATGTTTTTGTTATGAACTGCCAGCAATTCTAGTTGCATTAAACAGTATGCGGTTCTTCGTAGTTCTTAGTTTCTAACCCTAATGGCGTGAAATATGCCCACAGTTTATTTAAAGACCGTTTTTTTTTTAGTCAACCAAGGCAGCTAGGTGATATGCATTGCGCAGCAAGCTCCAAAGATAAAAGCCCGGACGCCTAACCTCAGCTTTGGGCGCCGCATGGACATTTGTGAGATATGAGGGAGAGCCACATTGACCGTCGGCGCCAAGTTGACAAATGATGTATTTAACACTGCTGCCCCTCGAATTTCTGAGAATAGCCTTTTGTATGCTTGTTTTTCTCGATGTCGTCTATTTCCTGCAAAACATCATGGCTTCTCCTGGAATGACTGGCCCGGAAAGTGTTAACGAGATGGTAGAGCGACCATCCCGTAAAGGCCTTGGTCCCGGTTTCAATCCCCGGGCGTGCAGTGCGAATTTTTTCTTCGCCTTCGCGATTCCTTTGTTGCCTCATACTACTATTGGTTGCATGACAATTTCTTTCTTTTTTTTCTTGCAGAGCGCACACGTAGAGAACGGTTATGTGGTCGGAGGTTGTGCCGAATACTCATCTTCTCACCGAATGTGGTCGGAATCATTGATCGTATTTTACCACACGGGTATTCGTGTTGCCTCCCGTCGTCGGATGAGGTGATGGCTTCGCAGTCGCCTAATAATTAGCGGCTTCAGCTATCAACACTCCAGCCAGCTTGTCAATGACGAAGTTGAGACTAAGACTGGTGTCCGCAATTTGTATCAACGTTCCTTGTTTGCCTCGCTCGCTAGCTTTATCAGGCGCCCACAACCTTCAAGTATAATATTGCAAATATCTATTTTCAGAGGTCGTGAATTACTTTAGTGATGTTAGCAGTTTGGGGCATACATCGAACTGCGGGGATGTAATTTTACTCTCATTATGAAAAAGCGCAGTAACCTCTCGTAAATTTGCAACCAACAATGGTGGAGCGGGACACGAGAGGAAGACAGATGCTGGCGTTGTCAAAACATGCAAGGCACAACACCTGATATGGACAAGTAAGGTGAGACCCAAGTGAAATGTGGCGTAGCGCCAGCTCGGCCGATTTCAAAGAGAAAGTAAAGAGAACCCTGTAAGCTAGCAAAAAAATAAAATATGACGTTGATTTATTCCAACAACTCTCCAAAAGCGTTCCAACAGTCCATTTGTAGCGCTTCCCACTCATCGGCCAATCTTTCCTGGTAGGAGTGCATGAGATAATCATTATCATCATCAATACTAACATTATTATTATGCTCAAAAGCGTGGCATTTCTATGTAGCGAGGAAACGTTCACTGAACGACAACCGTTAAAACTGCCGCTACCAGCTTACCAATTCTGCAAATTTAAGTAAATTTGCATCAATATAAATTAATTAATATGTAGTTCTCAATGAGGGAGAAACTTTCACACTTCTGCACATGACGCATACACATTCTTTATCAGGAGGTGCTCGAGCTCTCGAAAGAGGAGACTACAGTTCCGACTGTTATTCGCAGGTTAAAAAGAGTCGCTATCGCACGCCGCTACTTCGGAAGTGTAGCGTGTCACTGCCCTATAATATTTTCGCCCCCTTGACACTGTTGCCGTATCTTTCCCACGCCCGACGGCGTGTATTCTCGTGCGATCACTTTCGGCGATACTATCGCTTTCGCGTGACGTATAGTGCCCAACCAGCCAATCAGCTCAATCTGGTTTTGCTCCGCCAGCCAATAAGCACGAGCTGAAAGTGATATCGCCGGAAGCGATCATCCGAGAATATACGTCCCCCGCTTCACAGCCACATTAACTTTTCCAATGTTGCACCACGTCTACAAAAAAACTTCTCAACTGCCGTGCGCGGGACCCGAATGCAGTGTCGATATCGAGCCAGCGAAACCGCTGGGGTGGCGCCGCCAGCAGTGTAAATGCTCCTAAACCGTCCGAATAATTGATATCCCGATAAAACGAAACATCGCTGTTTTTTTGTCCTATAAACAAATCATTGCAAGCGCAAGCATGGTGTTGTGTTGCCATTTATACGTGTCATTGTTACAGTCCTCACACATCGATGGCCCACGAGGCGAGACTGAAGGAAGACCGTCCCATGTCTGTCCGTATTCAGAGAAAATATTTGGCGCCTTTAGCTCAACGTTATCTTATCCGTTCTGCTGAGACTAAAAGTCAGGGAAAACCAAAGAAATAAAGTGCGCCGTTCGACTCAAACAGAATTTGCAGATACGGCAGCCGATTAGGTCCACTTATTTAGCTGACGTCAAGCGAGTGTGATTGTGTGAAACATCGTTTCTTGCTGTATAAATTGGTCTCCGACTGATTTGTTTCAGGAAGAAATGTGAACACCCAGCAAATCGTGTATGTGTATGTGTGTGTGTGTGTGTGTGTGTGTGGGAGGGGGGGGGAGTCTCCCAACATCACTGATCAGCCAAAGGTAGCGTTAAAGCTTGAAAGAGTTGGCTATAATGCCCAATTATATTATCATTGAAAGCTTGAGAGAAAACTCATTAAGCTGTGGTTCGGACTCTAGCTGGTTGCCTCGATTCACTTCCAGAGGAGAAGGCCAGGGTGCAGTGCATTTTTGTGGGAGGAACTTGATTGTAATACCTAGGCTGTCTCATGCTGTGGTGTATGCAACGGGCCATGGTACGCCCACAGCAGCCCGGCAGAAACGCTAATGTGTGCTAATGTGCTAGATGTGCCAATGAATGCCAGAAACGCAGCCCTGGCTCCAGCACACTCAATTGTGTGCACCGTGATGGTAAGGGCGCTCGACTTCGTCGCTTCTTTTTTTTTTTTGCTACCAAACGCATTAAGCGCGTCGCCGGAAGCCTATTATGTCTTGAGGCTCGCGCATGCGCATTGCTAGTTTGGCAGCACGACGACGACGACGCCAACGGCGATGGCGTAACCGCGCCTTCAGTGTCCGTACGCTTGCTACGGGGATAAAATCGGCTGATGTGGAATGCAGGACTAGTGGGCTCCATCAAGCGGCGTTTTGGGATCCGGGTCCCATAGCCCGAAAAAAACGAACCTCCAAACTTTCGACTACGCCACGCTGCGTGTGCTGTACTAATACCCTTTCGTGTCCGTTCAGCTACAACGAACGTCCAAATTTGGCGTTGTATGGCAAATGTATAGCGCTAAGATGATGCATGATTCCGCCCAACTGAGCAATTAACTGGATAGCATCATTGCTCTATCGACGCTAGCATATAAAACAAACTAATCAAATTGCACTTTTTTCCCCTGCTGAAGCATTGAAGTGTTATTAATTGCATGGCAGAAAGTGGGCCACGGTTACGAATGCTCCTCTTCTGATTCTCTTTTCAAACTAGCCTGCTCCCTAGCCTTGCTAAATTTTCCTTTCTTTTTGTGTTGGCGCTCAGTACGCAGAGGCGACGTGGTGGTACCCACCAAGCCATCGGTGGCGCCGCGGTCAAGAGGCAAGAACAGATGGCAGCGCATAAAAATCCCTTGGCGCTTAAAGATTACAAATGGGGCGGAGGAGCCACTTACAGAAATGACGGTAAGTGTGACAAATTGTCCGAGTGGCGGTTTTGCTGGGAGCGCTTGAAGGGAGAAAGCTATGGAGGGACACGATCGATTATGGTAATAGCCCCGAACGAAGAAGGCACGGCAGAGCATGCCGAATTGATTCTCCCTTGGGGAGAAAAACAACACAGACCATAAATTTGTAGGTTTATCGAGGGAAGTGCAATGGTATATAGCGCGCATGCGCTAAAAATCTGTATAGAGGTAATTGCTGTTTTTAATTAATTATTGAATGAAGTGTTTGGCTTTCTGGTAGAAATAATGACCACCTCATCGAGTAATTTAGCGCGAGGGTTCGAATGAGCTATCAACCTCTGGCAATTCTTAAAGGTTTTGTGCAGCTAGAAAGGATCCCCTGGTATGTAGCATATTATATACTTCTTTTTATTAAATTCGCGAGGTATTCTACGTTAACATTGTCTTTTATTAGGACATGTGCATGTAAACACAGTTAAGACTATAATCAAGGGCAGCAAGTGTATGACACTGTTCTAAATAGTCATAAATCGGTTGCTATGGAATAATTAGGGCAGAAAATCATGCGGTTACTTCGTTACACTATAACGTAATACAAAGAAAGTCAGAAACAATAAAAAAGATAATGAAAGGCAAGACTTCCTTTCGCACAGCTCTATCAGCATCTGCAGTGCAAAAATGCAGGCTTTGTCGGGTTCGCTAGCTTCAGTTCTGGCTCCATTTTTTTTTTCTTTTTTCATGCTGTTCACCATCCCCATATATATACAAGGTTGTCCCATCCAAACACGGACTGCTCGTACCAGTGAAATGAAACGTCTGCGCTCGGCTACCGCCCGTTCGCAGTGAGATGCCGTGTCCAATAACAGCGCTGTAGACAGTATTGAGTTGCAGCCGCTGAATTAAATGAATAATGAGGTTTGACGTGCCAAAACCACTTTCTGATTATGAGGCACGCCGTAGTCGAGGACTCCGGAAATTTCGACCACCTGGGGTTCTTTAACGTGCACCTAAATCTAAGTACACGGGTGTTACCGCGCCCATAGAAATGCGGCCGCCGTGGCCGGGATTCGATCCCGCGACCTCGTGCTCAGCAGCCCAACACCGTAGCCACTGAGCGACCACGGCGGCCTTTGCAGCCGCCGAGCCCAGCATCGCACAAAGACCGAGGAAACCAGGCAGTGAAGAAACAAGCGCACGCTCTCGAGAATAGCTGAGGCGCGCGGGGGAGAATGCGTGGTTGCGCACTTCTCCGCCGCGCACCGATACCTCACCAAAAGAAGAGCTCAGCTCTTCTTTCTCTTCCTTTCTCTCTCTTGAATCAGGATTTCAGCTTGAGCCCTTTTCAGTTCTTTTTAATTTTTAAAAATTTTTTTTTCTCTCATCGGTCTCTGTACAAGGCGCGCTTGCCAACCCTCCGGCTGCTCACTTCAAGTGAACTTCGACGTTCGTTCTCCGTGTCCTGTCACCCGTGAATCGCGGCTTTCGTTTTCGTTTATTTATCCGCCTTTTGTCTGTTTTTTTTTACTCTGGTTTTAATGTATGCCGTTTGTTTTTGTTGTGTGTGAGTTGTCACAGGTGTAAGTTCTCATACTTTCTGGGTGGGAAATTAGGAGAGCAAACTTCAGCTTTCAGTTTCACCGCATGGAATGAGACGTATTGCGGTTTCAAACTCCGATTTTCGAAAATAAGTAGCTGAGCCTCAAGTACTTTGAGTGGCACTATATAGTGCTCCTTAAGTACTAAATTTAAATGACCTGTCCCAATCGTACGAGGGTCGTACGGGAAGTAACGAGCAGCAATTTCTCAAAACCTCTTAAGCTACATTGTCACTTCGTTTTTCAGGCTTTTCCTCAATTTTTGCATAGTCTCTATTTGTCTGAATGCTATTTTCCCTACCGCGTGGGTAGCCGGAAGATATGCCTCTTCAAGAGACCCATTCCAGCCTTATACATACAGTTACACACGGCTCCGGCTGTGTCTCGTGTGGTAGGCCTCGCATTTGATCGCATTCGAAGCCGAATGAGAAACCACTTCTTTCCCCAATTTCTAATTCTCTTCACTGTTGAATTTATGAGGATATAAACTTTTGAGCTGCAATGACACTTTTGTTGTGGAATGAGCGAAGTAGCTGGTGCCGCATTTCAACATGTCGAGCAGCGCGTCTATTCCATTTATTTATTTATTTTTTGAAGAACCTGAGCTTTGAATCATCTACTGAACCGCACTGGGGCCCTTTTCAAGGATAATCACAGTTTCGTGCATCAACGGTTTCCTATTCTTTTTATTTTAAACCACTCCTGGCTTGCTAAGGAACTTCCTTCGAAGGTCGGAATAAACCATTCGCTAGTGCAGAAGCGATGTTCTAAAATATTGCTGAACTTCATATATTGTACTTTTTAGTGTAAATGAGTGTCTTTAAAGCTTGTATGGCCCTGTTCCGTTGTAAGGTAGACGAGACCCAATCAAAACTCATCTAAAAAAATATCCACGACAAAAAAATTGGTGATGCAACGCGTACGTTGGTATGTGTGAAGCGAAGTTACAGTGAAGCTGTTAACTGCTATACAAGCAACGGCGATGTGTACGATTGCGTAAGGCTTTATTTTATAGAACACGTACTGTCATGCAAACTTTACCTTCATCCAACACAAAGGTTACAAGCTTACTGTCATGAAATTTTCATTTTTTATGCACTACGCCGCTCTCGAGCTATGCGAAAAGGCACACTCCGATTTAGGCACCGTGTCAGACCTCTACGTAGCGATGCCCTGAGGACCAACATGATGTAAGATGCTTGTCGAGGGAAAAGTGGTAATGACAGGCATTGCATAGCATACGGGTGAAGAAACATTCAGGAATTCTGTACCTCTCGTGCCACAGCGGCACATACTCGCGTAATGGCCTTCAAGAATAATTGCTGAGGGTGGGACGAAAAAAGGACGCTGCTATATAATATTTGAAGAACACACACTTCGGTAGTACGTTTAGGCTCAGAAAATACCCGTGCCCCCCCCCCCCCACTCACTTCCCCAAAATCTGATGCCATGACACTGAACAGAAACAGTAATTAGATGAGAAGGTAGACATCAAGAAACGTCATGCGTTGCTGAGGGAGTGAGAGAGAGAGAAAGATTTGTTATGAGCGAAGTGATGAGAGGCTGATGAGGATAGCTGTAGTGGCTACAACAAAATAACATATGAGGGACTGGACGGAAAGACTTACTGTCTTCTGGCTTGCTGCTCGCCATTCCTGAAGGGAAAAAGAGACCAATAAGAAAAGGAGAAAGTGAAGTTGACGGCGACACGAAAGGAAAAGGCACGAATATAAAAAAATACCAATGTACAGAAAACACTTATTACAGTCTGATATCCAGTTTGGCGTCTCTCAAAAACCGCAATGGCAGTCATGGCCTGACACAAGGAGTATTCTGGGAGTATTCTGGCTGAGGCCACCAGTAAGTTGTGCTAGTGACGTGTATGTCCATGGTATGCATAGCGTCAGCATCGGTCCTTATAAACGGGAAATCGACGGAATCTTAAATTCGAAGAGCCAGCTTTGCCTGTGCACCGGTCCCCTCATATCCGTCAATACCACAGTGTCCAGGAACCCACCGAAATAAAATATTGTGTCCATTTCGCAAGGCAGACCGTACAGTTCAAGCAGTTTGTTAGCAAGTAAGGTATAAGGTCCTCGTCAAAGCACTGAGTCAGTAATATGATTTCGAAAATGGACCACGGACTCGGTCTGAATAGGGCGGATCCCAGTAGGTGCTGTCATTGAAGAGCGGTCGGTTTGCTGCTGAAATGGTTCCTGATTCGTTAGATGGATTTCAAGGTTTCTTTTGGACAGAATAAAAAAACAGAGCTGTATTAGACAGCCGAAAAAATGTAATGAAATCTGGCGATAGAAAGTTATGCAGTAATTTAATACGTGATCGCTAAAAAGAAACGCGAACACATAGAAAGGCACGTACAAACGACAAACTTGTCTACGCGGCGGCCGGGATTCGATCTCGCGACCTCGTGCTCAGCAGTCCAACACCACAGCCACTGAGCTATCACGGCGGGTTCTTTCTGGAAAGTTATGCTTGCTGATTGAGACATTGGTGTCTTAAGTGCTTGGCATATTCCGGGGAAAAGAACGAAGACAGAACTGAGAAACAAATTTATAATCTGTTTCAAAATGGAAATCAAATGACTGATGTGGTTATTTAACATTTCATTGTAATCAGTCGGGTGCCGAGTTCGAGAGCCATTCTTCGAATGCAGAGCTGCGGTGAAACATTTTAAAACGAAGGTGTGTCGGGCCATACATTTCATTTCATTGTCGGGGGTTTTAACGCGGACGTGTTTTGCGCTATTCATGTTTGTTCGAGAGGGCAACACATACTGTGCATGTTCCTCAATAGGTGTTTTTTGTGCGCGTGTGTTCTTTTTTGCAGGATTGCGGCGTTATATCATTTATTATCCCTGAGGGTGCGGCGTAATTGTCTTTTCTTGGCTATTATTATTCATTTCTATTGGCACTTGTCCCACATAAATCATGTTAGCATCGTAGAACGAATGGTACGAGAAGTTGATAGCGTATTTTCCCACAATGCAACTTTATTTCTACACTTTTACTCACGCCTTCTATTGGTAGGGAAATATTTTCTTGTCAAATTAGAATGCCGTTTTTGTGCATATGCACACTGGAGCAATAAGAGCAATTAGACAGTAACGCTTTGGCAATGCTGCGAGTTCAGTCAGGATTCGAATGGGAAATCTTAGTTTACTAAAATATTGTTAATTGACGATATCTACAAACAGACGTACCGTCCAACCAACCGTTAACCATCATGACCGGAAAAGAGCAGGAGTAAGATACTTTACAGATACCTTGCCATCATTAAGACTCAGAAGTCATAAGAAAGAGAGGGAGAGAAAGAAGGTTTAAAGATGTACAAGCAACGCGTAACAACAATGGTCCCCCTTTAAAAACCACGCAGCCTCGCCAATACCTATGACAAGGGATATATAGAGAGAGGTGGCGTGATCAGCAATCTACTCTCTAGCAGTCATGTGCTAGGAGAACGGTACAAACTAAAAAACCACCCTCACACTTCTGTGTCTGTTTCTAAAAAGATAACAAGACAGAGATCCCTGTCAGCAGCACATAAGGAAGCGCATCCACTTTCTCCGGCGAAATATCTACTGTAATGACACAAAGCCACCAAGTTCTGGCAGGAAACCAAATAGATCCACTCTTGGTAGCTTTCCCGCCTCGTAGTGACCTCCATTCCTTCAGAAACCGAAAGCAACGTAAAACATGCATGAGTGCAGGTATCTCTTTGTGTCGCCTAGAGATGTGCCGTTGACAGCCACCCAGACGGTGGTGACATTGATGTGGTTCTTTGTAAATCGATTGGTGGGCTGTCGTGTGTCTGCCTCAAAGAGTCAAGGGATATTGTTCGGGCTTCACTTCCATGCAAATTGACAAGGTGTCTTCGTATCATATCGCCTTTCTCTTTTTTTTTTGGGGGGGGGGGGTGGACAAAGATGCCTCTAGAACATTTTTTTTTCACAATTCGCTTTACAAACATATAATGCCGTGAAGTGGCACCGGTTGCTTTCCTCACGCAAAAAAAAATATAAAAAGAGAGCTATAATTTCACAAGGAGCAAAAGAAAGGTTGCTAAATAATTGTGAAAAATTAAGACATTAGAATTCATGAACGTGGACACAGGTAAAATAAATACACTGGAGACGCTGTCACAAAAATCTAAATGAAGTATGCCTACAGACAGAAATGTAAGGCCTAGTTTCATAAGAAGAGAAAAATAATTAAAGCCATAAAAGGGCACACGAATGTAGGAAGAATAAGCAATATAAGAGAGTGTAAAACTGGCCGATTTGGCTGATCATCATGATAAAAGCAGGTCAAAAATAACAGCAACGCAAGACAGTGAAGTACACACGACAGACATGATCGGGCCTGTAGAGAACACCAAGACGCCGAGGTACAAAGGGCCGACCGGAAGAACCAGACCCCCGCAGGACACCGACGTGGATGCAGCTTCAGTGGCGCGTTCTCAAGAGCAACCCGGAGAAGCGGCAACAGGCCAGTAGGTACACCTGGGCGCTGCACCATCAGAAGTCCTGATTCTTCTTTGAGATGAGGCGCCTGAAGTTGATGTACAGCCTAGCTAGCTGGCTTTTCTTTAACCTTCAGCAGGCGAACTCCTCCCAGCACGCGTACCCTGTAATGCACTTTCGTTTCTTCGGTAGTGCGCTGTCTAGTCGTTGCGTCGCCCTCCAAAGGCTACGTTACGTACTTCACGACAGCCAAACTGTGTATATATAAAGCATATTTAGCGCCAGCACACAAGGACGGAAGGGAGACGACAACACAATGCGCTGTATTGTGTTGTCATCTCCCTTCCGTACGTGTTTGCTGGCGCTAAATATGTTTTCAGTTTACCAACACGCCCAACAAATGGCTATGTATATATATATATATATATTTTTGCTGCAGCTGTAGTGAAAGGCCTAGAACTGGCTTTGCTTCGTTCGCCTTTATGTCCATTTGTCTATCTGTGCTTCCTCTCCGGTGCTCTACGGTCGTCATTATTGTTTTGCAAACGTCATGGCCACCTCCTGATCACCTCTGCTTCAACATGATTACGCAGCATAAAACCGAAGTGAAAGCGTCGCCTACCAATCTCGATGGGACTCATGCACCTGCGGCAATGTCAATTCTAGAGCTCTACTCAGAAAGAACTGCGAAGCCGCACAACCCTGGATAATGGGAATTGTCCAGGTTTATGCGGGCCTTGGAGGAGCTGAGCGTTCAGGCATCTGTGCCTACATTTTGGAGGCCACAGCAGGTACTGTAGCAAACGTGCACGATGTACGTGAAAGCCAATGCAAATTGAAACAAAAAAAAAGTTAAGAGGCGCTTTTACTCGCCGATTTTTTTTCCTTTCTCGGCGATGGTTATTTTCGAGTTACCACTTCGTCCAGGCGTTCTTCAAGCGCACGCATGCAGTCCCGCATTACTGATTTCTTAAGTTAAATCAATGTTATGGTTCCTGCTGTGGCCCTTCATAATGTAATCGGATAGGAGGCTCGAGGCTCTGTTTGTTCAATCCAAATGCTACTCACATAGCGAGAGCCGTTTCCAACTGTGTTTTTACACCCATCTCTATGTCCCGCACTCCCAGCACTCTTGACTTAATCTTAATTACGGGGTTTTACGTGTCAAAACTACGATCTGATTATGAGGCACGCCGTAGTGGGGGACTCCGGAAATTTCGACCACTTGGGATTCTTTGAAGTCCACCTAAATCTAAGTACAGGGGTGTTTTCGCATTTCGCCCCCATCGAAGTGTGGCTGCCGAGGCCGGGACTCGATCCCGCGACCTCATGCTCAGCAGCCCAACACCATAGCCACTGAGCATACACGGTGTGAGCACTTTTGAGCTTAGAATAGAATAAACATTTGTCTCAATTCACCATTCTGGCTCCCCCGTCTGGCGCGCAACAAGTGATCATATGATGAAGAATCTGTGTTCATCCGTTTTACACTTAGTTATTGCGTTATGTCCGCAAAAAAAATATAACAGAGACAGCAGAAGCTGCTATCTGTCGTTGCTATTTCACCACCAGTCTCAACTGCTTTCTCCTATATAGGCATGGACAACGCATCCAATATAATATGCCGAAACCACAGCACGGCTGATTTCTCCAAAGGAAGTCACAAATTTCCGGCCCTATTGCATAGAAAAAAAAGAAAGAAAGAAACAAACAAACAAACAAAAAGAAGACAAAAGTGAAATGCATATCCTGTTTCGTACAAATGAGTGCTTGAATGTGTGATGCATGTGAGCATACGAAAAATAGAAATGCCGAGAGGAAGTGGAGACCATAAATGCGATCATTCCCATGTCGTCATCTGCTTTGATAATCCTAACGACGCAACAAGCTTTTCCGCAGACGTGATGGTTCTGTAGTTCGTTTTGTATGTCGCGACTCCTCCGCCTCCGTTGATATATTATGTGTTGCTGCTGACAAAGTATGTATGCTTTGTCTCTAGTTTTGGCATCGCTAGACAACTTTCACCGACTGGTCCTTATTGCGCCTGAAATTCTATATGTCCCTGTGGGGCCTTCCCAAATTATTTTTGCACTTCCTGGGTTATGTGCGTAAACTTTGTGAATGTGACCAGCTTCGCAAGTTTGAGCAACATAGAAGTGGGATATAAACAAAACATTGTACAGTGAGGGCAAATTTATCAGCGCCGCGAGGGTGATCTATCCGCACTAAATGAACACTATACGCTACGTAAATTCATTCACGAGAACGTCATTTATTTTCTTGGCCTGTTTACTACTTTCTTGCGGCCAGTATACAAACCGTCTTGCGCTATTCTCCACGGCGTATTCATTCAATATTTCTCAATCAAACATTTCAAGCTTAGAGCTTTGCTTACCGTGACTACGGATTCAGTTACTTCTGAATGAATATTACAATGTGCTGACGACCCATGATTATTGCATTCGGAGCAATTTTTGAAAATCTCGTCCCTTCTTAAATTTTCACTGGTCCCTTACTCACAGCAGGAAGTAACGCCCGCCAAGCCATCGCCTCTGAGATAGCTGAGTATGCTTGGGACAACTACGTCAGTGGCCCCATTGGTCAGCGTCAATTTTATTGCGGAATAATTGTACAGCACCTTCACACGCACATTTATATCCAGGCATCTGTTGTCGCGAAACATACGTCAGTATCGAGATCTCTAGAAGGCGAGTTTAAAACGCTGCATTGATTCCATTGGTAGAGTCGAAAAAAATGTGGAATCATTGCGCCTGCTGTTTTTTCTTACTGCCACCGCGTCGGAATACGGCTTGGTTTCTAAAATTTGTTTTCAGTAATCAGTGTGACCTGTCGCTCCGAAAGATCAGATGTCAACGTCAAATGTGTTAGCTTTTTCTCACCGCTTAAATTGCCATATCTGTTGTAGTGCGTTGGGACGCTACTGCAAGATTGAATACATTCGCCTTCTTCTCGTCTAAGGCAATTATGACTGGTTATTTCAGAAGTTTTTATCTAACGAATGAAATTGGCATAGTTGTCTGCAGTATTTAAAGTGCAGCCACGCGTGAATAATGTTCTCAGTCGAAAGCTGGCTTGCAGTGCTTGCTCTTTGGTTTGTGTCCTCGTCCTAAGTAGCGATGTTGCATATTCAATCATTTCTCAACCCAGCGAGTAGAGAATAACCTTGCAGAACTCCTTAACTGCGCGGTTTCACAAGAATCCACCTCCCGTCAAGTCGGTATAAGAATTCACTATCCGTTTCACGAAACAGTGCAGTTTGTGCCTCTGCCTTAATTAAAATCGACAAACAAAATTACGATTGTAAGTGGGTACTGAGACTATCTTTGATTATACGTCATCAACTGTCTGGCACAACCGACTCGTATTTCGCATATTACCTTGTTTTTGAGGACACATTTTTCGTTACATCCTTGGAGCGAAACTGCTTCAAGAAACCGGAAGTGAAGTAGTCAGAGGCTTGACATTGACAGTACGCAAATTTGCCTCGGTGCTTCACTCCCACTATGACTACGACTGATGGAATATCAGAGGCATTAAATCCCGCATTTCGGACTCTCGTCCGTTTGTTTTTAAGAGCAAATTTCCAATAATCGTCATTTGTGAACCAAACGTTGAGAGCGCCATCAGCCTATCAGGATATGAAGCTTTCACGTCTGCCCCTGTAGCGACCGCAGCAAAGTAATCATTTATATCACATGCTATTTCACGTATGTTTTACACCGAGTGGCACCTGATGACGACAATCAGTACGTGCGTTTGACTATAAAATGCAAGAACGTCGCACTCACGCCCGTAGGTGCCTACATTTCACCTTCGAGTCGATTTGACAACGCTAGACTAGGTACCATTTTGACAGCGACACCTGGACCATGGGTTATTACCAGCGACGTCAATGCTCATCATCCGCTATGGGGAAGCTTAAAGATGGACTCTCGAGGAATATGTGTACTATCCTTAGCATCGGACCATGAGCTCTGCTGCCTAAATGATGGCAGTCCCACTTTTCTGCGAGGATTGACATACAGCAGCTGCCTGGACTTTACTTTTGTTTCAAGGTACCTCAATGCCAGTGTGAAACGGTTCACGGACAACAAAACTCATGGTAGTGATGACATTCCAACATATGTTAAAATCGACGGCATACGCAAGTCACACTCTACTACAGTTCTTCATCCCATCGACTGGCCTAAATACACGTTTCTCATGGAGAAGAATTGCCAAGAGATCCAGGACTGTCAACCTGGCAACATCGAGAAGCTAATTAACGCCGCTGCTCAAGAAGCCACAAGAGCTTTTAGGCCTATTCCTAAGTTGTCTGAATTCGAAGCAGAATTGGAGCGGCTTCAAGCAATCCACGGTCGCGCGGAACGAAGGTACAGGCGCACGAAGTCCATCTACGACCTAAGGGATGCGAGACGCATAAAAAAGATCCAGCGTCGGATCAACTCCCTGCAGTCTCTAAGATGGAAAACCTTCTATGATTCCCTTGATCCGCATAAACCCCTGTAACATGTGTGTAGAACAGTGCGCGGTCTTCGAACATCACCGCAACAACGCCACCCCTTCAAATGCCTGGCTCTCTACCAAGGTCGCAGAGAGATCGACGTAGCGGAGGACTTCTGTTTCAAGGTTGCTGGTCTACCACCATCGTTCGCTACACGTAATCCCCGTGATGTTCCAATCTCGCGGGATTCTCGTATGGACAATCTGTTTTCCATCGAGGAGTTGCAGGCGGCGTTGGAAGCGTGCAGACGTTCCTCATCGCCTGGGCCTGACGGGGTGACATAAGCAGCTCTTGTAAACCTCGGTCAAACAGCTCGGCATGCACTTCTAGACATGTACAATAATTCATGACGTGAAGGAGTAGTTCGTGCTGCATGGAAGTCCAGCCGCCTTGTGCTCTCTAATCAAACCAGGTGAATCGCCTGTACACGTGGCGTCTTATCGTCCCATTACTCCGGCCAGTTGTCTAGGAGAGGTGATGGAGAGTATGGCGCTGACGCGTCTAGAGTGGTATCTAGAACATTACAAGTTATACCCTGACGCTATGGCAGGCTTTCGACGCGGACGCTCTTCTGTAGACAACGTCATAGACCTGTCTGTTCAGCACGGAAAAAGCCTCAGGAGGCTGTCAACGGTGATGTTCCTGGATGGTAAAGGCGCATATGACAACGTAACCCATCAAGCCATCCTGGACGCCTTGGGCGATGTCGGCCTAGGCGGCCTTGTTTTTCGGTGGATATCCAGCTTCTTGAACGACAGGTCATTCTTTGTGCAAATCGAGGATGGTGCGTCATCACAACACAACACCTACCGTGGCGTGCCACAAGGCGGAGTCTTGAGCCCCACTCTATTTAACCCCGTGCTCATCGACCTGGTTCATACCCTTCCGCAAACCGTCCATGTGTCGATCTATGCAGACGATATATGCATTTGGTCATCAACAGCGACGCGTCCCCAGGTGCGCCCCACACTTCAAAAAGCGGCCACACTAACATCAGGTTATCTTCGAGCACAATGTCTGGAGGTGTCCTCCGAGAAGTGCTCTATAGTCGCTTTCACGCGCAAAGCAATGAAGCATGTACATTATCAGAATTAATGGACAGCCAGTTGCCTATGAGAAGACGCACTGCTTTCTAGGAGTGATAATAGATCGAGACCTTTCCTGGAGTCCTCATATCTGCTACCTAAAAAGGAAATTAGTCATGATAACCCACGTGCTCAGATTTCTTGCGGGAAAGTCATGGGGTGCGTCTGTGAGCACGGTGCTCCGACTCTATAAGGCACTGTTCCTCGGTCTCCTGCGCTATAGCTTATCTGTACTGGGTGGGACCGGCAAGACCAACCTCCGTGCCCTCCAATCTGTACAAGCTGAAGCTCTGCGAATTTGCCTTAGTCTTCCCAGATGTGCGTCCACGGCAGCAACAACAGCCATCGTGCATGACCACCCCATCAACACGTATCGTCAAGTCGACACATCAAGGATGCATATCAGGCACTTCGCCCGACTTCCATCGCATCATCTCGTCTCCATACCTGCCGCTCGACCTCGTTCAGCGTTTAGCAAGATTATTCCCGCCAACCATGGAACTTTACCGTCAAGCTTCACGCCTGCAGCACGACCATCTCTACCGCTGTGGTGCCTCCATCAACTCCAGGCTCTTCTTGTTATTCCTGGTGTCAAAAAGAAAACAGAGATGTCAACTTTCGCCCTCAAACAAACCGTGCTTTCACTGCTACATGACAAGCACACAGGACGCATCCACGTTTACACGGACGGTTCTATCTTTTCTAACTGTTCAGCTGGAGCAGTGGTAATTCCCGCAGAGTCTGTCACCCTCAAGTTCAAGACATCTCACATTACATCATCGACGGCTGTAGAACTTGCAGCTATCCGTGCTCCTCTGGAGCTTATTGTTCACAAATAATCACGTTCATTGTCCATTTTATGTGGCTCAAAGGCAGTTCTCCAGTGTCTATTGTCCCCTTTCAACCACGGACCAAATGTGCAACTAGTCGCAGACATCCGACTACTGCGCCATCACGCAATCAACAAGGGACACAACATCATCTACCAGTGGCTACCGGGTCACTGCGGAATTTCAGGAAGTGACAGCGCGGATGACTCTGCCCGGTCGTCCCATGATGGGGCCCAGATTATACCCATACCGCTGTCAAGAGCAGATGTAGCCACAAGTCTTCGCTCCCTCGCCCGCGATCTTACGCAGAATCTGTGGAGCCCCAGTGAATTCACGAACGCACGTCTCCACAGATTCCTACCACCTACCGTCTCCAACCACCAGGGTTACCACGAGCGGAGGCAACACTTCTGTGTCGCCTGTGGCTCGGCGTGGCATTCACGAATTCCTATTCATTCCATATTGGAATGGCCGACAGCCCTACATGTGACACCTGCGGCTGCGAGGAGTGGATTGAGCACCTCCTTTGTGACTGTCCCTGTCGCAAAGTGCCAAGAAAAGTGCTCGTGACCGCGCTTGAAAAACTAGGCAATCGCCCCTTTACAGAGGAAAAAGCTCTCGGACACTGGTCCAGACGGGCTTGGGCACTCAAGGCCTTAAGGGCTTTGCTGAAGTTTTTAAGGATATCCGAATTGTGCGACCGCCTTTGAATGTTGTGGCGCGTAGTATCGCATTACTGTGGGAATTTTCTGGTTTCCATTTTTTTTCCTCTTCTTCTTATTTCTCCTTTTATTCCCTTTATCCCTTTCCCCAGCCCAGGGTAGCCAGCCGGTACTTGCTGGCTAACCTCCCTGTCTTTCCTCCCCTTTGTCTCCTCCTTCGCTGGTTTATTCGTGATCATTATCTCGTTCCTCCGTAGTGTTTACGCTTACGTTCACATCATTGTTCTTAGTCTAATCAGCTTGCTCAGAAAAGGGCCTCCTCGGCGTTTGTTAAAATATTTTTTCTTTTTTTTGCCTGCGAAATCAAATTGTAAGATCAAACCAAGAAACAATTGCACAGAACTAGTATTTCTTCTTGGTTTTTACCGTCTCCGCGGACATTTATTCTCATTTTTTTTATTTTCACCCTACCGCGTACATTTTTCAAAGCAGGAGGGCGCTACGTTAGCAAATGCAGAAAAAAACGAACATACAGATATATACGAGGGATACAATCAACAAGGTACTGTATCCTTGTCACGCTTTTTCGCCTGCGCTTCTAGGCGACACATTAGCAGCGATAATATCGCTTTGACTGGATGTTCTCTGTAGTTTTCTTCCCATAGCTTTGCGCATATTAAATTGCTGTGACCTATAATTGAGCGTTGCAGAAAATAGGCCACGGCTGTGGAGCGCGCACAAGGCCATTCAAGCGGCACTCTCCTCTGGAATCTTTTAATCCCATTCCCCATCCCTACACAGAGTAGCATGCCAGCGGTTATATAGGCGCCGGCAAAATTATCTGTTTTTCTAATAAACAGCTCTCTCTCTCTCTCTCTCTCATTCAAGCGGTAACGATCGCAGTGGCCTCGCGCCAGCAGTCACCGAACATTGACGGCGCCAATAACAATTCCCTCTCTCCCACTACAAGACAACAAAAAAAAATAAACAGCTCTCGTGTGGCGACTGCCGCCTCTGAAGCATCCAGAGCGTCAGCATGAAATGTTTCAAAGGCTTCCACAGAACACCAAATATAATTCGGGTCAGACTGGCAAAGTATCCTTTCAATATAGTGCTATTCATTCGTTCGGTTGAACGCGGGTGTTTATCTCTGGATGAAAAATAAGGTCAAACTTCCTGTTTTCTTTTTTCTCTTGCATTTTTGTGCCAAGATCTCTGCGCCGGCGAAGGCAATGTGACATTATATGTATTTCAAAAGCATCTTTATTAGTTCGGAAATGTCTGTTCTCGGTACTTGCTAGGATGAGACTGATGTCCTATTTTTTAGAACTTTGTGTAATCTTCATTTCCTCATAAACCCTTAACTAAGGCCATGCAGTGTCTCTAAAAAATCAGGACGTCACAGCCAGGTGGTGCGAGAATGCGATTACAGCGTCGCCACCGTTCTGTCTAATTTGGATTTTTTTTTTCTTTGCTTACGAACACTTCCCTGACTGCAAGAGTATCTGTTTTGATATTTACCACGGCATAGTTTAATACCACAGCTAAAAATCCACTTTGTTGTCTCTTTAACAGAATGTCTTTTGATGGTGCTTTTGAGCAATATTCGGCTTTAAATACGAAATGACAACAAAAGCTGTCATGGCCTATGTGTTAATAAACGATAATCAGTTTGCAGGCGTTCCTGAATATTAACGGGACACGTGAATTCTGTAGCCCCTCTTTCATTCGTCAGCATAATGTAAAATAAAATGGGGTTAACCCCCATGCGTTGCTATCCAAGAATGCGTCTGGTATGCTTTCGGAAGTGGCTATTTGTGGCAGTAGGCTGCACTGTGTGTTATGGGTGGGACTCCGCTTAACCACCGTGCCTGACCCGTGTGCAGGAGCCGATCATAACTTCGAGGGGCGGAATCCCGAACACGGTTTGCGACAAGACGAGAACAGTCTGACACGCGATAATTACAGACTGAAACAGTAACGTCTGCGGCATCGACCAGAGACGCAGCGTCTCAATGACAGGGCCTGGTACAGCGGTAAAAACAAGTGGTACCAATGGTACCACTGCATGTTTTTCCACCACTGTTTCGGACTGCACTATCTTCGGAATCGACATACGAGAATGGCTAGAGAGTAAAGATAAATCGCGTTTAGTTGCCAAAGAATGTTTCCAAAGAACAAACGCAAATAACTTATAAATGCCCGTAATCGTTACCCAGGAAACAACACCAGTGGACCAGTAGCCGCGATCTAAATGGCAGGCATTACGTAACAGAGCCAGCGCATTCTGACTTTGATCGGATCAACCTTTTAGGATCACTTCCAATCTCACGACGAATGCCCCCAGCTTCATGCACTAAGATGAGAGCTAACAACATATTTTTTTATTACCCAGTCCTCAATGGCTACGCAAGCACTTCGCATGGAGCACAATGGCACATGTTGTAGGCATGAACGGGCATTACCTGTTATGTTCTCGGTATCACAACAATGGGTTGAAAGGGAAAAAAATTTGAACTATCTCCCACTGAAAATTCACCAGGCTGCATAGTTGGAAATTCGTCATTTATGAACCATGAAAGATGGCCTAGAGTTCGTTGCGGGAAAATACTTACGACGCTACGTATTAAAACAAGACTAAGCCTGCTTCCGTGCTTAAAAAAAATTAGAGTAACTCTGCGCACTTCCAATCTGAAACAGAACCATCTTATTTTGCTGGGCAGTACACACGACGCTTTCTTTCCATAATTACGTCTCGCGCATCATTTGGCATAAACCGAACATCTAGCTAAGTCAGCAAGCGTCGAGGTCCACAAAATACGAGACTTGTCAAAAGTGTGCCTCCAACAGTCGTCGGGAAGAATGTTGAGTTTCCACTCGCGTCCATGGTTTAGGTGTGAAACGTCGCGTGAAGCTCAACGAACGAAATTTATTGGCCGAGCACGACAGCGCGCTGAGCCGTTACGCGCGTTTCAAGTGATCTGAATTTGAATGAGCGCCGAGCTATAGCCTAACATTCGCTTCAGTCTCGCCGCTGCCATTAGGAAGGTTCAGACAATGCGCTCTTGTTTCTCGTCGCATTGAGTACGTCTCTTCGGAAGACTCGTGAACTGCCTACAGAGCACGTTTAATGTCGTGAAAAAAGCACGCTTTAGTGCGGCTTCCTCTTTTCTCGAGAACGCCAGACCGGCCATTGAGGTTGAAAACGGAGAGCAGTTGGTGACGCCCACGACGTGAATGAACATAATGAGCAATGTTATAAAAGACCATGTCAGCAATTTGTTGCCCATCTATAAAGGGGTTTTCACAACTCTTTTTTTTTTCCTTTGTGGCGGCGGCCAATGGCAATGTCGGGTGGCGTGTAGCCATTGAGGAGCCACACGTATGGTACATCGTAGACTGCGGAGCAGGCATGTACGCTATAGTGAGTCGCAACCAAAGAATAAAAAAGTTATATGCGTACTGTCCAGCTGGAACTCAATTTGCATAGATGCACCAGCTAATGGGCTTCGCTTATTTTCGTGACGTCGCATTCGTAATTCCAGTATTCCAGTAGTTTCTTTCTTGGTACGGGTCGTAGTCCGTTTGAAATTATTATTTTGTGCGTACAGATCCGCATTAGTGTTACAGGTATTGCGACGAAAGCCGAACGCCCTGGCAAACTACACGGGTAAGTTTGGCCCTATAGTCCTCAGCGAAAACTGATGTTTTAGATCGGAGCAAGGAGCTTTTATTTTAGAAGTAGCATAGCGCATATACTAGCAGACCAATGCAATCAAGCTGTGAATGCATTCCAGCTGACTCGGCTCGCTTTCAGAGGAGAAAGGCCGGTGCACTGCGCTTTTGTGGCTGGAGTTTCTGTTGGATTCTTAGGTTGTCGCATACTATATATATCTATTCTTCCTTTTGTACCAGGTCAGTTCTATTTTGTAAGTGAATCACCTTTCCTTTTTCGCAAATGTGCTTTACTTAGTTGACGTAGGTAATGGGGAGCGAGTTCAGGATGTTCACATCTGTGAAATTTATATTAACGGTGCATTCCATTGGCAGAACCGCAGCGGAGACAAAGAGCAAGAGAAGGAGCAGAGCCCTAGCGTAGCGAGGTCAGTGACTGCTTGCTCCGCCATCAATACCTTCCATGCGTTTGATGAGCAGGTGGAGAAAGCGAAGGCGTGTCCCGCGACCGCGAGTGGCTTGCACGAACATCCAATAACGAAAAAAATAACGAATTTAAGAGCGCCTTCTTAAATGTTCCATAGACAGCGCCTGGTCCGCACACAAACGCGTTCCTAAATTCGTTATTATTTTCATTATTGAATCTTCGTGCAAGCCGCCCCAGGACATTTCTCTTGCCACGGCGATTATCACGCGAGAGTTCGCTTCTCGGCCACCATTGATGCCGCACACTAAACCGAAACGACGGACAGCAGGACGAAGATAATGTATCCTCTTCCTACCCTCCGCATCGCCGGGCGGTGCGTAGAATACCCGGAGTACCGCCCACCGTCCAAGTCGCGTCCCATGAAGTCGTCATTCTGAAATAGTAGTCGTGGGCGTGTTAGGGCTTCAGGGCCTCGCGCGGAAAGGGCTTGGATGACGGTTATAAGAGTCTCTCACGGCGAAGTAGCAGTAAGCACTGTCGTCACAGGTAGCAGCAGGCTATACTGTTCTTCACCTCGCGGCTGCAACGTGATCATGCTCGTCATCAGACCATTCTTATATTCACTGCCCCGATACGAATGGCCCTCCCAGCGCTCTTCCAATTACCTCTGTCCGGCACTCGCTGATTTCTACTTGCGCCTGCAAATTTCCTAATTTCGTCACCCTGCCAACTCCTTTTCTTTTTTTGTGCCGTTGTCCACTACGCTTCCCTTCCGGTCACAACCATACTGTAACTCTAATCGTTCACTGGTTGTCTACCCTGCACAATACATGGCCTGCTTAGTCCAATTTGTTTTTCTCCTGATGTCAACTAGAATACCGGCTATCGCCGTTTGCTCTCTGATCCACACCGCTACCTTCCTGTCTCTCAACGACCCCTTCTTGGGGCTGCAACAAGGGGTCTCAATATTTTACAAAGAACAAGCCTGCGAGCTTTGTAGAAACGATATTACGATACAAAAATAATTACACCGCATACAGGGTACCGTTACTTGTGCTTCTCCGTTTGATTTAAATTCCTGATTTAAATAAATATATTAGTTGTATTGTAGTTAGCCTTGCTAACTTTCATACAGAAAACTGATTTGGCCTCCCGTTTATAGACACTTTTTTCCGTGTTCCTACTTTCTTTTGTCTGTGTCTCTGTCATTTGTTTATTTCCTATTTTCTTTCATATTTCTTTGTATCCTCTTTTCTCCTCCTCTTCTCTTTTTATTCCCCCCTCCGAAAAGAGTAGGCAGGCACTCTGCCCCTCTCGGTGGCAGTTGTCAGGTTGCTCCCTCCCCGTCTCTTTTGTGAGTTTGTATGTTTCCATGTCTAATGAAAATAATTATTATTGTAGTTGTTTCTGATGGCTACATGCTTAGAAAAGGTTTGACATTAGTGAACGCTTGTTTCTTAGCGTCTTTGTATTGTGCTGTTTCTTGAGAAGGCGCGCGGCTCACTTTTTTAATACCAACTCGCTTATCATTAACTATTTTCATTCGTCCGCTTATTCCGCAGTCGCGGCTCTGATGTCTATCGGTGTATTCGATTATACTAGGCAAGGAACTCAGCGATCGATCATTGATCATTTTGCTTACGAAGGAATATTTCGAGCTTGCACGCCCGTCAGCGCTGCGCTCCCGCAGCCCTCCCCAACCCTTAATCCGCTTACTGCTTAAGAACTCGTTGTCAACTTAGTGAAATTTCATCTTCCAGTGAAAGAGGGCCAACGGGTGAAACACCTCCAGTTTATCCAATAATTTCAATCATAATATTGCAGGCTTGCTGCACACCTATAGTGCTCTCAAATTGAGTTACGTGGCAAGGTGTAGCTGCTCTTTGTTAACTTCGTACGCCTCAGAAGGCTTGCTCCGATGAAAGTAATGCATTATGCATATAGTGAGCGCGAAGACTGCAAATAAAGATAAGTAAACAATACGCTTTTAAATAAAGGATCAGTGAAGCAGTTCGCTTAGTAAGGGAGTTCCAAAACTTTCTCCTCAGTTCAGCTTGCTACAGCCCGTAGGTTTGCGGCGGGAAAAGCAACACTTTTCAATAGTACGTTCTTTCAAAAAGCACGCTTGGGGCTTTGCCAGATCGGTAGATTCTGTTAAACTCGTATTTTTGTGATGGGGTTAGCTAGAGTGCAGGAAAGGTTGATATGCACGATCTCACAGAATGTGGAGAAGTAACAAGAACAGTCTTTCGTTTCATTGCGTTTTACATATATGCAATAAAAAAGCTACTTTATTTGTCGACACATGAAGTTAAGGCTTCAAGGCAGCAGGACCAATTAAAAACGCTTACGAAAGCTGGCTACAGATTGATTTCGAGTAACTCAGGGATTTTAGCATCTTTGGAAACCAATGTAAACGACGATTTCAAAGTGAAGCTCTCCTTACCTCTCTCTCAAAATTTGGCGTTCGTCATCGTTCTTATATATATATATATAATAATGTGTTGGGGGGGGGGCAACTGAGTATGTGCATGTATTCGTGAAAGATTCTCCAAGCTACTATCAGCAGAGAGTGAGTGAGTGAGTGAGTGAGTGAGTGAGTGAGTGAGTGAGTGAGTGAGTGAGTGAGTGAGTGAGTGAGTGAGTGAGTGAGTGAAAACTTTTATTGAGTCTTTTAAGAGTTTCGCGGTTACGAGGTCTCCGTCGTCTTCATCTTCTTGGCGCTGGCGACTTGAGACTTCTCTCCAGCAAGGGTGGGCCCCTATTCCAAGCCTCCACTGAGTCGTGCTGCATCGCTCGCGTTCTGAATTCGGAATAGTCCACGTTAAACGTGGAGTCGAAAGGATAAGTCCAGGTGGCGCCGATGGCTATGCCGGAAAGCTGGCGTGCTCTGCATGGATCAGGTGACATCACGCACTGGCATGCAAAGCTTTGTTGCTGAATCTGTTCGTGACGGCGAGCTGAGTTCCTGCACGTCATCTCTTTAAGCGCCCCTTGCAGCTTTATCGGCGTATTTTTTCAGCGGAATGCACTGATACCCACTAACCTGCTGCACGCGAGCCGGGTATGCAGAGTTGGTAGCGGGACAGCACGGAGGCGGCGGCGGTGGCGGTTTCAACGGCAAGAATTCGCCTCCAGCGTCGGTATCAATGCCGTAAAAACAGCATTGGTGGCATTTTTATGTTCCAAAACATTAGTACGTGATGAAGTCAGAAAAATTGTCTAGTGGCTGAGAAGCTAAACGTTAACGACTTAGAGGCAGAATAGTAATACCAGGCTACAAGAGCCCACACTCTGGTCTAAGTGTGTCTGTTCTCTTCGCTTGCGCTTGTTCGTCATTCGGTGTGCCTATGCCAAGAGATACAGACCCAATGAACGTCGTTAGAAAGAAAGGGAGGGTATGTAGAACTGCATGAAGAAATAATAAAAAAAGAAAGAACTTGCCCATGGCGCTAAAGAAATCAAGAGCGTTTGCTTTCCTGTTAGTGTTTCTCCTGCCTCCAAAGAACGTTTATCGAATCTCGCAGTAGAAATGTAGCTTTGGCTTTATCGACTTCGAACGTGTTGTCATTTGGTGCATGTCATATCTGGGTGACAACCATGGGTCAATTAGAATGGTCCATTAGTTCATTGAAGCACCAGGAATTAAGGTGGTGCTGCTATGCCAAATCTAAATTTAGCCGTCATCGTGTCCTTCGAATTTTCATTTTGTTATCGTAGGCTTATGATTTTTTTCTTATGCTTGAGCGTCGCTTTTATATTACTCCGTGCTGCGAATCACCTGCAGTGGGCACGAGACATGTTTTGACAAGAAACCTCATAATCAGACTCTCGTTCTGGGACGTAATAAGAAAACGCGAGAATTTACTAACAAACGTGGATGTGACCAGTATATAAGTCCTATTTGTCCAAGGATAAAAGTAAATTCGCAACATCACTTTTTATGTTTATCGGACAGCCCTCAAATTGGCTGCACGCAATAATATTTGACGGCCGATTGCAGCCAGTCCTAATGAAGGGCGATTACGAACGACTAATTATGAGACGCGCGCACACACACTGGAACCTCGCCAAGGCCTCCCTTCCCTGTCGGTCCTGCAGCAACCCTTACTGACGCCATGAAGGGCTAGGCGTACAGTTCATGCAACGTTTATACCGCTGACCGAGGCGCATTCGAAACGTGGAAACAAACCGCCCGTGCTGGTTTCATTTCCTGCACGCAGAATGCCTGCGCTCCACCCTATAGTTGTGCCAAACGTTTCCGGTTTTGACTCACTGTATGCATGTAGGGGATTCCCTGGAACGGCTCCCTTGTAGTGTCTCGGCAACCACGTGTCGTTTCGATGTACGTTATTTACTACATGCGTGGACAATGTCTTTACTATATGTATAAATATAGGCTGCATGAAAACAGGGGAGATGTGCAACGTTAATGGCCGAAGTGTCGAGTTATTTTTGCATGTAATTTATTCTACACCACGGATTCAAGGAGCGAGCACGCTGGGCAGTACAAAAAAAAATATTAAACAGCGATAAGGAAAAGAAAATAACCAGAAATGTAGGCACAGTATTTTTACCTCGCGTTCTTATCACCTGCTTCGTAAAACAATTGAATTGATGCATCGTGTTTGCGAAAAAAAATTGGAAAGCTTGAAGAGGTGAGCGCGTGCAAAAATGTCACTGGGGCTTTCTGTTTGGAGTGTCGTATGGGCCTGCTCGTTAAAGGTGAAAAATGTAGTGATGGATATACAGCTAATTTGTCACTGTCAAGATCACACTGCAGCAGATAGATCATTGAATCCATCAAAAACAAGGACTTCGGCTAATGTGAGTAGATGCAGGACCTTTGTTTTATGAACTCCGTTGAGAGAGGCGTTCCACGATGTCGGTCACATTGATGAAACGTTGAGTCTCTGTATGCTTCTATGGCCTCAATCCATCCATCCACTGTGACTCAGATGCTGAGAAGGCCGACATGCTGTGACTAGCCGCGATGGCTCCAAGGCTGTTGCGTTCTGCTGTAGAGTATGAGGCCGCGGGTTGGTTTTCCGACCGCGGAGGCCACATTTCAACGGGGGGACTAAAGCAAAAACACTCGTATACATATGTTTAGGCGCGGGTAAGAAAGAACCCCAAAGTTATCGACATTCACTCAGGGATTCTGCGCACATAGTTCACTGTATACACTATCACTGTCATTAGCACGCCTTCTTTCTCTCTCTCTACCCTCATTATCCTTCTTCATTTCCCATACGCAGACAAGCAGGCAAGACACGAAGCTAGGCCGGCCGGCCTCACTACGTTTCTGACGTTCTAAAGTTTTATCTCTCTCTCTCTCTTTCCCTCTTCTCCTACAGTGTCCCTGATAACTGATTGTGCTCTTTCGGGACAGTTAAACTGACAATTTGATCAACCATTCTTTGTTGTGATGACAACCACGACTCAGTGGCCGAAGGTTCTAGGCGCGCTCGCACCCTCGGCGTTGGCGTCGGCATGCTGTCCTAACATCCGGGCCGCATGCGGCGCTCGCACGCGTTAGAGCGTCTCCAGAGATGCGGAGAGTCTTTGGCTACAAAAGTGTCGAAGCGAAGTACACGCATCGCAAACGCTCCGCTAAATCCGAATGGTGGAGCCAGGCCAGCGTTCTGCCTTTCGTTGCCGGCATGTATGTTGTGTGCAGGCATACTATAAGCACACTGGCGTCCCTGAAGAGCTGCTGTGTCTATGCATTGGTGTGCACTGGACGGATCGGACAGCAAACGTGAAGTTAACATTCTATAGATTTTCACTGGGTGCTAAGTAATGCCGACCATTTCCGGCTGGTGCCATCGCGTGCATAATCCATAGATGCGGCACGTGCAGAGCCACTGGTCACGTTCTTAATCGTGCCAGCATTGCGAGACGCCTAGTAGCAGTAAGGGCGTTGTTCTTTCTGGTGAGCAGTATAATCGCTTCCCCCGCAGGGGCGTCTGCACAAGCAGGCGTTTGGTGTGTTGCGACACCACGTACCCGAGCACACGAGGGTTGGACCCTCCCGCGTGTAGCCGTGCGCGGCTTAACCGTGTCCGGGGAAAAGGGGATCCTGGGGGTTGAGCCAATGCCGGGTGTTTGGACCTTTACGGCCCCTCGGCGGCGGCAACACACCCCTTTGGCCTCGGCTTCACGTAGACGGCACCCCCGGACTGACCCACCCGGGGGAAATCGGTAGTCGCCTCTTCCTGTCTCTTTCTCCCCAAATCTTAGTCTTTATCTCTCACTTTTTATCTTTCCTGTCTTCTTCTCTCTTCCATTTACTTCCTTACTCCACGGCGGCAAGGGTTAACCTTGTGTGGATATCCTACCTTGGGTACACCATATTGGGTTATAGTGACGGCGTACGGCTGGCGTCGTGCAGGCTTGTACACAAGCTCTGCCGCGTCCCCTCGTTGGGCTCCGTGGTGGGCGGTCGGCGCTGTTGCCGAACATACACAATTTTCTCATGGCAGCGCAAACCTCTATTCTCTATGATCGGCGTCTGAAAAGATGCCGCACCGAAGCAACGTTCCAGTTCTCTTTTCGGAGCAATGTTCCATCATTTCCTAAGTTCTATGTACTGCACAGCGAAAACAACGTACCAGTGAGAAAGCTCTCTCCATTCCTAGTGGCCAAGTGTCTAAAAGAAAAAATCGGACCTACATACAAAGCTTCAAAAATGTCTAGCGGGGACCTACTCCTAGAACTCAATGACAAAGACCAAGCGCAAAAGCTCAAAGAACCTACCAGTATTGGTAACGCAACAGTGACAATTTCACCGCACAGAACATTAAATACAAGCAGGGGTGTAATATCAGAGGAAGATTTTATTGGCTTAAGCGACGAAGAACTGCTGGAAGGTTTCCAGGAACAAAATGTTACCAAAGTCCAAAGAATTGTCATCCGCAGGAACGACCAAGAAATCCCCACAAAACATGTAATACTCACCTTTGGAACGAGTGTAATGCCTACCTCGCTGGATGCAGGTTATGTAAAGGTAAATGTTAGACCATATATTCCGAACCCCAGACGATGTTTCAAATGCCAAAGGTTTGGACATGCTTCGCATGCATGTCGAGGACGAAATACTTGTGCTAAATGCAGTTCGAACGATCACCAAACTGACAATTGCACCTCTTCTCCACTTTGTGTCAACTGCAAGGGAGATCATCCCGCTTATTCGCGGTCCTGCCCTTGCTGGAAAAAAGAAAAAGAAGTAATTGCTTTAACAGTCAAAGAAAAAATCTCGTTCTATGAAGCTAGAAAGCGGCTGTCGTACCTTCCGCGAAGAAGTTACGCCGATGTGACGCAGATGGGGGCAGCGTCACAGAGGCCTCAGGAGTCCTCCGAGCCCACGCGCAGTGGTCCCGCAGTGACCCCTCCCGCCCCCGTGGTGGAAGCAGCCGACGCTGCTCCATCCTCTTCAAACGCCCTGCAGACACCAGTCCCGCAGGGCCCTAAGATCAAGCGAACCCCAAGGCCCGAGACACGTGTCTCGGCGCCTAACTCTCGATCCTCCAGCGCCTCAGAGAGAGCGATGGAGGTCGACGCAAAAACCCCGGTGTCATTGACACCAAAGGACAAGCGCTCTCTTGAGCGCGGTAAGCGGGACAAAATCCCAATAACAACTCAGATTAAGAAAGCGATAACCTAAAGGTTATCGCTCATTTGTATAAGTCTTTTAAATTCCATGTCACCTAACATCTCACCTCTTATTCATTCCATAGTGCCAATTCTAACCTTTCAATTTCAAAATGGCTTTTATTATCCATTGGAATTGTAGAGGTCTCATACACAATTTAGGTGACATCAAAGACATCATCAACATCTTTTCACCAGTTGCTGTATGTCTTCAGGAAACGAATCTAGGCGCGAAAAATAGTCAAATTCTCAAAGGTTTCACCGTTGTCCGAAGGGACCGCGAATGTTCCACCCGTTTGTCAGGCGGAGTGGCTATAGTCGTGCAGGGCGGCACTCCTACCCGAAATGTCCAATTGAATACATCTTTAGAAGCCGTAGCTGTCACCATTCTATCTTATAAAACCATCACCATTTGTTCACTGTATATTCCACCTCACACCCACTTCACTACTAAACAGTTAGAAAATTTAACAGAACAATTACCGGAACCATTTGTTTTAGTAGGCGATTTTAATGCTCATTGTACTCTTTGGGGCAGTGTCAAAACTGACCAAAGAGGGCAACTCGTTGAAGATTTTATTCTGTCAAACGATATCTGTCTTTTAAACTCAGGTGCGCCAACTTATTTCTCACCGACTTCCCGCACTTTTAGTTGTTTAGATTTAGCTTTTTGTTCACCCTCTCTTTTCACTGATTTTAAATGGGAAGCTCTCGACACATCATATGGTAGCGACCATTTACCCGCACTCATCAAACACCCATCATCACCACAAACCCTAGTAACTAGACCACGCCGATGGAAATTACAGCTCGCGGACTGGCGGGTTTTTATGCAGAACGCGAAACTGGAAAATGTCTTTTCGTCAGAGCTCAGTATTGATGAACTTAATAAAAAAATCATTGAAGTCATAATCACAGCGGCAGAAAAGGCAATACCGCAGTCTTCCGGTATTGTGCGCAAAAAGCTAAATCCTTGGTGGACAAGCGAATGTACTAAAGCCAAAAAAGAACAAAATAAGGCCTGGGGAATCCTACGAAGGTACCCCACTTATAAGAATCTTCTATATTTCAAACAAGCCAAAGCCAAAGCACGATATATTCGAAGAAATGCAGAAAAATTATCATGGCAAAAATACATATCTTCAATCAATAGTACAGTCACATCAAAACGAATGTGGGACCAGGTGAGGAAATTTAGAGGAGACTACTCATCATACACTATACCACTACTTACATGTCCAGGCACACAAACAACACTACAGGACCAGGCCAACTTATTAGGTGAACACTTTCATAACATATCCAGCTCAGCAAACTATTCAAATACATTTTTAAAATATAAAGAATCGGCTGAGAAAGAGAGGCTGCCTTACACTGGGGCTTCAGCTGAAATATACAATAAACCCCTCACAATACACGAATTGAACAGAGTCCTCTCTGCTGGTAAAAAAACGGCAACAGGTCCTGACCGTGTGCACTACACAATGCTGGCACACCTATCCCAAGCATCGGTAGGGGCACTTCTTAAATTTTTCAATAAGATATGGGAGTCTGGAGTAATGCCCACAGATTGGAAAAAAGCAGTGGTAGTTCCTTTTCTAAAACCTGGTAAACCCGCTACATCCCCTAGCAGCTATAGACCCATTGCACTAACAAGTTGCCTAGCCAAATCTTATGAGAGCATTATAAACATAAGACTCACATTCATCCTAGAAACAAGAAACCTAATAGACAAACACCAGTGCGGATACAAAAAGGGCTGTTCCACCACTGACCATCTCGTGCGACTAGAGCAAGAAATCCGTGACGCGTTTCTTCACAAACAATACTGCCTCGCGGTTTTCTTTGATTTTGAAAAGGCATATGATACCACATGGCGATACGGAATTTTGAGAGACCTGGCTGACATGGGAATTCGCGGAAGAATGCTAAATTGTCTATGCGATTTCATGTCAAACCGAACATTTCAAGTACGTCTCGGCACAACACTCTCGCACACATTTACACAAGAAAATGGCGTTCCACAAGGTTGCATTCTGAGCACGACGCTCTTCATAGTCAAAATGAACTCGGTAAATAAGATCATCCCATCATCTGTTATGCACTCAATATATGTCGACGATTTGCAAATAGCTTGCCGCGCCTCAAGCTTACCCACCTGTGAACGACAACTACAAATAACAATAAATAATCTTACACGT
This sequence comes from Dermacentor variabilis, assembly GCF_050947875.1. NCBI lineage: Eukaryota > Metazoa > Arthropoda > Arachnida > Ixodida > Ixodidae > Dermacentor > Dermacentor variabilis. The sequence goes on along the minus strand of NC_134575.1, from coordinate 47,106,707 downwards.
TGGGCCAACAAAAATGGTTTCCGGTTCTCAACACACAAAACTGTTACAGTTCTCTTTTCCCAGAAGCGAGGGTTACAGTGTACTCCAGGTCTCACATTGCATGGTACAATGCTACCGCTCAAAGAACACTATAAATTTCTAGGCGTAACGTTTGACACTAAACTGAACTTCCTGGCCCACATTAACGCAACCAAAATTAAAGCAAACAAAGCGCTAAATATCCTAAAGGTTTTATCACATAAGCACTGGGGATCTGACCGAACATGTCTACTACGTATATACCGATCCCTCGTACGTAGCATCCTCGACTACGGCAGTGTAGTTTATGGTGCAGCTAGGCAGTCCTACATTAAGCGGCTTGATCCAGTTCACAATCTTGGCCTACGACTGGCGAGCGGTGCCTACAGGACATCGCCTGTACAAAGTTTATACGTTGACGCTAATGAGCCTTCATTACAGCACCGCAGAGCACAACTTACACTTTGCTATGTACTAAGAATTCGGTCATCACCACAACATATATGCTACAACATTGTAACACAGTGCCAATCACGAATACACTACACAAATAAACCAAACATAATTCGGCCACTCATCTTAAGACACGAACAATATTGTCAGACCTATGATGTTCCTCCCGAAGCCCTGCAGGTTGCCGAAAGGCCACCAAGATTGCCCCCGTGGTGCAATTTTACACAGCTGTGTGACTGGACGTTAACACATATAAAGAAAAAAGACATTCCACAAGAGCATATAATACAGGAGTTCCGAGCTATCCAAGAAAAATATAAAAATTACACAGAATTTTACACTGACGGCTCTAAAACACAAGAATACGTAGGTGTCGGGATCGTAACAAAACACTGGGAAAATAGCATTCGCATAAATAATTTTTCTTCAGTCTTTACTGCCGAAGTTTATGCGATATGGATGGCAGTAAAAAAAATTACTTCCGACAAGCAGAAGAATGCTGTTATTTATACCGACTCGTTAAGTGCCCTAAGAGCCCTTAGCTTAAGCTCCGCGTCTGAACCCCTGCTTGGGGATATCTTAAACATAGTGTTTAACAAGAAATACGAAGGAACCATACGATTCTGCTGGGTCCCAAGCCATGTTGGGATAGCAGGGAATGAAGCTGCAGATAGAAGCGCATCCATGGCAGCGCACAAAAGCATCACACACATAACACTTCCATACAAAGACAGCATCACAGCGGTTCGTAAGGCCCTAGCATCAAAATGGCAACAAGAATGGAACTCGTGCGTAAATAACAAATTACATATAACTAAACCCCTGCTTCGCGAGTGGAAATCATGCACTCACCAAGAACGATTCTATGAGGTAATGTTATGTCGACTTCGAATTGGACACACGCATCTAACACACAATTTTTTACTTCGAAACGAAAGTCCACCAACATGCGAGAAATGTCACGAAACACTCACAGTAACCCACATCATTATATCATGCCCACACACTGAAACACAGAGACGGAAACATTTCAAAAATTTGTATCACTTACATATACCTCTGCACCCTGCTTTAATATTAGGCGATGATCCACTAGTGCCATTCACCAACCTGTTCCAGTTTTTAGGTGAAACCAATTATCTACATCGACTTTAAGGTAACACAGCTATAACTACCTTAACATTAGATCTTATACTGTCCTGTGACTGGCGCAGCATGGCCTTAGTCGCTTTTGCGCCATTAAACCCGAATTAACTAACTAACAGTATAATCGCTTCGCGCGATGCGCCAAACCAACGTGTCGCAAACGCGTGTATTTAGAACCCCATGCGACGAGTTCGAGCACTGCGCTAAGCCTTGCCGTTGCTTTCAGTGGTTTGCCATGTGACCGACCCTGCGCATTTCTCGATGCGATTAGCAATCTTTGTTGACTTCAGCCGCTTTGAGCCGATCTGGCTGTCCATCCATCTATTTTGCCGCTAATGCCGTAGAGCCACCTGTGTTGTTTACTATGGTATCACTATGGTACTATGTGGTCTGTGGTGGTGATGCTATTGTGTTTCTTTTTTTCATTGTCGTCACTCCTGCTCAGTCATGCTACTCTCGTCCTGTCGTAATCGTCACACGTTCTACCCGATATAGTGGCCGAAAATATTTAATAGCTTGAGCCACTAGGTATAATCGTGATGACGTCGTGTTCTTCGCCTCAGCGTCATGCCATGTACCTTTGTCGTACCATGTTTCTTTTAATATGGGGTTTTACGTGCCAAAACCACTTTCCGATTAGGAGGCACGCCGTAGTGGAGGAAACCAGAAATTTCGACCACCTGGGGTTCCTTAACGTGCACCTAAACCTAAGTACACGGGCGTTTTCACATTTCACCCCCATCGATATGCGGCCTCTGTGGCCAGGATTCGATCCCGCGACCGCGTGCTCAGAAGGCCCGTACCGCGTTCATCAGGCCATCGTCATCATACACTCGTCGTTATCCCCGTTGTCTTCATACCATGATCGTCACGCTGTCGCCATTATACTACCTTTATCATTTCTCAGTTGCCCTCTCCCTGACGTCACACCGTCGTCCGTCATACCGACTCTGTCGTTCCACCGACTTCACTCATCCTTCGCCATTCCATCGCTGTCTGGGTGCCGTCGTCATACGGTTGTCGTCACGCCGCGTGTTCATGAGTGACATTGGCAAGCGACTGCCATAGCAAAGTTGGCCGATCGCGGAGACAATGACCCACCGTGGTGGTGTAGGGGCTTTTCGTTGCGCTCCTAAGCACGAGGGCACGGGATCGAGTCCCGGCCGTCTCCGCCACACTTCGATGGGGACGAAATGCAAAATCGTCAGTGTGTAGTGTGCGTTGGGAGCACGTTGATGAACCCCAGGTGGTCAAAATTAATTCGGAGTCCTCCGCTACGGCGTTCTTGTTAATCATATCATTATTTTGGCGCGTAAAATCCAAGAATTCATTTGGCTGAGTGCGCTCAATGTATGTCGCATGCAGCCGAAACAACGACGCTCTTAGAATGACCGCTACTGAAATAAAATAAACGAGCACCAACACCCTGCGATGCTGCATCGCTCGAATGCTAATCGCATCGCTATCTACAATGTTCGCGAGACGAATTCTGCTGCAATTTATTTATTTATTTTTACTTAGCTGACAGCGTAGATATTAGTACCCGATGATTGGCTAGTGAGCAATATCTTACCTCTGTGCTTGGCCCAGACTCCTTTCCCCCTCTCTATGGCGTAGTGCGCCCAGAGTCTTTATTCGCGTATGTGTGCAGGAGGGGAGAGGGAGCGTTGTAAGACGGGTGTACGAGTGCGTTGTTTGCTTTCTGCTCTTTGTGCAGAGTCGGCGAGTAGCAGTGAGGAGTTTCCTTCACGTTATTGCGTTACTCTCAAGCGAGCAAAGTTACGCGCGCGAGAACTGTTGTGCCTTCTTCGGACAAGAACTCAACGGAAGCAAATAGCGCACGTCAAACTAATCCTGGCCCTCAGTCTCGCTTGGCGTCAACAGCACTGTCCTAATGCTCATTTCCGGCTTCACCAGCAACGGGCTAGCTCCTTCCTCCGGAATCTGCGAGAGAGAGAAAGAGATGGGGGGAAAGAGAAAGAAAGAGGGGAGGGGCTGAAGTCACCGAACTCATTTGCCGCTGTAAGCTTGCCTTCGGGAGGGGAAATAGGACCCATCTGTTTGGCGCCAAGTCGACTGAGCGACAGGCACAACTTACAGCGAAAGGGGATGCCTGTGCCATCCTTGGCGTGTTGGGACACAAATCGACAGTGGCGTTTCTTCGGCGCCGCTGGAGCTTTGCGGTGTGGCATATCTTGTACATTTGCGCTGCTAACCTGTCCTTTGCGTCCAGCAGGATTAGTCCTAAATGTCCCAAATCCTCCCTGGCAAATATCCTGACTCTAGGGGAAATGCGTATTCCACCTAGGCGCATTTCGATTGCAGTGCATTACGAGGTGTGTCACTGAAGTTACATTTCGGTGCTAATAAAAAGAGCACCGGGTGGACGGAATCCGAGACAACTGCTGCGGCGTCTATGAGAACCTGCTGTTCAAAACCGTCGGCACGTAACATCTGCCAGATGCCTGAGTGGCGCTCCAATAGACCCGGCATGCGTGAGATGTACTTACGCGCCACGAAAGCTGAGTGGCTGTGGCGTTGAGCCGCCGTGCACGAAGTAGCGGGTTCGTGTACTGCGCATTTAGTGCACACTAAAAAATGAAAAACAAAAAATTGGCAGTCACTTTAGCAGGCGGTAAAGAGGATGAAGGCGAAAGCGTGTGGCCTCCGGAGACGTCCACTTAATACTTTGACATTCTCATTCGAATGCGTTGTTACTTCCTTTAAGTTTTCTTCTCCCACTAAATGCCGTGCGTTCGAGTGTCTTAGCTAAAGCTATCTTAATTAACTTTGTATTAATCAACTTCGCCATAATTAACACCGAATTCACAGGTTCGACTCCCACCAACGGTCGTGGGTTCGAGTGTCTTAATTAACTCTATATTAGTTAATTGTGCCTTTTCTGGCCTGATTAGCGGCATTGATGTGGCAGCGATGTGGAAGAAGACGACGACGAACGCGCGAGCAGTGGGCTCGCGCGTTCGTCCGACCTCTCGACCTAGAAACGCGACCTCGGAACAGAGATCTAAGGCTTTCGCCTTAAAAAAAGAGATGGTTAGAATTATACTAGAGTCCCTGACTTCACAGCTCGACTAATAAGTAGCCCATGGGTTTTGGTGCGTAAACCACTCAATTTAATTTATGTCTTACAAAGTTTGTAAACAGGGATAAGAAAACCTACACAATCTGCACAGAGAAAAATATAATCCCTAAAGGTCTAACACCGAAGGCTGTACCCGCTCTAACAACACTCTAGGAACACCGTCGTGCAAACTGGCCAACAACATTGCACAATGCCTCACTTTCACTTTTGAATACCCTCAAGGAACAATGCAAAGAACAAATCGAAAGTTTTAGCCACAGACTTCGGAACATAGCCCTGACGCCAGATGAGAAGAGAGATTTAGAACGTTACGACGAAAAACAGTCTAGAAAATTGGTTCAAAAACAAAGGACAAAAGCAAACTTTAATTAAAAAAACAATCTTCCAGCCAAACAGCCACCACACGCCGACAATAGGGACCTGGAGTTTAGACGTACCAGACGTGAAGGAAACTTCCACAAAACTAAACCACTCTAATGTTATAGACATTTCAAAAATATTAAGTAAGAAAGAAATAGGCGTACTCAGGAAGGGCCTAAACTATTGTCCCACGAACAACACAATAAATGAATTCGAGCTTCACAAGGACCTCTCAGAATTCTCCCGACGAATGCGTATCAGGCACTTATCGCAGACACACCAGACACCGGGACGACATCACTTAGAGCCCAATCTACTTGGACTCCCAAACCAGAACAAGCCAGAGAACTTGTCATATACCTTAAAACTGTAACTAAAGAAATTAGAAGCCAATCCAAGACATCTAAGCGACCTAAAAATATAACTGCGTCGGCGAGTCATATCATTTCAAATCTTAGTTGCCTGAATGACAGTGTTATTAATGAAGCAGATAAGGGTGCAACTATAGTTATTTGGCCACTAGAAAAATACAACCACGAGACTTACAGACAACTAAACAACCCACAACTTTACCGCAAGCTAGATAACAATCCGACATTGTCCTACACAATGACAATTACGAACAGGCTGAAATCACCTTTGGCTGATGAATTGATAACACCGTCATAATACAAATTTCTTATACCAAGCAACAAAACTGCTTGGCGGTTTCTACCTCCTCCCAAAAACTCATAAAATTCCATCCACTGAACTATAGACCGCTATTATCCCAGGTCGCCCCATAGTATCAAACAACAACACCCCGACAGAGGGCATCTCCACATTCCTTAACCACTTCCTTAGTGACTTGCCAAAAGCACTTCCGTCATTTGTATAAGATACGCCCCACCTGCTGAGAATTATAGAGGACGTTAATACTAAAGGCACACTACCCCACGACACTATTCTCGCAACACTAGACGTAACGGTGCTGTACACCAACATTCCAATCCCTGATGGTTTATCTTCGATAAAACAAACGCTGTCTAAACACAATGCACAACACTCTACTGAAGTCTACTTGTCTCTCCTTGAATTAGTTCTAACACATACCTACTTCGAATTTCAGGAGAGTTACTGCCTAGAGATACATGGTACAAGCATGGGTACGCCTTCTGCACCAACCTACGCGAACATATTTATGGAGATTCTAGAAACAGATTCCCTATCGCGCTGCACTGACAAGCCCCACACATACCTACGATACATAGACGGCATACTCATAATATTGGGACGTGGTCAAGACAGTCTAGGTATATATGTAGCATTTCTAGACTCTTTTCACCCAACAATAAAATTCACATCAGAATCCTCAATAGAGCGCATAAACTTTCTGGACACAGCAATATACATTGACAATGCGGAGCTAAGGACGACGCTGTATAGGAAACCCTTCGACAAACAACAGTACCTAGAATATACCAGCCACCATCCCAGACATTGCAAACAAGGCATCTTTAAAGGCCAAGCCACACGACTACGTCGCATTTGAGTTGAAAACCAAGACTACATAGATAGACTCGATCACCTTAAAGAAACCATAACAAACAGGAACCACCCAAAGAGTGACATTCAAACAGCCTACACCGCTGCAACCAAACTTGATCGAGCCGAGTTCCTCAAGTCCCGCCCGAGGATCACAAGAACAACAATGCCTCTTCTTACTACTAAATCCTCAAACGCGCTCCTAAACGTGAATAACATCCTCAGTAAATACTACCCAATTCTCACCAGCAACAAGAAACTTAATAAGATTTTTGCCGACCCTCCCAGAGTAGCTTACAGACGCAACACTAATTTTAAAGATCTTCTTGTGCACGCCAAACTAAAGACAAAGAGGAAGTTGGGAAACAGTCCCTGTGGCTGCCCCAGGTGCTCTACACATAAACATATTCAATCTACTACTACAGTAAGAAGTACAGTGTCGAATTACGTACACAAGGTAACTTCGGCTTTCACCTGCACATCAAGCAGCGTAGTCTACTGTCTAGAATGCGCCGCTTGTAGCAAACAATTCATAAATGAGACTTGACAACAAATTCATACAAGACTCAACAGTTACCGAGCGGACACAAAACACAATTTACCTAAAGCAGTAGCCAGCCACATTAATGAACATGGTCATATATTTGACAAAGCAAGACTCTGTATAGTACAAACAAATTTCCGCTGCCCTAGCGAAAGGAAATATACGGAATCATACCTCATACACAAGTTTAATTGCCTACACCCAACGAAAAATAATTTGGCTCGTGGAAACTTAGAATATTTAAAAGCGGTAACTTAAATATGAAATTCTCATATCATCAACCAAGACACAAAACACGTTATGCCACCAGCTAACCTTAATTCTTAACCTCACCTACTCTTGCATTTCGAAAATTTTTTCCTGCCTACTACTCAATTTAATATACTCTATCAGGTTTTTGCTTTTATATCAACTGTACGACTTGCTTCTCCTGTTTGCACTTTCCCCCGCCCACTTCTGCGTACGTCGACCTCCTATTTGTTATTTTGGTTTCGGTCCCCCCCCCCTCTCTTTTCCCTTTTTTATATATATTTTTTGAAACGCCCTCACCAACACATTCTGAAGTCAGTATGCCTTTTTCGGTGCCTCAACCAAGGGTATCACCATTTCTGGATGCCGCCGTAACGACACCTACGTTGAGCGACTGGGCCAATGTCCCTTGAAATACCATGCCGCTGCCTTTCAGTCACCCCATACACTGCACCGCAGACTCCTCGTCACCATCTTAACAAATTCAAAATTACTCGACGTATTGCTGTTATGCTACTCAAGTCACTCTTACAACTCATGTTGTTTTTGTCTTTTGTGTTACTCGCGCACTGACCGCCTGACCGACTCCTCTAATGCCACAAGAACATGCCGCCAAAGGCACCCCTGAATGCTTCCTAAACTCTCGCCTCCCCAACGCGCTCCCAGCCCCCATCTTTCTTGATTTTTTTTCTCTTTCTTGTTCTTTCTCTCCTTATTTTTTTTTTGTCTTGATGTCGCCCTGGGTTGTTCTTTTTCTTTGTTGTTTTCCTCTGCCTTTCTTTCTTTTCTTTTCTCCCCGCGTTCCCACTCTCCCGCTCTTGTCCCCTCATCTTGGGAACGAAGCTCACAGATGTCGGACGACAGCGCTCGTTACCTCTGAAGTCTCTCCCTTTAAAACCAGCCGCCAGCGACAACACCTGCACGTGACGTCACTGCACTAACACTTTAAAACTAACATGCCGAGGACGACGAGGCTGCCTTTGACGAAGAGAGGTCCTCCTATCGAAACGTTGGCCAGCCTTGCTGACGCACCTTATCCCTGTTTACAAACTTTGTACCCTAGTGTGCTATTCCATCTGTCAGCCCCTTTCTTGATTTTTGAAATTTAATTTAGTCTTTTTTCACGATCTTTACCGACATACGTTTGACACCGCTCTGACCACCTAAATCTTTATACTTAAGCAACCTACCGCAAGCTCACTGGTGGTTCTAGTGCTCTGAGGAGAAGGCCACGGGCAATTGAATGAAGTTAACGAGAAGCCGGCTCTTGCCGGTCTTGCGAATACCCATGCTTCACGAGATGAAGGAAAACATTCCGTTTCCGCGACTGAATGCAGCGTAACGTCACCGAAGGGCGCCAACAAAGTGTACTACTTTTTTTTTCTCCAACTTTCTACCTGCACAACGGAGCTTTGCGCTGCATTCATGTCATCAAGTTGGACCAACATACCAAAAATCACTATTACAATTTAACCCGCGTCATGTTGCAACACAGCTGCGCCACATGAATAAAGTTACTCTCACTTACCGGTCACAGGTTTTCTTTTGTGTGTGTGTGAAATCATAGACGCAACTAAGCATAACTGTCTCGCACCTACACCAACTTCGTTTTCAGTTACATTTGATAGTTTTTGATGAACGAGAAAAACAGCGAAGCTTCAAGGACTTTATCCTACCGGCGTTGCTTTGCTTGCTTCCGTACGTGGAGCGGTTGTATGCGTCTACATTTATATGAGGCCGATGGAGTCGGGGCGCCATTTCGTACACGCGAATCTCGACGTTCCTATATCGTCCCGCGCGCCTGGACTGTCGCGACAACATCGGCGGCTTGCGGTTGAGTTCACCTTGAGAGGGATTAGCGGACGGGCGGAGCAGCTGCACCCACGAAACTTAGCGCAGCGAGGTACGATGTCTCTTTTCAGACCACGCTTCCCAACCTCGAGCAAACGAGAATTGCAGAAAGGTTGTTTCCCCGGATATTATATGTCCCAAGTTATGTCTCCTGCCTGGATGCTAACGAATTCAAGCTGATTGAGATATCTCGTCGAGGCGCAACGTTATACAGGTAATCCTTAATGAAACGCTGAGGCGTGGCAATAGCTTTTATGCCCGTTAAGACCGTCGCAGACACTTGGTGGCGCCGTCGGCAGTCAAGAATGGTCAACGTGACATTACAGTACCACACCCCACCATGCGTGTGGTGGGAAAAAAAACGAGATGAAGCGAGTCGCTTCTAGAAGGAACAACCGCTGTCGGTTATGGTAGCAACAGAACGCACGCCGTTGCTGTTCAGCGGACCGTGAATGCCTAAATCTGGCTCAAGCGTAGCGGAAGCCAAGGCGTCACTGCAGTAGTGCGTAAGAGGGAGTTGCCTGTGGAGAGTGTTGATAAGTGTGGTGTGTATTGTCCTCCTTCGTGGACGAAGGACATTTATTCTAAATGAAGCAGAAGCGTGGGCCTAAACCTATTGCAGGGAGATGCATTAAGACGCAAGCAGTTTGTCAGGCGTTGATTGCGTCATTGCATTTTTAGAAGTGGCAATGTTCACTCAGTTCTGATGTCTAGACGTATATAATAAGCAAGTGAATTAGGAAATTATGAATAATCAGTGATTTGGTAAGTGAGTGTAGCGGCCCAATGTATGGTAGTAATAGAGAAAAGGAAATTTATTAATAAAGCGATGGCTTAATGTACAAGGGAATAAAGAGTTAGTGAATAAGTGAGCGACAGAGCCGGCGACATTCTCGCACTTTCACTACAGGGCTAATTTCAATGTCCCGTAACTCATACAAGTGCTCACATTAGTTTGTCACCAGACTGCAATACTGCACTTCACGTACTCGGCAACTAGAAACTGGCGCCAAATTTTATTTGTCGCACTGAAGCATGTTGTCCTTGGCACTGATCAATGTAAAAACTAGGGGTGTTCGAATATTCGTAATTTCGAATGTGGATTGACTAGTTTCTGCTACTTGACTCAAGAATTCAGCATTCGAAAATGTCATATGTTGGTTTCTTTCAGATATTGTGGCTGGAAGGTAGACAGCACGATGAAAGAGAGGGCCCGTCGCCAATGACTCCGATGTAACGGAGCTGCGGCTGCTGAGAGGAGACATCAGTGCCTGGCCATAGAACTTCTACTCAAACATTACCCGTCAGACAGTGAGAATGTCTTACTTCTAGTCAGCCTATGCACCATTTAGATATTTAAGATAATTACTTTGCAAGCTGTATTATTTCTTTTTCATTCACTTAGGAGAATGTGCGGCCACTGTAGTACCGTATTTATCACGGACAATGTTGTGGTGCCCTAGGTAACCCAAAACAGTCGACATTCATTTGCAAGCTTCCGAGTTCAGCGAATGTCGTGCAGCGAACGGCATTACACACGAATGCTAAATAATTCCATGTATGCTAAATACGCTGTGTTGCGTGACGGCTCAGTGGCTATCGCCACAACTCAGACCATTGCTGACGCTTATAGAAACAGAGCCTGTCCGTCGACAACAACTAAATTTGTTGCCCACCAGAAATGCTAATGCCTTCCACAGCAGTGCAAGCCCGGCACAATTACGCGCTAAAACTTCTCAATACGCTTTCATCTGAACAATTAAAGCGGACCACTATGACGAAATCACCCGCCATTCTCGGCTATCAGTTGTGGCTACTGGCGAACTGGCAGCAAGAGCACGTTCGGTCGCCTTTCAGTGACAGCTCGAGTGGCACAAATAGTATACAGACTGGCATAATTATATTCATGAGGTCGCTAATTAACCGGCTGTCGTAAACTTGTTTCTTCCCGAAACAGGTAATATTGCGCCACATGTCTCACGCATTTTTAATCTTTGTTTCTCGACTGAAACAAACGTATTGCGGCTCGCTGATCTCTTGCACATTCGCAAAGCACAAGCTAAAGCACACTAACGTGCGCAGCTGGCCACTCTGCTTGGGCACCGTGCTAAATTTACTAGTGCTTCTGAAGTTCTGCGCTATCACTTTGTGTTTGCGTGTCATTCAACTTGACCCCGCCGGGAACGAAACAATTATCCTTTCAGTAGCTAATGCTAAGGGATAAATGAGAATAAGAGACCGCTTCGTTCGTATTCTTAACTTGTACACGCGTAATATATTATACGCATTTCAAGTTAGAAAAAAAAACAACAACACTGATGATGCAGCAGAAGAGCAGATTATTTTGAATGCCAGCCAGCGTTTCCTAATAGTGGACGAAGGATGCAATGAGCCAACGATTCGGAAAAAGAATGCCCTCATTTGCAATTCGGTCGGTATGGCGTGACCAGAATAATTGGTTTCGGAAAAGCTGGCAAGCTAATGGGCCGTGTGGTCTGGTTAAAAACTAAGAAAAAATGAGTAGCTTGTTTGCGTGAAGCCGGAAGCTAAACTAAAACACAGGAGATCAGCGATATTTCTCGCTAAGTTTCGTGCTAAACTAAACTATGGCCGACAGGTAAGCCTGCTTTCTGCCGAGTTTCCGGGGTTAAACAAAAACGACAAGCAGACGCCTCGTCGCACTGGCCTGCTTTCCCGAAAAAAAACTTCTTGAACGTTCCGCAAATTGCCGATGCTGTTTGCAGGCTACGAGAAGGACCAGGTGAGCGATGCTTCGTTTCCGGCGAAATGAAAATACGTGCCACAAATGGCCTGCTTTCATCTAGTGAGTTCAAGATATCGCATGTTGCGCAATAAAAAAGCGGCGCCGTGGCATACATAATCATTACGGCTGAAACCGCCGGCTTTATTATCACTTTTTTTTTTACAGGCTGCGATTTTGCGTGGTGGTTGCATTCGGCGCGGTTGATGCAAATGAATTCGACGCTTTGGGACGTGTGTTACTCGGCTACGTAAACAAAAATAAAGCACAGATGCTCAACGTCGTTTGTCGCAACAATAAAAGAAGAGGAAGATCCAATGGAACGTTGGAATCTAATTGACATGAAGGTTGTTTGAGTTAGCCAGGCCGCAGCCGTGGTGGATGACGCGAGCACGGCACCTACGATTGTAGCATGTTAGCTGTCAGCATCATGAGGAACAAGGCGACGCGTGATGCTTGGCCGAGAAAGCCGCATCATCTACACGTCTAGGGTAGCAAACTGCGTAAAGTACAGCAAAGTATAGTAGAGTTTTCTGTATTTGCTTTCTCCTCCCACTTCTATAAGACCACACATGTCAGCGAACTCACCGCAATTTCCTTCTTTCCTTCCCTTCTCTCTCTCCCTGTTACTTTGTGTTTCCCCTTTCCCGTTCCCCGGTGTAGGGTAGCGAACCGGACGTTATTCTGATTAACCTCCCTGCCTTCTGCTTAACTCTTTCCCTCCTTTCTCTCTTCGAAAGAAAATAATGTCCGTGAGAGGTGCAAGTGCACACATAGGTATGACATACATTAAGATACGTGTAATGCGTCAAACACCCCCGTGATCACAGTGGTACATCGGTTAAGGGGGGGCACATATCCACTAGCTCACGAAAACAAGTCACACAAGTCGTTCTTACTACAGGTCAAGCAGCAGCCCGTAGCAAGCCGTCAATTTGGTCACACAGCGAACGACTCCAGTTGTCTACTCGGCCAGCCAGCAGACAGCAGATACCCGGTGGCCAAAGTTGTCTACATAGATATCCAGAAATGTATCCGACAAGGAAACGGCGACGAAAGCCAAACCTCTGAATTAGAAAGCTTCGCTAAAAAAAAAAAAAGAACATCTGACGGCACCGAAGCAAGTATATTTGTGAATGCAAAAGCATTAATGTCCAATCGAACGCTGCTGGGGGGTCCTTCGTTTTATGAACTCTTAGCGGGGAGCGAGCGTGTTGAGACGCCTGGCACGTTTTAGTTTGGCTTTACCGACGCACAGTTACAGCGCAGGCGAGAGCTCGCGCAGACAAGGAACGCGCGGATAGCACAGGCTTCACAGAGTGAGGATGACGTGGCGTCGTGACGCTACCCTCTCCCCTCACCCAACACCTGGTGCGCCATCGCCCTTTCGCCCGCTCTGCTCTGTCGAGGCGCGGTCGTTCTGTGGCGTCGCAGCCAATGGGAATGTAGGCGCTGTTTTTCGCTCAATGGGCCATTTGATGGTTTCGCGTGAAAAAAGTGCAGATGCGTGCTATTGCTCTAGTGCTAGACTCAGCATTACTCGGCTTGGTATTAAATATTCGTTATGGCTGTTAGGTATGTCTCAGTACTTCAGATCATGCATGTGTTAAAGACGTTTGGGTTTCTTGTATGCACTTACGTACACACATATCCGCTTTCAATATGTAACACAAAGACTATTCAAGCTGGATGTCTTGTTTTAATTCCTTGAACCTACTAAGGTACACTAGCTTCGGTGCCACTTTAAGTGATTCGCACATTTGCTATTTGTTTACGGAGCACACCACCAACGCAATGTTCGGTCAAACTAATGCTCATAGTGTCACGTTGTAGTGACGACGAAGAAAACCGTCGCAGAACTGTGAACGACGAAACCAACTTTTTATTTGACCGCACCTGTGCCGAAGATAGCACGTTACACTCAAAGCACAACGATAACCACGAATACAGTCGGCGATAGTCGAATTCCGATCTGCGAGCTAAGCGCGTCGTCCTTTGTACACGGAGTCATCGAAGCTTCCAGAGTAATCCCTGGGACCCGCGTGTCTTCTAGAAAGTTCTACACAATTCGCGTCGCACGCATACGTGCAATAAGATTACGCAACGTTCGGCGACAACTGACTGGGCATAGAACCATCGATAACATTCGACAAACTTCCGATACATGCAGGCGCGTCCTGCACTGAGCGATAATCTTTGTTAGACGGTGAAAAGCGCTCACCGGAGAAAGATAAACAAGTACACGTGGCATTCTGGGATCATTAGTTGTTAGTATAATAATATAATATTTGGGGTTTTACGTGCCAAAACCACTTTCTGATTATGAGGCACGCCGTAGTGGAGGACTCCGGAAATTTTGACCGCCTGGGGTTCTTTAACGTGCACCTAAATCTAAGCACACGGGTGTTTTCGCATTTCGCCCCCATCGAAATGCGGCCGCCGTGGCCGGGATTCGATCCCGCGACCTCGTGCTCAGCAGCCCAACACCATAGCCACTGAGCAACCACGGCGGGTATTAGTTGTTAGTGAGCAAGAATAAACTGAGGGGTGACAACAAGATATCGTGACCTGACGCAAGGTCGCGCCTGAATTACAGCAACGCTTTGCTATGCGTTTATGCAGACCAAGGCAGTTCTTGCAGTTCATTGAACATGATATCTAATATTGATTTTATTGCTTTTAGCTTAACTAGGTTCCATAGCATGCCAAAAGTCATTACCCAAGGAAACGGGCACCTTCTATCTTGTCTCCAACTGAGAAAGAAACTTGATGGATCGTAGGATGGAGAACTTCAATATAAGTGTCCTGGGCTCCTTCTATTATTTTTTTTTTTGCTCCATTTCATCGTTCTCAATTTATGCATCCAAGTCGCTCCCCCCTCCAAAAATAAAGAAACAGCAGATACAAGAAAGCACCGCGGGAAGGCGCAATTAGGAAATCGTCTCTCAGTCTAATTTCCTTTAGATTAAACGATGTGTCATTATGCAAGTTCCCGAATTATCTATTTCAATATAGGTCAATTGCTACAATGGTTCCCTTTCCTTGGCATCTGCTCTTTTTTGTTTCGCTTCCCGTGGGTTCGTCCGTGCCCACGAAGAAATCAGGCACGAACACTTTGTCACGCTTAGAGTCGCTTATTAATCTAGATGCGTCCTTCATATTCTTTTCGGCGCCCAATAACACAGTGACATCGCAGCTGTTTCTCTTTGCCTGATAAATGCGTTAGCATAGGAGTACAGACGAGGTCCCATTTCAATCTATTTGCATAAAATCACATGACAGTGACGCGTGCTTGAGCAATGCAGATAAGAGGTTTATTGCCCATTTACCACGGGGTTTCCTTGCAACTCACCATATGCAATCACTGAAACATGATACTCCCTATATTTTAAATGAAGGCCGCTATACTGTAGACTTTACAAAGTACGGTGTTTAGTGAATTTGAACTCATAACGAGTCTGTCTACCGTTTATAACATTTGATATGGTATGTGTACACGTATGGTAGGTAATACGAGATCATAGGTATCGGTTACACAATTTGCGATATGCAAGTCTCTTTAATGGAATATGCATTTTGTACGTTACTTTTATAACACACCTTCATGTCCATATTTGCTGTTCTGTATTCTGTTCTGTTCTGTATTTCCTGTAGCTTTCGTTGGACAGCGTACATAGATTTTCTGGATCGTGTTAATCTGCAGGGAGCAGGTTTCAGTGCACTAAAACGTGCTGGCTCAGGCACATAGAGGTACACTGAGTTAAATATAACTTCAAAGATTGCAATTGGGAGGATAAAGTTTAAAAAAAATTGCTGAAACTCACTCAAAGTGAAAGATAAAGAGCATAATTTTTTTTATAGTGCTCTGTCCTTAAGACGAATTAGGGGATCCCGTTGCACTCAATGGCTGTTAAACAGACATATACTGCACCTAAGGAACTGGTGAACTGAAATATTAGATGCATTAGATTGCGTCGAACATAACCATGACAGCGTTTATAGCAAGAGTAGAAAATATGTGTGGCGCTACTTATCAACCATTCTAGTTAACAATGTAAACAGATAAGTTAGATTACAGTGGAAACATATTGATGTAGTTAAACAAATAGCTAGATAAGTGTAAACAGAATTGAAACTCTGACATCAGAATTGAGAAATTGCCAAACGGCCTTTGAAGAATAGGTGGTATATTGGTTTAAACTTGAATGTTCACTGCACCCATTCTTTTCGGGCAAAAACTCGGTGTTCGACTCGTAACAATATTCACTCGCCAAATGTACCTGCTAATGCTAATACACAATGAGTGCTCTTTCTTTCATTTCAATATAAAATTCACTTGTACGTACATAAATGAAGTAACTGACGCTAACAATTTTCCTATTTAATAAAGAACTGCTACATTCAGGCAAGGTTTTTTTAGCTGTCTGTGTTGTTGATGACATTTATGCCCATCGGTCATAATGTTCATTGCTACTTTTCCCCTGTTAACTTCATCGTTTAAATCTTTATGATCTATACACCGTATTGCTTCTTACTGCATTATGCCACGAAAATCTACAAATTGGATTTCCAACTTGTCGACCTCCTCCAGCGACCAACTCCTCCTCCTAACGTTACTCGTAATTAGGAACGATTGACTGCATTTCAAATTAGGCCCAATACCACAAAAACTTTCCAGTTTTGATATTCACGTGTGAAATTATTCCATTTATTTCGCTCCTCTTTTTTTCTTTTTTCACAGGACAGATATAGCCGGGCTGCGATTGGCGCAGGCTGCAATGCGCAGACGTCGTCTCCTCTTCCAAGGAACAGCCGCCGAGAAAGATACCGGAATAAGCAGGTCTTTCCATTTATCTTTTTTCTTTTCCTCTACACGGCAACCACGACCGCAGCACTTGCAGCGCTTCTGCTTCAGTCACTTGGGATTGAGGCTGGACATACCCTACACCAGAGCCGACGAAGCGGAAGACCCAGGCATCTGGCTTGGAAGATGCATGCCGTCGCGGCTTGGCTAATTTATGTGGTGTCATCACGCACTCACACCACGACAGCGAGTCGGGGCTGCCAGTGGTTGCTGCAATTTATATCCTTTCTTTCTTTTTCTGATCGATTATCGCAACCTGCATCTGACGCCACCCTTTTGTTCTGATCGACACGCATCCGTGTCGATAGGCAACTAGAAATTACCTTTTCAAACAACCATTACAACGGCTGAACAATGTGGTTACGACTCCGACAGCGAGTCGTAAGGCGAGGGTTGTCCCTTTACTTTTATTTCTTTTCAAGTTGGACAAGTGGTCCCACTTCTCCCTACATCATCCTTTTCTCATAAAAATTGCGCAAAAGGTTTTATCATTGACGTGTGTATGCAATAATCAGAATGCGTTTATGCTACGCAGTCTCCTGCGCAAAGCACTAAGAGATATTTATACGCGCATGATTTATGCCTGCGCGCATTGGATGCATTCTGCTCTTAGTTCCAACAAAGCGGGGTCGGCTTCTTTCTGTTAGCAGAAAGTTGCGGTGCTCTAGTTGCCTATGCTTCCTGCGGCAGCACGAAACATTCCGAGACGAACTAACGACCCTTCAAAGGCTCTTTGTCGGCATGCTCATCGTTCCAAAGGTGTCATTACCGCAAGCATGACTGAATCTCTGGATAAGCTCGTTGCGAGTCTCCTCAGCTGAGCGGAAGACGTCCGCGAAGGAGCAGCGTATAAGCAAGGCGCATTCCACAAGCAGCAGCAACCGCTGGGTATCGCACGTACAGATATTATTATTAAAGAGCGGCGTGCACGAGTGGACAGAGATTCGGCCTCGGGAAAGTAGGTCACAAGACTTTGGCCCGAGTACGACGGCTTTCGTCGGCCGTATCTCGTGCCACGTTGGCCCGCCGCTGGGCCACATTTCCTTTCGCTTTGAGAGGGGAGGGGATACGTACACGAGTGTTGCATAGAAATGGCCTGATCTGTTTGAAGCGTAACGCAGTGAGCGCTGCCTTTAAGGGGAAAAAAAAGCTTTTCATTTCTGTCCGTGAGGTATTTTTTGAGTGCGATTCTTTCGTATTCTATTTTTTCTTCTTTTTTTATTGCGATTTACGCTGGAATGACCATAAGCTGGCGCGCGAAATGTGCTGGTGTTCTTCTTTTATTTTGCGCCAACGAGGAGGCAATCTGGCGTAGCAATCGAATGTCCAGTTTAAATGTACTTTTCTTTTTTTCGTTTTCGCAACGCAAGGAGTAAGGATGCATGGTTGCACGAGTGAAGATTGAAGCTTATTTTTCACAATGAAGAATAAAAATGAATAAAAGCGTTGTTGTAACCACATTGTTCAGCCGTTGTAATGGTTGTTTGAAAAGGTAATTTCTAGTTGCCTAGCAGCGTCTCTTCTCAATAACACCAGCTCAGAGTCAGATGAGTGGCTGAAGTACGCTGAGACTGCTAACAATTTCATTTTTTCTCTGATATCTAGTGTGTGTTCTATTATTAGACAACTGGCGCTTAGTCGGGGCTGTTTAGCCGATGGCGTAAGATTTATTGTGTAAATACGAAATTTCGTCTTGGTGTTCGGTACGGCAGACTCCACACCACGAAGAATGCAGAAAGACTGTGCAGTAGCGCAGGCCTTGCAAGGGCCTTGGCCTTGCGTGCTTGCTATTCCTGCAATCGCTTCTACATCCGAGCGAAGGGCTTAATAATAAGAGTCTGTGCGCATATATAGTATACATTTCTAAGTGCGCAGCAAAACTGCCACCGCTTCGTAGAACACGCGTTCTTCTTTCGTGTCATGACCGATTCCCTCTACTTTTTAAGTACGACTATATATATATATATATATATGTGGGGTTGGGCTTCTGAGCATGAGGACGCAGGACGCAGGGCCACGGCGGCCGCTTTTCTATGGGTCGAAATGCGAAAACACCCGCGCGCTTAGATTTATGCGCACGTTAAGGAAACCCAGGGAGCCCGAATTTCCGGAGTCCCCCACTACGGCGTGCCTCGTAATCGGATCGCGGTTCCTGCACGTAAAGCCCCATAATTTAATTTCATTTATCTGGCCGCAATTGGAGCGCTGGCCGTTTTCATGGGCCTGTTGTCATCGCGGTTGACGGCAACCTTTCATCGCACTGAGTATCCCCGCAAGCTATCGAATGCCATACGTATCCGTTTCGGCGAATAAACTTTCGTGGCTGACTAGTTTATTTCGTCTTCCCAATCATCGCTTCCTGACGGTACTTTTGTAAATAGAGCTTCATAATGTACCACGCATTGTTTTAGCCAAATAAAGCAGCTTTCAGAGCCACCACTGGTGTAAATATGAAACCCATCGCCGGACACAATGCCGCAGAAGTAATCTCGACAGAGAAGCCGCGCCCGCCACAAAGTTCGGCGCCTCTAGCTTATCGCGCCGCCGGGAAGGAGTGCCCCCTAAAGTAGCCGCCGTTGCGGCTACTTGCGTGGCGTTGCCTAAAATTGAGAA
This sequence comes from Dermacentor variabilis, assembly GCF_050947875.1. NCBI lineage: Eukaryota > Metazoa > Arthropoda > Arachnida > Ixodida > Ixodidae > Dermacentor > Dermacentor variabilis. Next base: position 47,087,221 of record NC_134575.1, on the reverse strand, counting down.
GTGGTGGACGCAGGGTACATGTACTACTACGAAAGATAAGGTGAACGTTAGCAAAACAGCAATCTGGAACCAGTGTTCGTTCCCTTCGCAGTGCCGCGGTTTCATGCCCTGCGGCCATCCGCTGTTGTGCGCGACAGCGCCACGTTCTGCACTATCGGCGATGCACGTCAGCAGCAGGGCAACCGAAGGTGCACTAGAAGTTCAACATGCATGACAAGACCCCACGGGAGAGCGAGAGTGAAGTGTGACGTCACCCAGGGCACTGTCGCGGTCAGCGCGCCGAACTTGCGAGGCGAGATGCCATCGCCGGGGCGTGGCCCCGCAGCTGCTCCGGCCACCTAAGCCGTGGTCTGTTTACTTCTTTGACCGACAGTGTATCTTCAACCCGTGTTTGCGATTAATTTCAACGTCCTGCACCAGTTGCCAGCCACAGATTCTGCGCTCGCGTAGTTTGGTTGAGATCTTAGAATAGCCCTATTTCTGCTGAATTTTCGGTTAAAATGTCGCTTTCATAATCTACTTAAATTTATCTGAAGGTAAGATTCTCCCGATAAGAATAAACGGCGCGAGAGAAGTTATTTTACGAGTAAATGAAAGCACACTCCTATTAGTGCATCGCATTCAGAGAGGAAGCTTCATTGCCTTTGCGAGCTGAGAAATAAAGAAGTGCATTTTGTCAAGGTCGATGACTGGACCTGTTGGTATAACATGTTATAGGTTGGATTACGCAACATTTATATTTAAACCTGCATTTTGTCATCACGTTGCTGACAGTGAGTTCCGAAACTACTCCGTGTGCCGTCGTTCACCATTGGTCAGCTGTAGCAGGTGACTGTCGCCGATGAGCAAGTGCTCCGTGAGACGTTGTTCTTCGGCCGCGGTGGTGGGCATGACGTTGCCGTGCTAACACCGAGGGGCGCGATACGGAATCCCGCCCAAGGCGGCTGCATTTCGTTGGGGCCGAAATGGGAAAGCGCCTACCTGCCGTGCATTGGGTGCACGTCCCAGAACCCTCGGGGGCGGGGGTCACAAATACCCTGAGTCCACCCCCTATACATCGGGACTTATAATGGTATCGTGGTGTTGGCACGTAAAACAACGAAAACACAAACTCATTTTTATCTTTTCCCCTAGAAACGAAAGAGTTTCTGCGTTGCAGTTTCGGGCCCACTTGTTTTACGAAGTTAGCAGGACCCCCAGAACACTTTTCGTGCGATGGCGAGGAGGGCTCGTGGCGCCGCAACTGGCATGAAATGTCAGTCGGCAGCCGGCATATAGCCTGCGTCGGAGCCCTACATTTGCTTTGAGATCGTGCTCATCTAGAATAATAGAACAGATGTTACCTTGCGTCTACCTCACTCGAATAGAGAATATACCTTGGCGCGATTCATCCTAGACACCAATTCGTAATGTTTGTTTCTGGCATTGCGTTGCACCGTCTGCACGGTGGAGGTCAGCCAGGAGGCACCCTCATTTACAGGTATCTTGTGGGCATCAGATCTGAATCTCAGTTTCTGCGGTCTATTTTAGAATCTGTTCTTAGGATAAAGTTCGTGCAGCACCGTTTCCTTTTACAGTGAAGTCTTCCAGGGGGGTTCCACAGCGGACCTCGTCCCGGGTCGTGGTCGGTATCAAAGAACAGCCAGCGATGAAACCTGCTTCGAAGCGCCGACACACCCTTACAGGCAAGGGAACCGGCGAGAACGAGCAGCCGGAGGCCAGTGTCGTGCAAGAGCCATCACTAAGAAAATTCAGAAACGCAGACCCAGACACCGCTGGCACGCGCTGCCAGCCAGTGGTGTCGGTTGAACAGGGGCAGCGTGTAGGGACATGCGTCACATATAACGAATAATACAGGCGTACTAAGGTCGGATAGAGCGAAGCATCTCGAAGCACTTGGGTATACCGAAAGAACTGCACCAAGTTTGGCGAACGCGTTTAGAAAGCATAGCGCACATTTCGCTCAGTGGGCAAACAGATTCCCACGACTTCGGAAGGATGTGAGAGTTGTATGGGTCGAAGTATGAGTTGCTCGAATTAGCACAGATTTTCTAAGGACTTTGTGGCGAAATCGACAATATGGACACTCGACACGAAATTCCGCAGCGGTCGTGCCCGTCTGCGATGGCGTCGCCTTCATTTTCCATATAAAGTCCAACTGCGATGAGATCGCGCCTCACACGCGGTGTGCTTTGGGCGAGAGGGAGGGAAAAAACGTACGAGGGTTGAAAAGGATAGTGGCTTGATTCGGTCCGTCTTCCGTCGCGCCCGCAGTCCGATGTCCCGTGACCAAATGCGTACAGGGTGGCGAGGAGTGTGGAGGGATCGCGCGGTGATTTGATCAAACACGTGCGGCTGGCGAGTGCGCGTTCCCTCTTCTACTGCGCTGCTGAGAACATAAGCGCAAGGTTCATAATGAAAAGCCTCAAGGTAGCGTCATTCTTTTACCCAGCCGCCGTCCTCTTCGTCTCCCGCCATTTTGTGCTGTGACCTGGTCTTAGCAGTAGTGGGCGGAATTTGAATGAAAATTTTTAAAATTAGGTTACGGGGTTTTACGAGCCAAAACCACGATCTGATTAAGGGGCATGCCGTAGTGGGGGACTCCGGATTAATTTTGAGTTGTGTTGTGTTGTGTTGGGCTTAATGGCGCATAAGCAACTGAGGCTATCATGCGCCAAACGCAAGGTCAAATTTCTTTTTAAAAAGTTGGGTCACCTCAGCTACGATCCTTGTCTGGGCAAGGATTTCGAGGATCCCAACAAACTAAAGACCTCAGTCTTCTTCTCATATATGAGAAGGTGGGTGAGGTGTATATCAAGATGAAGTTGGGAATAGGCTCATTTATAGTTTTTCAATGATACCTGCTTCTCTTAAGAAGCTAATAACATGTGTGGTATCCACAAGTGCGTCTTCGCCTAAAATCAATGCTGGGTGAAAGGGAATGTGCTGATTATAAAACGAAGTAAAGTATTTTTTCCTTAGTGTTTCGAGTTTTACGCACGTTAATAAGATGTGGTTTACAGTAAGTTCATTTCCGCATTTTTCACAGCAAGGCTTGTCTTGTTTTGTCAGGAGGAAGTTGTGTGTAAGGTGCGTGTGTCCTATGCGAAGACGACATAAAATTACTTCGATGAAGCGTTCTTGGTGTGAGCATGTCTTCCATTCTTTTATTACAGGTTTTACTAGGTGTAGTTTATTGGTTTCTTCATTATTCCATGTAGTCTGCCATTTATTCCTCAGTTTATGGTTCACTAATTTTATACAGTCCTTGTAAGGGATTCTTGTTTGGGTGATTTTTTTATGTCGAGCTTTCGCTGCGCATTCATCTGCTTTTTCGTTGCCACTGATTCCGACGTGACTGGGCACCCAGCAAAATTTTATGTTGTGTCCTTTTCTAATGGTTTTTCTTATGTTATGTAGGATGTCGCCGATAAATGGTGTAATTGCATTTCTAGGGTGAAGTGCTGTTAGTACGCTTAGTGAATCTGTGTAAATTATGCTGTTTTCAATGTTCTCATTTAATATTTTTTCTACAGCTAGAGAAATTGCATAGCACTCTGCAGTAAAAATGGATGCACACTGAGGTAGGCGTACCGTTTTTTCCCAAATGTTTTGTATCGCGGCACTGCCAACGTATCCTGCCGATTTGGAGCCATCAGTATAAAACGCTGTGTATTCCACGTATTTTTCGTTTAGTGCTAAAAATTCTTGTATTATGTGTTCATGTGGTGTTTTTTTTTTACGATGTGTTAATGTGAAGTCACACACTCAAGGCTGGCAATACCAAGGTGGGAGTGGATCGGTTTTCGGGCTATCTGAGGCAGTGTGTCCCTTATATCTAGTTCTTGGCATCTTTCCTCGAAGCGGAGAAGTGGTCTTATTGCTTGGGGTTTGTTTGTAAATAGTATTCGTGATGGGCACCTTGTAACTATTGGGTAGCAGATGTGTTTCGGCAGTGAACGAATTTTTAGGATGTATGAGCATGTAAGCATGGTTCTTCTGTCGGAAAGGGGTGGTTCATTTGTTTCTACATATAGACTGTGTATAGGAGACGTCCTGTATGCACCAGTTGAAAGACGTAAACCTAAATTATGTACTGGGTCAAGGCGGTTCAAATATGACTTCCTTGCTGAGCCATACACTATGGACCCATAGTCTAAGCAGGAGCGTATAACAGAACGGTAGATGTGTAGCAGGCATACCCTATCAGAACCCCAGTGTTTGCGTGAAAGGACCTTAAGTATGTTCAGGGATCGAGATGCTTTCTTTTTCAGCGCGTTGAAGTGCGGAAGGCAGGTGAGTTTTTTGTCAAAAATTATGCCTAGAAATTTGTGCACGTTTTGGACAGGTAATGTGGCTTCGTTCAGGTGTAGGGTGGGGTCTGTCTGTACTCCTCGTTTGAGTGAAAAGAGAATGACCACGGTTTTCTGTGGAGAAAAGCGGAAACCATTTCTGTCTGCCCATGTTGCTAGTTTATTTATTGTAAGCTGTACCTGTCTTTCGCATGTTGATATGTTTGATGATGTGCAGGCTATCTGAAGATCATCGACGTATACTGAATACATAATGGACTTGGGGATTATTTTACTAATGAAATTCATTGTGATTATAAAAAGTGTTGTGCTTAAAATACACCCCTGAGGTATTCCATTTTCCTGAACGGAATTTTTCGACAGGGTTGAGCCTAGGCGCACATGGAACGAACGGTTAGACAAAAAATCTTTTATGCAGTTCAACATCCTGCCGTGGATGCCAAGATCGGCCAGATTTTTAAGAATCCCGAACCTCCAGGTTGTGTCATATGCCTTCTCTAAATCGAAAAAAACAGCAAGGCAGTGTTGTTTGTGTATAAATGCTTCTCGTACTGTGTTTTCAAGACGAACTAGATGGTCATTAGTGGATGATCCCTTTTTAAAAACCACATTGATGGATATCGAGCAGCTCACGGATTTCTAGCACGAAGGTTAATCTAATATTCAGGACATTTTCGAAGAACTTCGCAAGGCAGCTGGTAAGGGCTATAGGCCTATAGCTACTGGGGGAGGTTGGTGGTTTTCCGGGTTTCAAAAATGGAACAATTATAGCTTTCTTCCATGCTTCAGGTATCTTCCCCGATATCCAAATTTTGTTTAAAAAATTTAAAAGGGCTTTTACGGCATGTTCAGAGAGGTGGCCCAGCATTTGGTAATGTATTCTATCGGGGCCAGGTGCAGTTTTTTTACCAGCGGACAGTACCCTATGGATTTCTTGAATTTTAATTAAAGTATTGTATGGTTCATTTCTGCTGCTATTTATCGGTAGTCTTTGTTTCTCAGCTGTCTTTTTGATTTTTAGAAATGATTCTGTATAGTGTGATGAACTGGAAGCTGCTGAGAAATATTCACCCAGTATATCTGCCTGTTCATCTATGCTTGTCTGTATACCGGGGGCTGTGAGAAGTGGAACTGTAAATGGGGAATAGCTGTTATTTAGCATTCGTACCTTCTCCCACATTTGTTTTGATGTGGTTGAGCTGTTTATAGAGGACACGTAACTTTTCCATGAATTTTTTTCAGCACTGCGGCGGATATGTCGAGCTTTTGCTCTCGCTTTTTTAAAGGTTATAAAGTTTTCTGCCGTTGGGTATCTGCGAAATATTCCCCAAGCTTTGTTTTGTTCTTTTTTCGCTTCTCTACATTCTTGTGTATACCAAATTTTCTGATATTGTTTTACTATTCCAGACGACTGAGGTATAGCTATGGTTGCAGCATCAATAATACAGTTTCTAAAAGCTTCATTTAGTTCGTCTATGGTGAGATTATCTGACACAATTTTTTCTAGGCATGCTTTCTCTTCAAAAAGGGCCCAGTCGGCTAAATGGAGCTTTCACCGTTGTGGTTTTGTCGGGATTACTTCCGGTGAGGATTTTAAGCTGATTTGTACAGGTAGGTGATCACTTCCATATGGGTTATCTAGTACGTCCCATTCTAATTCAGTGAAAATAGAGGGTGAACAAAAGGAGAGATCGATGCAGCTCATTTTTCCTGAGCTAGGTGAACAATAGGTTGGTTTTCCAGTGTTTAGTAAACATAGGTTATTACTCAGTATAAGATCCTCAATAATTTAGCCTCTTTTATCGGTTTTGTCACTACCCCAAAAGCTAGAGTGCGAGTTAAATCTCCGACTACCAAATATGGCTCGGGTAACTGTTCTATAAGGTGCTCCAGTTCATCTATAGTTAATCCTAGATGTGGCTCCAGGTATAGACAGCATAATTTAATTGTTTTAAATGTGTGCAGGATGGCTGCCACAGCTTCTAATTTAGTGTTAAGATGGTGTTCTTTAGCTGCGATCCCCTCTTTAACTATCATAGCAACGCCACCTGAGAGCCCGTTTGCGTGCTCTCGGTCGCGGCGGAAGACTTTATACTTTTTGAGTATGTTTTTATGTTTGGAACCTAAGTTTGTTTCTTGGAGACATAGGGCCACGGGTGAGAGGGTGGTCAGTATGTCTTTTATGTCATTTATGTTATGTAAAAGTCCCCTGCAATTCCAGTGTACGAAAGCCATTTTGTATTATATGTGTGGGGTGAAAGAGGATCTAAGTTTTGTTTTCAGGCCACTTGATTGGGAGCCTATCTTTATGGTGGCGATCCAAGGAGCCCCGCCGTTCACCCGACGTCGACGGTACAGGGTTTCCTTGACTTGTGTCCATTGTATCCTCAGATACGCTGGACGCCCGTGCCGAACGCACGGTTTCGTTCAAGTTGGGCCTCGCCGTGTGGGGAGGGACCCTAGAGACTGCTGACCTGGGGGTCCGCACGACTTGTTTTTGACGTAGTGGCGCAACGCTAGTTGCGTCCACTGTGGGCACTGGAGTCTCTGCCCGAGCCTCACTCTGTGTGACCTGGGCAGGCTGGGAAGGCCGCTGTGTTGCCGCGCCCTGTTGCAGCACAACGGAATAGCTTTTTTTTTGCACCAATGAAAGTCGCTTTCGCGCTTCCCTGAAAGTGATATTTTCTTTTACTTTGAGTGTGATGATCTCTTTTTCTTGTTTCCATGTTGGGCAGGCACGCGAGTAGGCAGGATGATTGCCCTCGCAGTTTATACAATGGTGTAATTCAACTTCACAGTTGTCTGAAGGGTGATCATGGGAAGCACACTTAGCGCATGTCGTTTGGCCCCGGCAGCTCTGTGAGCCGTGGCCGTACCTTTGGCATTTGAAACAGCGTCGCGGGTTGAATATGTACGGTCGGAGTTTCAGATTGGTGTAGCCTACCTCCACAGATTCAGGCAGTGTGCTCAATGCGAACGTTAGGACGAAGTGCTTTGTTTCGATTTCCTTGTTTTCCCGTCTGATCTTTATTCTGTACACATCTGTGACATTTTGTTCTTTTAGTCCGTTAAGGAGTTCTTGTTCGGTCATATACTTAAGGTCATCGTCAGAAATGACGCCACGAATGGTATTCAGTGATCGGTGAGGGCTGATTGCTACGGGAATGTCACCAAAGGCTGTTACTCCTGAAAGTTTCTCGTACTGATGTTGGTAGAACAATTCCAAAAGAAGGTCCCCATTTGCTAGTTTTTTTATTTTATATCCTTGTCCAATGGTGTCGGTTAGGGTCCTTGTAACATTGAAGGGAGAGACATATCATGCAGAAATTTCCGAATACTCGCTATGAACCACGTGGAATTTGGGAAAGTTGCTTTTGGTTTTCGTGAAGAACTGGGCAGTGACATCGGTGCGCCCTCTCTTGTTAGGAGGGCGATCGCTTGAAGCAAAGGAGTTGGCCATAAAAATTGTATTTTTCGGTCGCGGTACCAGCCGCCCACCACGGAGCCCAACGAGGGGACGGGACAGGAGCTTGCAAGCAAGCCCTGCCCACACCAGCTGTATAGTGCGGCTATAACCCAATATGGCGTAACTCAGGGTAGTTAGCCACACAAAGGTTAACCGTAGCCACCAGGAAAGGAAGGAACAAGAAGTGAAAAGAAGACAGGAAAGATGGAAAAGTGGGAGAGAAAGACGAAGAATGGAGAGGAGGACAGGAAAAGGCGACTGCCGATTTCCCCCGGGTGGGTCAGTCCGGGGGTGCCGTCTATGTGAAGCAGAGGCCAAAGAGGTGTGTTGCCTCCGCCGGGGGGCCTTAAAGGTCCAAACACCCAGCATCGGCTCAACCTCCAGGATCCCCCTTTCCCCGGACACGGCTAAGCCGCACACGGCTACACGCGGGAGGGTCCAACCCTCGTGTGCTCGGGTACGTGGTGTCGCAACACACCAAACGCCTGCTGACGCAGACGCCCGGGGGGATTAATTTTGAACACCTGGTGTTCTTTCACGTGCACCTAAATCTAAGTACACGAGTGTTCTTGAATTTTGATTCCATCGAAATGCGGCCACCGTGGCCGGGATTTGATCTCGCGACCTTGTGCTTAGCAGCGCAACACCAAGGCCACTAAGCAACCACGGCGGGTGCGTGGCATTTCAATGCGTGTAGCATGACACAAACTAGATCATTGTTCTGTGCACGCGGGTTGAGAGGGTTGCAACCATTTTAGGGATGTTTGTGGCGCTAACTGCAGGGGGATTATTAAACCAGAAAATGGAGAATGGTACTGGCCTGCAACTTACCTAGGGACCTCACATGAGGTCCTCGCGCCCGGCCTTGGATATAATGTATGGTGGGTTTGTAAGCGAGGCAAGCCGCGATGGCTGATGACTTCATGTAGGCCGTCTTTCCACACGTCTATAGCGCTGGATTTTGCTTAATCTGAAGCATCGGAGACGCGTTGACGCGAGATGCAGCACAAAGCATTCGCCAGCCGCTGCCGGTGCTCTTCATTAGGTCAGCGTAAGGTCAGCGACAGCTCGTTGTCGACGAGTGACATCTGTTCATGTTTGCCTCTTCGCATGTGGTAGCACGCTTGTTAATTTATATCCTTAAGCCATATTCTTTACTGCAATATACGTGGCCCCGAAAACTAAGAACTTTACTCCGTGTAGTTGTGATATACTTTTCCATCGTTATTTGCGGTTCGCGTTTCCGGTGAAACTGCGACTATTCCTTAAAAATGAGAGCGTCCACGCCGTCTTTCGCCCAGAGCGGTCATCAGCGACGGCTTCGGGTGTGTTCCTTCGCTAGGAGTGCTGTGTTCACAAGGGAAGAAGTGGGACCTGCAATGAAGACATGCACCCTTCGAAGCAGCTTTACCATCGGTGTTCCGACCGCCGCGCACCATTGCGTCTAAAGGACAGGTACTCTTTCTGGCAGTGTTGCGCTAACGCAGAGACCTGCTGCAAACGTACTTACAGACAAAAGGACAATCGCGGACTACGAGGCTTAGGATCTGACCTGCGCACGAGCTCGAAGAAACGTGCCGTGTGTACAACTCGTTCATGGCCTTTGCTGACATTCTGGTTTGCTGTTCACGCTGAAGTGACGAACGCAAGAGTAGACATGGTGCACAATAGGGCGGCAAGGACAAGAGCCCTTTTGTGCCCCGTGTCTACTCTTGCGCTATTCACTTCAGCATAGAATACCAACTATCGCGGTCTCACGCTGTTGCTGTTCAGACTCTAGCACGCCTGGAGGTAGCTGCCTGTCTCTCACCATCTCCTGGCTCTTCCCTTTCTACCCATTCTCATGACCGAACGCGCCGACCTGTAGATCGGCCACAAGGAGCGCTATGACAGTTTAACCGAGGAACGCCCGATGGATCATTCTCGATACGCCACAATAAACCTGCTAAATGCAAGATCGGGGATTGGATCTTGCAACTCAAGTACACGCTTGCTTACAGAAGCGAAGTGACAATGGCGTAAACAGGCGATGGTGAGACAGCGTCTGAACCGGATCACGCGGTTTATCTTTCAATCCCGACTCCGTAACCCGTGAGACATCATGCCTTCTTTGGAAGAACTCTACGGCCGTAGTCGTTAGGAATTCAACACAGCGTTTGGGTGAGATGCAGTTGTCGTGGATTTTGTTTGACAGAGTTTTCTGCAGTTTCACACACCGCTAATTTGAATCCACACATATGTTGAGGAGAAGTACAGCATAAAAAGTTATCGCCATAAATAGCAAAACGAACCAGCAACATTTAAGCGACTTGTTCGGAGCTCGCTCTAGCGGAGGTAATTAAGTCAAGTTTGGACAGGTTGAGAACGGAGAGTCGACTGGCTTTATTCAAGAGTAAAAGCAAGTTTACACGGTGGCAGTGGTGGGGCCCCTGCCGGACAGCCGCTTCGGTTCGATAAGGGGGCAATGACCCCCACGACATCGAAGTGACGGATGGTTGCTACATGCTCTTTCTGCTATGAACCCGTATATATATTTAAGATAACAAATGATAAATCTAATCCATGGTTCACCACATCCCTACGCTTAATGAGAAACAGGAAGAAGCGCCATTACGAAAGTGCCAAGCGCTTGCGCACGCAAGCAGCTTGGGACACGTACAAGGAGAGCTTGAAAATTTACGGTTCTGCCCTGTCTTCAGCTAAAGATAAATACTTCACTCATGACCTACCATCTCTTTTAAAATCTAATGTCAGTAAGTTCTGGCGCATTATAGGCCCAGATCAGGACCACACTAACATTTCTTTACACAACAATAACACTCCCATTCCAGATAATCAGTGTGCTTCTACTTTAAATACTTATTTTTCTTCTATAGTCACCACAAAAGATCAGGCTGATCTGCCAGATGCATCGGAGCTGAACTACCAATACATGTCAAAAATTGAAATAACAGTTGAAGGAGTCGCATGCCTGATAAATAACCTCAAGCTAACCACATCCTGTGGCGTTGACGACATTATTTCTAAAATTCTGAAAAACTCCGTCACAGCACCTAGTAAAATTCTGTCTCGCATCTTCAGGCAATCTTTAGTGACAGGACAGCTGCCTTCAGATTGGAAGATAGCAAAGGTCATACCCATATGTAAGTCAGGTAATAAACACGCACCGGTAAAATACCATTCAATATCATTAACATATATGTGCAGTAAAATGTTGGAACATGTAATTGCATCAAACGTCTACAGTCACCTAGAAGCCAACAAATTTTTCTTTTTCAACCAACACGGATATCGGAGGAACTTCTCTTGTGAAACGGAATTACTAGAATTAACAACTGATTTGCGTGTTAACATGGAAGAGGATCTCCAAACTAATTGTGCTGTTCTAGACTTCTCAAAAGCGTTTGACCTCGTAGCACATTGCCGTTTGACTTTGAAATTATCTGCTCTTGAATTAGATTCTCTTATGGATTCGCAACTTTCTTTCTAATCGTCAGCAATTCACAGCAGTTAATATTTTTTCCTCTCCTCTTTCGCACGTTACTTCAGGTGTACCACAAGGCGGCGTTCTTGGGCCATTACTATTTCTAATATACATTAATGACTTACCCAGTAACATTTCCTCACACGTGCGCATTTCTGCAGATGGCTCCGTTGTTTATCGTTCCATCAAATGCGCCGATGATCATGCAATCCTCCAGAAAGATCTTGAAACTTATTTTTCTTTGGTGTAAGACTTGGCTAATGAAGCTTAACGTTTCTAAATTTAAAATTATCTCTTTTAGTCGCAAGCATACTAAATCTACGTTTCCTTGTCACATAACTAACATCACTATTATGCATGATACTCAATATAAATATCTTGGTGTTTACTTAACTTCGACCCCTTTGTGGTCACTGCACATTGTACACATATGCGCTAATGCTTCAAGATCATTAGAGTACATAAGACGCAAGTTGCAAAATTCTACCAAGGACTTTCGTAAACTAGCTTACCTAACATTTGTTCGACCTCAGCTAGAATACGCCGCATCCGTCTGGTCTAACCATCAAAAATACTTGATCGAAAAACTCGAATCTATCCAGAATAGGGCTGCACGTTTTATTTCACGTTGTTATGACTATAACAAAAGCATAACACAAATTAAACTCGACCTCTCACTACAGCCCTTGAATGATCGTCGTGATATATAGCCCTGCTATCATTATTTCACAAATATGCCCATGGCGCAACACCATCTGTCCTGCCTCTTGAACCTCCTCATTACAGGTCACACCGGCTGTATAATCAGTTCAATTTCATGCGTATCTACGGAAAGACAAATTCATTTAACTACTCCGCTCTTCCAAGAGCTATTCGCCATTGGAACAATCTTCCTAACGCCATCGCTTATGAGAGTGACCAGGACAAATTCCGGCATCTTCTAGCAGCGCATTTTTAAAGCTCTACATAACCTAACGTGTTATTTTTTCTTGAGTTTTCTGTTATTATTTTGCTACTACTCCTAAAATACTGCTTATTATAGCCAAATATTGTACCGCTGGCTCTGTAATTCTTTTGATTATATTTTACTTTGAGAAAATGTCTTGTTCACTGACCTCTCACGTTCTAAAGCATTGGGTTTCTCTTTTGCACAATTTTTAACACTACATTACTACATATTAGCGCATTTCTTACATTGTGTTTTTTTGTATATGTATTCACATATCTATTCCAATTATTGTATATCCTTTGAGTGTACTCTCCCCGCTTACACAATGCCTTTAGGGGCCTGTAAGGTATGTTTAAATAAAACATGCGACTGCGAGGCTCTCGCATCAATCCCTGCCGTATTCTCAAGGCAACTAATTTTTTTGGGATGCGCACATCATATAGTTTCATTTAGCAATTCGCCATTTCGCCCGAAGGCGACGGATTGACAAGCGATATAGCGAGGTTTAGTGTTTCGCTCGAGCTCCCCACACGGAGTTCTAAGGATACCTGGGGGCCTGACATGGCGTGACGCAGCGCGCATGACATTCGCTACTGCGCACCACGATCGGCACTCCGAAAGCTACCAGACGTGTCGCAAACCCTGGTGCGATGAGGAACGCCAGCAGCGGGGTTTTGCGCCGCCTCGCCAATGCGCGAGATCCTATATTGATGTAAACCCGCCAGTGGTTTTTTTTTTTTTTTCAGAGGCCAGTGAAATGATTAGATAGACTCAACTCGACATTCACTATCCGTTCTGCTTAGACACAGAGCGTATGATCGAATCATGTGTCATGTGTGGCATGCACACATGACTTCGGCAGGAACGCCAATGTTTACGCATGTGCAACGCTAATTCCAGCGACGGCAGCCAGAACGCCTCCCTGGCTCCGGCTGAGCCGGTTGAGCAGTGCGCCGCGATGCGTCCACTTTGGTTTGGTCGTTTTTGTGCAGCCGGAAGCACTACGGATCTCTGGAGGCCTTCGAAGATTCCCCGCGCATGCCGCGCATGCGCAGTTTATACCAGGGGGTATTCTGTGAGAGTCTACCTAGTGTAGTGGCCATTTGGACCACCGCTGATTGGCTGGGGCCGCTCGTCTCCTCCTAGCTGGCACAGCTCCATCCAATCAGCACATCAGCAGCAGCCGAAATGGACATTCCACTAGGGGGACTCTTACAGAATGCCCTTCCAGGATAGCACGACCTGCCCAGGGCCGACGGCGCGAACGCGCTTCATGTGCCGACTAAATTGCTACCGGAATGAAATTGCCGGAGTGCGGAAACCTGGCGCTAGCGTCTCCCGGTGCTACAAGTGCGGTGGTTCGGCCAGAATGTGCGTTATCGGCGGTACACGATTCAGCCTAAACTTCAACAGTGTGGCATCAAACGGCTTTCTGACTTTTGCAGGCTTATCACTTTCGAGCCACAATTTTGCGCTACCAATGAAGCACTTCGGTATGATTACGTTTTGCTGAGAAACGTGTTGCTCACCGCCGTCTGTATAGATATATTTGCCTTGGAATTTATACAGACTAATTCATAAAGACACGGAGAAGACTGAAGCCCCCAGCTCAACGATTGTAGCCAAACTGATTTACCGATGTTCGCTCCGGCGGCAGCTGCACGATCGCAGCGCCTCAGTTGTGTGCAGTAATTTTTTTTGTCCGATGCATTGTCGAGTGCAATGAAATGTGGTCTTTGCCCGTGGTGAGGTGTCACACAAAAAACAGATGCCACGCCTTTGTTACTCTGCGTCCTGCACAAAAACAATGCGTGTTCTGAGACTTGCTTTTATTAAAGCAGGGGTAAAATGTTCCGTTCCGCCGCAAACGCTAGTCTAATCTCAGTGTTCGTATGATGTACTTCATGTACAGTGTAGCTGCACGTTTCCCGCCGTGTAGTCAAGCACAAAGTCCCAAAACTGGCCGGAGTTCTCCCTCTACGTCTCTTGTCGTCTGATCAATGCCAACCTATCTCCCCATATTGCTTGAAACGACGGAAGACATCTGCTCTAGTAGTTATATGAAAAAGTGAAAGCGATGTGGTGCGGCACAGAAGGTAGCAGAAGGGTGACAAAAAACAGCCTAAGCTGACCACGGGGAAACGAAGCGCAACAAAGCCAGACGACAGAAAGCCAGAAGAAGCCGGAAAGACAAACAGATTGCCCCAGACTCAGTCCTTTGTTTTCGTGGCCGGATAGGGATGGTCTTAACCCGAGGTCACCCGACTAGTTTGTCGAGCCTTAACCATTACCACCCACGAATCCTGGTCGATTGCATCCATAAATCTGGTTCGCTATTCAATCGGAGAAAGGCGCCACGAGTCATCTATTTTTCGCTCGTCCCAACTCGGATTCTCGCAATTTATTTCTTCCTTGTGGATGTCTTGTTTGCTTGACGCTGGCATGTAATCGACGTCTTTGTGATGATAACTGCATTCTAGCTTTGACGTCGTATTGTCCCGCGTTAGGGAAAGGTCCTTCCACTAAGGCAACGAAGGAATGTCATCCTATTGCCAATGGCAATACTTTACAACGCGGTTTCGAAAGAATGCGGCTATGATCTTGGAAATTGCAGTTTCTATTGAGTGACTAAAAATATGGGCTCCATTTCCAATGAGGACATTTTCCGTCATAAGTTTTGGTGTGCCGTGTTCGACGTTAGACAGTTGCGCAATCGTGGCTTTCCAATATTCCAAGTTGAAATTGAAACAGCACTACTACGGCGTCGCGCCTAAATCTGATGTTTATTTTTCTAAGGGGTCCAATACCGAAGGTATGTAAGTTACTTTCGCCGTTATGTTATCCTGCATTTTTCCACAACTGTGTTTTCAACACGTTCGTTCTTTTTTATCATACATCCAGTGAGTGTTATGATTTTCGTCTACGCAATATAATGCTCTGCCTTCGACCCAAGCGGATTTTGTTGCTTTCTCTTTTCGTTTCTCTTTTGGTTTCTTCGCAATTTGCTTAGTTGGTACTTTTTGTATATTCCTTTCCTGTACCCTTCTACTGTTCCCCCTTTAGGGTGATACTGGGCATTATGTTTTTTCAGGAAGCAGTTGGAAAGTTAAGATTCTTCTTATCTTTGTTTTTGAGTCGAAACAAAAAGTATTCACCAGTGCAATACGCTACGCTGGCGGGCATCGTGGATGGCAAGTAGCGTGAATGATTCTCGCTAATTGTTGATCTTTCCTGTAAGTGTGATTATACATCAAGACAAGTTAACTCGTTCATCCTACTGTGACCAAAGCAGGCTCCCATCAGCTGCGTTCAGGCGAGTGCTGATGTAACGAGCAGAAACAATTTCTTCGGGAAAGGGAGAAAATGTAGGCGCCGAGAAGGGCGTTATAACAGGCACACCGCACGTTCCACTGGCATTAACGAAGCCCTTGGCAACAGTCAAGCCACGTCGCAAGCTGAAAGCGCACACCCCCCGTACGCTCGTGTAACCGATAGCGAAGCAACAGTGAAGCTATTGCATGTGTCCCAATAGTCTCCTAAGCCGAATTTATGTCCGCGACCTCCGCCAGGGGATTCGCCTAGGCGTGCCGTTTGCGCAAGACTTCCTCTCCTGAGGATTCATTGCATCGCATGCCCTTACGGGAACCCGGCGAAATCAGAGAAAGCAGCGTGCTAGGTTACGCAGTCTTATTGAACGCGACTCCATGATCTGCTGCGCCTTGCACGAGCCACTGAGTATGGCTCGGGTCATTTTCCTTCTCCTGGGGGAAAGCGCCGCGGCTTCTTCCGTCGGTTGACCATTTCGAGCTGCTGCAAACGAGGACGAATGGTGGGGACAATAAAGACTGGCGATGCTTGCGCTGATAAGAGAGTGCAGTGCGTGCGTTAGTTCCAGAGACCTACGTGTGGCCCGTTACTCCTATTTTTCTTCTTCTCTACCGTACTATGCAAATCAAAGAGTTGAACAATGCTTTCGAAGAAATCGAATAGTTAGAGACCACGGGAAACGAGCGCTCTAAGACGATGCACAAAGAAATTCAGCTGCGCAAATGGCAGAAAGGTGAAATCGGAGTAACTAAGCAGTGGCTGAAGAACAAATTGTGGCGAGGACGTAGCAGAGCTATTGCCGTTTACCTCGTACAGAAAAAAATAGGTAAACGAAGTCATACGAGATACATTGTTTGCGGAAGAAGAAAAAAGAGAACGGTCCAGCTGTGACATGACAGAAATTGGTTGCAGTCGAACAAGTTCCAGTATTCATTCGAGCAGCGAATAATTGGAACTGTAATGGGCGCACTGAACAGTTCCGAGGGTAACGTCTCTTCGTAACCGAGGAGGCAGGCGACGCAGAGCAGGAACAGCTGGTTGCCCGAACGGCTCACACTCGTGCCAAGCACTGGCGATCCGGCTGGCCCACTGGTTGCACAGCAGGCATGGAAGAGACAATCTGGCTGGCCTTGTTCTTGTGCTGTTCTTCTTTATTACAGAACGAACTCTCGAAGAAGCCGTCAACAGACATGACCTGGAAAAATTACGTTCCCTTCCTGCATGCAGGAAGTTCGCACATACGTACAATAGGCCAGAACGAGTAACACGGGTGACGGAAACAGGCATTCCTTTCGTAGTGGTTACCCCAGATACCCGCCCCTTCAGGTGCAAGGAAATGCTTGTGCCGCATTTACGAGATTCACGGAGAGGAGAGAGAGAATCCTTACCTCTAAACCACTGTTAGTCCACGTCGTCCCTTTCGGATTCCATTTGTGTCTGCAATCTTGGTGGTGAGTCAATTTTTCGATCTGTTGATTTGTATTATGTGGTCGACAGCAGCGTCTAATAGTGCAGGCGCCGTTCTTGCGTTGTAGTGGTGGGATTTTTGAGCGAGATAAAAAGTGCGAATAAGAAAGCGCTCCTGGGCGCTCCCGGTAAATATGATGTACGCGGAGCTTTTTGCCAGATACATTCCGATGTGTTCGAAATGTGGTGTAGGATAGCATCGTTGCGTAACTCAAGTGTTTTGTGGCTCGCGGTTATACAGTGTCCTCTCTAGGGTGTTTTTGTAATGCCGATGCTAGCGGTAAGGCGTTCTTCTATTGTTTGGGCACATTACGGCGTATTTCGCAATGGTTGGTTCTGACGCTTCTGGCACAATAGCTCTCTGGCCACTGCGTTGGGTTGCTAGGGGCTATAGAATAGCGAACTAAGACTTGAGTTTGCTCCTTGCCCTCTATAACCCGATGCCTCGGGAGCCACTCAACGAAAACACGTAATGTAGAATGTTTCTGCATCTATTTCGTGAATGCGGCGCAGATATGATTCATTAGTGTCGTTTTCGTAAACGCAATGACTATCCGAACATACTGGGCTGTCAGCTTCACTGACGTGCATGAAAATAACTTCTGTTTTGATCTGAATGTCTGCGTACGCAAGAGACTGTACTAGTTCATGACTGTGGTTGATTTCGTTTCCGGGACCTTCGACGTCTGTCGAGGTTTGCCCTGAGGTAAGGGCAGCGTAAACGTAGGCGTTGGCGTGCTTAGGCTTGGCTAAGTCACCGGCACTAGCTTGTCTTCTTTTTTGCGGATAGCCCGCAATCACATTTTGTGCAATCGGGGTTTAGAATGGTTTCATTACACCCCCAGAGAGCGTTTATTCTCTCCTTGAGGTATGGTAGATACTTGTCGAACTATGTCGGCATGGTATCTTGAGGCATGGTAGACGAACTATGTCGGGTAGGTTCGGGTTCCCGTTACAATTCTTGCAGTTTCCATTCACTGTCTGAAAAAAAAATTATTTTTGCAGAATCAATGCGTAGGTAGACGAAGTAAGATGGCCAACCACCGAGATGCGCCTGTAGCTGTGATAGCTGTGATTATGACTAGTTTATTAAGTATGTTATTGATTGATTGATTGATTGATTGATTGACTGATTGATTGATTGATTGATTGATTGATTGATTGATTGATTGATTGATTGATTGATTGATTGATTGATTGATTGATTGATTGATTGATTGATTGATTGATTGATTGACGGAATGGCTGGGCTTTACGTCCTAAAGTGACTTATGCGCGACAACCTAGTAGAACGCTCCAAAATATTTTTGGCCTCCTGAAGTTCGTTAGCGCTAGCATAAATCAAACTACGCAAGTTATCTCGCTTTTTACTCCAGACAAACGTGGCTGCCAGGTTCTACAACTGCACCTGCTACATGTGGGATCAAATCAGATCAAATCAAGTTTATTTCAACATACAACTGATGCTGAGGACCGTGGACAAAAAGCCAGCAAGGCTTGATGTGGTCCATGGCCCCGTTTTACAGGCAGCAACAAATGCAACAAAGAATTAGCACAGTTAAATGCAATAGTAATTGGAAAATAGGATTCCCACACTAATAACTACTAAACAATAATAATGATAACTATGAGCAAGTATAAGAAAACACAAAAAGTAAAGCTTACATGATGAGTATTTCTCATAAATACAGCTAGTCATGAAATACATCACAAAATACACAAGAGATAATAAAACAAATGCAGCACTATGTACATCGCTATTATGACACAATATTGAAAAATCTTTTATACAGTAACGTATACAGAAGGATTCGATACGCACAATAAAAAAAATTATTATACAAGAATTGAACCTGTTCAAAGAACATTCATACGTCTATGTACATATTCGTATCTACATATATGTTTATCCTAGCATAGAAATAAGCATTACTTTATGTTTGCCTTGTTTAAATGGTAGGGTAGTCGAAAACGTAGCATTTGATAAGTATAATTTGTTCTAGGCCTTAGTAGTTCCCATATTTCAGAACACCTTGTACTGACCGCCTTATGTTTTGCTGTTAAGTTGGAAATACGTTTTATGGTGTCGTTTCTTTTAATACTGGTCATATAATTTCGTAGTAACATGTTTTCATAAATGTTAGGCATTGACAGCAAATCGAGCTTTTCAAATAGAGGACTAGTATGTGTTAAGTGAGGGACATCGAGTATACAACGTACAGCCTTTTTCTGTATTCTATGCAGTACATTGATGTTAGACAGCGTTGTAGTGTCCCAGACAAGATGGCAATAGTTTATATGTGGTAATAACAGTGATTTGTACAAAATAAGTTTAATACTTTCTAGAAGGAAGAGAAAAACGCAACTTGCATAGTATTACAGTCACTCGAGAGAGCTTACCAATTACCATTTCCACGTGAGCATTCCACGACAAATGTTGCTCAAGTATAACGCCAAGACACTTAATAGAAGGAACAATAGGCAAAATGGTGTTGTTAAGCTGTAAAAAGGTACGAGTGTCAATATTTCTATTTTTCGGCCTAAAAAAGTACAGCCTTTTTTTTATTAACATTTATTGTTAACGAGTTCGCGATACTCCAAGATGATAATTTTGACAGCACCTCGTTGGCTTTAATTATGAGATCTTCAGCATTTTTTTCGGTTACAAGAATTGTAATACCGTCTGCATATGCAATAAATTTTACGTCTTTGTCATTAGTCACTGGATGATTAATATAGATACAAAAAAACAAGGGGCCCAAAATGCTGCCCTGTGGTACTCCTGCGATAAGTGGTTTCAAATCGGACGCGTAACTGTTTGTAACTACGTGTTACATGCGGTGTTGGAGATACGATTTTATTAACTTCAAAAAAAAAACACGTCGGAAACCATAATAGTTAAATTTTTCTTAGTTGGGTAGCATGAATAATGCAGTCGAACGCCTTTGAGTAGTCGATAAGAATACCCAATGTACATAGCTGACGTTCGAAAGAATCTAATATAATTTCCTTTTGTGTTAGAAGGGCAGTTAAAAAAATTATGGGGTTTTACGTACCAAAACCACTTTCTGATTATGAGGCACGCCGTAGTGGAGGACCCCGGAAATTTCGACCACTTGGGGTTCTTTAACGTGCACCTAAATCTAAGTACACGGGTGTTTTCGCATTTCGCCCCCATCGAATTGCGGCCCCCATGGACGGGATTCGATCCCGCGACTTCGTGCTCAGCAGCCCAACACCATAGCCACTGAGCAACCATGGCGTGTTTAGGGGCAGTTTCAGTAGACTGGCCTCTCGTAAATCCAAATTGCATGTTTGTTATTAATTTATGCTTAGTTGTAAAGGATGTAATGCGGCTGTGAATAATTTTTCCAGAGGTTTTGAAAAAATTGGCAAGGCGCAAATTGGTCTATAGTGAGTTAAATCGTTTTTATCGCCACCCTTGTGTAACACTATAACTTTAGCAACCTAGAGGCGTTTTGGAAAAGTACCATCAGATAAAAGAAGGTTATAAATGTGTGTCAACGCCGGAGTGATTGCATCTAGTACGAACTTAGCAGGCCCAATTTCTAGACCATCGGCCCATTGCAACATTTACTATTTCTGATAGATAGGAAAGTGTCGATTATTTCCCTATCTGTCGTAGGAGTCAAAAATGCAGATTGGCTGGTCCTTGTAGTTACATATTGCGAACAATTTGGATCGTGAGAACTCTTTACTAAATTGGTAAAATACTTGTTGAAAGATTCGGCTAGTTCCTTTTCTGATATTGCATTGCCATTAATTGCAATTTCTATAGTAATCTCAATACAACTGCTTCGTCCAAGAACTGTGTTAATACGTTCCAAACAATATCTGTCTTTGTCATAACGTCAACATTAAATAAATTTTGTAAGTACATCCTTTTCTCGCGGCGCAGAAGACTGTTTACTTTATTCCTTTAAACCCTAAATTGATGCAAGGTTTCTTCAGACCGCGTTGAAATAAAGTTATGAAATAAGATATTTTTGTGCGTATTTCCTTTAAACACTGTTTCGTAACCCATGGCTTTCTACATTTGCACGTAGGTTTCAATACCTTGTACCTGGAACATTTCTCGTAAGCAGATTTAAGCTTTTCATAAAAATAATCGTAAGCTGTCTCGGGGTCTGTAAGAAGCAGTAGAGGTGAACAGTCCACGAGCAATATTTTATTGCGAAAATTGTTTAAACTACGTGCATTAATGTCCCGTACAGTCAAAGGAATGTCGTTCGTGGTTCCAATAGATGTGTTAAGTTTAAAAAACAAAAAAAAATTGGGAGGTGATCGCTGCTGTGAGTGCCTACAACACCGGATGAGACATTTGTATCTTCAATGTTCGTTATGAAGACGTCTATTAGCGTACTTGAGTCAGCTGAAATATGAGTAGGAGAGTTTACTACATTTGTAAAACCATTAGATTCAAGTGTCCTACAAAATTCATCACGCGGTTTAGAAGTCTTCAACAAGTCAATGTTTATATAACCTGCCATGATGAGCTTGAAACCTTTATCGTTAATCCAGCTTAGGTACTCATCTATAGAGGACAGAAAGCTTGATATGTTTGTACCTGGAGGTCTGTATACAACACAATATACATTATCATTGCATTTAATTGAAAGCACTTCATAATCAATAGTAACAAAGGAGAACGACTAATCAGTTGGCACTGCAGCGTGTTTTTTACCATCAACATAACACCTCCTCCCCTTCGAGAGGGTCGATTTACAAAGACTGATTTATAACCGGGCAACTTAAGAACATCTATTTCATTTTTATACCAGGTTTCACTTATCATGAGCACATCTGGGGTGAAACCAAAGGAGGCAGTAAGAGCAACAATTTGGTCTTCCTTATTTCTGGCTGATTGTGCGTTAATGTGAATGAAAGTTAATGAATTCTTGTTTTTTGCATATAAGTTACCTACTTCGCAAGGCGAGAGAAAAGTAGGAGAAGAGGTGTTTGTAGGTATGACGTCATCGAAAGAAAACATCCTTTTACTAGTCGATCTTATCAAGATCCGAGATGCAAGCTATACGCATTGCTCGGGAACACTCAGTGTTTCTTGCGAAAACTTTTCCGTCCCTTGTCCATGCAAAACGCCAATTTTCTTTCTTTCTTTTTCGCGATTGTCATGCCCAGCAGCTTCTTTAATTCGAAACATAAGTGCTCGTTTATAGATACTGGGGCAGACTGTGCGAAACCAATATCAGCCGTTGAAATTTTTTTCTTTCTAGCCTTTTCTAAAAGTGCATCGCGTTTCATCTGCTGTAAAACTGCACAAGAATGTTTGGCTGCGATGAGCCTTTTGTTGGAATCCTGTGGCATACTTCAACATCGTCCTGTATAATTGATTCACCGACAGCATGGTCAATGTTTTGCGAAATTTTCGGGCGATTTTCATCCTGCGAAACTGCAATATTTTTGATTTCTAGGTTTTTATTTCTTGAGTATTGTTCTAGTTGTACCATTCTTAGTTCATTCGCTTGCACCTGCTCTTTAAGGAGTGCACAACTCAGACAGAAGACAAGCATTCTGAACCTTAATATCTGCGTTTTCCTTTTGGATGGCTATCATGCTAACTTTCATTTCTTCGAAACATTGGTTAATCAGTTCCATGCTAGCTTTTACGTCTCTGTTTTCCTTTCTAAATTCTCGTTCCAGAGAAGCGCGCATGTCACGAATTTCCTGCTTCATTTCTTTCAACATTTTTAACATTTCAGGATCAGGTGTCATGCTTGGAATAAGAGAATAGGGTGACAGAAATCAGAACGACAAGTCAAGATATGGCAGCGGCAACAGCAATATCTTTGTACTAGGCGTGTATTTTAATAATCCAGTACGTATTTTGGAATTCTCATGTTGTAGGCTACAATCCCTGAATGCTGATGGCCAGCGCTAGCTCGACGAAGACGTTCTCCAAATTGCAATGCCAGCTGCTGCGGCAGGCAACGTAGCTCTCACAGGCGAATGCCATAGGTGCAAAACGAGCCACACGAAACCGAGTCCTCGGGCATCGTATGACGTGTGGGAGCGGCAGCTGAACGAGCGGCTCAGATCAGATTCGAGGCGTCACATCGCACACTCGGCCGTAGGGTTCGGGCTTTCGCATCGCGTGTCCGACATAAATTATAGCATCTTCCGCCAGAGAGCCCCTCTGTAGCGTCGTAGCATAAATTACGGCATCGCCCCACTTCAGACCATCTGTGTCTGTCAAAAAGGCTACCTACCGTACTGTAGCGTGGTGGCCACAGGCAAGACTGATGAGCAGAAGGCTGTTTGTCTCTAATTTCCCCATACTGCTTCTGCGTCGACACCACAGCTTTCTATAGAGGATAATGCAAGCACGCAGGCAAATGTTAACGGACGCTGGAGGTACACCGCGTAGATCACTCGTGAAGGAAAAGAAATTAGCTGGCAATACAGCTGGCCGACAACTGAAGCATGCCTTCGTGTCGTACATCACTTGTAGTGCACAACCAATAAAAAAACTTCGAACCGTGTTGAACATTTTTTTTTATACATCGAGGAGAAGACTATCAGCGCAATACACCCTCCACTCACGTTTTTTCTCCTTGTGTGGAGAGATCATGCACAATTGTCTTCTCAAGGCGAAAAGCCCCTGCAGGGTGGATGTGTGACTTGGACGACGCCGCAGCAAAAAAAACTCTCTTTTTGAAGTACGTATGAAGTCACCTATATTAAGCTATCGGGGCGATTCACTTCATTTTCCTGCCTTAGTTCGACCCTAGCACCTAAGGTGTCAATCAGGATTAGGGTATACGTATCTATTGTACATTATGCATAAATACGCTTGAACTTTTGTTAGCGAAAGGTAGATTAAGCGTGGCTTCAGATCTTAGGGGCCTATGAAAACATAATGAAATAACGAAAGGCTTTCAATGCACCTGTGTCAGGAAAAAAAAAACTTTGCAAGTTGTATTCTACCTTTAATTTAATAATTATGGGGTTTTACGTGCTAAAACCACTTTCTGATTATGAGGCACGCCGTAGTGGAGGACTCAGGAAATTTTGACCAGCTGGAGTTTTTTAAGGTGCACCTAAACCTAAGCACACGGGTGTTTTCGCATTTCGCCTCCATCGATATGCGGCCGCCCTGGCCGGGAGTCGATCCCGCGATCCCGTGCTCAGCAGCCCAACACCGTAGCCAATGAGCAACCACGGCGGGTTACCTTTAACTTCCAGTCGTATACATTATGTTATCTGTCGCGCTGCTATTCAATTCTACATCATTGTTGCACGTCTTGACAGGGCCAGATTTGGCTTCTATAATCAATGTGTTCATTTTTTTTTCATATCCGAGTCTGGTCACATCTTCACGACGCGGATGGCGTTGCAGGTATCTATATATTTGTGAAAAAAAAGTATTAGGCCCAACCTTGACATTGCGGGTGAAGTCAATATGCCCCAATGAGAAAAATACATAGAGTATATTATAAGCAGCCAGCTCTCCAGTCAAAAAGAGCGGCTTATAACTTATAGATTAAGCTGCTTTTTTGTGTTTGTGTTTGCCGCTGAGGGGAATCAGGATGGAAGAAAACGATCTGGACGGGACAGACGCTGCAAGGGGCGTGGTTTAGCGGGATAACAAAAAAGCTTATCAAATAACAACAGGCTTAAAATTCGACGTGGACAGGAAAAAGTTTGTAAGTTTCGTGCTACCTTCAATTAAGATACGCTGACGTTACAAATGCTCATCTCTCCTGCCCACTTCATTTCCTCCCTTCCTTATTCCGCTCAATGAAACAACATCATGAATCAACTGGCCCAAGAGTCAACGATGATTGTTTCTCCATTATTTTTTTATATTCTCTCGCCTTTTCTTCACACAAATGCAATCGTGGGGAAAACAGAAGGTGCCAAGAGCTACGTTGGGGAATGTGTTCGGCCCAATGCTGTAGATAGATTTCGCTTTCCATACGGTAATATATACTTTCGCTCTATTATAATATTATGCTAAATGGGAGTTCCAAATTATTATGCTAAGCCATAACGTCGCAGTAAGGTGCCATCGCAGCATAAATAGCAAGACATGTCAACAAGTGTCAATTGCGTTTACGTTACGAATTATGTGTAGGCTTTGCTCGTGCGCGAATTGGTAGCACGGTCTGTTGGCACACAGTAAGCAATTACAGTATAGCAGTCGCGAAGGGGGGATGAAATTTCGTTCTATCCCGCCATCTTTGTTGTTGCGGCTCTATTTTCTCTTCCAGTGTGCATAGTGCATATAAGCCTTATGCTTACCTTTGAAATATTTTAAATGTTGTTCATTTGAATTATTACATTTCAATTTAAGCCGTTATGCAGCCGCCCACTTCTCCCCTAACAAAGCGCGCCGTAACATCAGGGTTCTTGCCCAGTCAACGTAGTGGTTCATATACAATTATTTGAGAAAGAAACGGGCAACCAAAAGAAATTACCAAATGAGTTGCTCAGTCTGCACTCATGGTGAATACTGCTCTCGCCGTAAAAATGAGTTCAGAGCCGGAGGAATTTCTGTATTCTGCTGTCGTTCGTTTTCCTCCTCTTGTAGGTGCTAGTTTGCGCGTGTTGAAACATCAATTGTATTATAAATATAATTTTATTTCATTATAATGTTCAGCTTCTCAAGAAAGCTTATTTTCACATATGAGTGAGATGCAGCAGACGGAGGCGTACTGCTTCCAGTCATTCAAGCTTGACCCCAAATTAGTCGTATACCGGCTTCTACTGGTGAGTGGCGTATTCTTTGAAAACTTTCTACATTCCATTTGTTTACCTCCTCCTCCTCGACCATTCCATAGTGTAGGGTAGCAGACCGGACCTTGCCTTCTGGTTAACCTCCCCGGCTTCTTCCCCATTTCTTCTGTCTCTGTCTCTGTCTCTGCGTCGTTCAAAGCAATTTCATTCGTTGGTAGGAAGGCTAAGGCTAAGCACTAAGGCTAAGGCTAAGCACTTGGCTAAGGCTATAGCACTGCAGTGCTATAGCCTTAGCGGCTATAGCATTGTGGTACAGTGCACGAGCTTGGAGCCTTGATTCCCTGCCAGAGAAGTCTCACTCGAATGCGAAACCGGATGCGCGCTTATATTGGCCGGCCTGTTGAAGAAATCCAGTTGGCTGCAATTCAACTACAGCGTCTGCCATAGCCCATGAGCTCAATGCGGACGCTAATCCTTGTAATTTGATTGGATATGTTTAAAAATAAAAGCAAAGGCCTTGCAGGACGGTTACGATTTTGTAACACGAATGTTCCGGCTTTAGCTGTGGCGCGGAATAGGCGTTTTCACTCATAAAGTTGAGGTTCCTGAATCGATTGGGGGAGTGGGGCAAGGTCTGAAGTATGACGGCGATGGTGTAACGAACGACGATGGCTTGACCGCGACTACATGACGACGATGGCACAAAACGATCGACGAGGGCCCGACAACGGAATGATGGCTTTGGCAGTAAGTAACTTTCCTTTTGCTTTCGTAGCCCAATTGCGTCCGACTTTGGCTTTGCACACGGGCTCGGATCGTAGCCTGCGCCGACTTAAACATGACTTCGGTTCTCTCCGTGCATGTACCCGTACTGTGCCCATACTTCCTGCAAATTGTAGTTATTGATCCCGATATCTCGAATCGACTTTCTCGTTTGACCGAGTTTTGACGATCAGTGCGCCTCTATGGTGCCAAATTTCTATTAATCCGCTAAGCAGAACAAATGAAGCGTCCGCTCGTGAACGCGGAAAATGCGATACAAAAAAAAAAGGAACCGAGGTATGAATGCGAGGATTCAGTAAAAAGAATGCATTTGGAGTACGTGGTGGGTGGTTCATTTGAATAAATTATGGTCTTCGCACACGCGGGGCTCACCAGGAAGCGCTTTCCTTGGAAAAGCAACCGGTATTGCTACTTCGTGCGGGAACGTTTCTTATATTAATATTTTGGGTATGCTTACCGCACGTAAATCCTATGTTTTATGCATACAGATAAGGTAATGGAAGGTGAACTCACTTGCTCCTTCTTTCTTTTTTCATCCTAGAAACAACAACACGGGCGATTCATTTCCTGTTTATAGGTTTTCTGTGTTTCTTCCTTTTTTGGTTCCGCTTCTCTCGTGGCTCCTTGCTCCTATAAACCCCTGTATACAATTCTAACACACTTGTTTATCGAACTTTACATACATACATAACATACATATACAGGATGATCGACTGCAAGTTTTCCGACACTTTTAAGTTTCACCTGATGCAGATAACATAGTTCTAGTCTTAAGCTGGATTAATCAGACTTGCGGACATTTGTTGCACAAAAAATCGAAACACAATACCAGCTAATTAAAGAAAAACTCATAAAGAAAACGTATTCAATAATTAATTTACGGCATATATTGCAACACACGAATGGTGCCAATGAGCTTTGAGGGCGTATTCACTTGGAGTGAATTTCAAGAATTACGCAGACTTGGAGATTTGCGCCGTCAAATCAGCCGTAAAAATGCACTGTTGTTCCACTTTCTTAGTTTTTTTTAACGAAACGCTCTTTTATGCATTTAAACACAAATGCAACTGGAACACCCATTTATTTCGCACCGGAATTCGGGAAATATCCCAAAACTGGTGCCATCTTGGAGATTCATTTAAAGTGCATACGTCTTGCAAACTGACGGACTGCATTTCGTTAACTGCAATCTATGCCATAAAGAAAATAATCAGGAAAACATATAGTTAATTGTTTTGCCAATTAGTTGAAAGGTGTTTTGCTTTACCGTGCAATTAATGCCCTGCTCTTCGAATAATCCAGCTCAAGGAGAAGAATACTGCCATCTGCCACATCCGATTTTCAAAAATTCTAGAAAACCGTAAAGTGACCACCCCGTATACTATACATCTGGTTGCAAATTTTACACCTAGCAGTTTAAACAACACTGAATAATAAATAAATTCCAATCACAAAATCGCAATCGCAAAACGGACGAGGCAAATCCTGATGTCTTAGTCGTGATGAACCGTAACTCTGGAATCCTCGACATTAGGCTTGAGGAACACTAAGCGGGAATATAATATATATAGTTCAAGTTTGCTTAATAAATAACTCTTCTGCATTAGCAAACAAATGCCCATATCGCGAAAGAAAATTTTGTAAGCCAGAAGAGACGCGGAGGCGATGGAGGTTTTCCGTGACGGCATAGATTCTTTATATGTAAACCTTTTGTGCACGCTTGTTGATATGTGTTCTCGTTTGTTTACATGCGAATCAATCTTTTGGAGATTAAGAGATTTAGTTTATTTTACCACATCATTATATTTGTACCACAACAGAATCGACGATACTTAATCGAAAATGAGACAGACAGACAGACAGACAGACAGACAGACAGACAGACAGACAGACAGACAGACACAGACAGACACAGACAGACAGACAGACAGACAGACAGACAGACAGACAGACAGACAGACAGACAGATAGATAGATAGATAGATAGATAGATAGATAGATAGATAGATAGATAGATAGATAGATAGATAGATAGATAGATAGATAGATAGATAGATTACAAAAACTGTTTTTCCAAAAAAAAAAAATAGTTGCCGCAAACACAGCTACACCAATACGTTTTATTGATCATTCGCTTGGGAACAGTAGAGCTAGCGCGGTAGCACTGCAACAGGTTTTACAGCAATACAGCCCCACATTTACAAACAGGCCGGCCTGATTCGACATGGGGTCCGCTGTGTTCGGAAGGCGCGCCTCTGACATTGTCGCTGAAATACGTGCGGAATTCGTCCTTTCACGAAACACTCCGATGACGCCACAGAAAGTTCCCATAAGAAACAGAAGCTCGAGAAATGGGACCGAGATGAAACGCGTGCTTAATGTGAACGAGGTGAGGCACTTGCCTTCTTCCTTCAATAAAGGAGTCACACACGCACCATAATCCAAAAAAAACAAACTAGGGCGACGGACTTCGGTGCGCAACGTTGTGTAGCGTGTGATCTTTTTTTTCTGTCTACATCGGCACTACGGGGCTGGGGAACGACTGGAATGCGTGGTCATTACGCCGCGAGAGTTCCCATGCATTCTCCATCGGGCACAAGCTGAGTATTTCCAGAAGAGGAGTACCCTCTCGTCCCCGGCGCTGTAATTAATCTCCCTCGCCATCTCACCGTCCATGTGCTTGTTCCTAGATTGATGCGACATTGCTGGCCGCGTTTCGGCTCGCTTCTATTCGCTTTTCTAGTTCTCGCGTCACGGCTTAAATACTTCCTCTTGCACGTGCAAGGAGCCGACGTATGACTTCTCGCAGCAATCTAACTAGTATAGCACGTCTTCCCTGCGAGATGCGTCGATTTCCTTTCCTCGCCCATTCCTGCCTTGTTCTAACCCATTCTAGGGATGGCTTCGCTTAAAACGACGTTGCTTCACTTAGCCTCACTCCAACTTCCTCATCCTCACCCACACTGTACATCGTGGTGTCGTTGACGTCAGGGAGAGGAAAAAAAGAATGGAACGTTTGACTGCTTTTTTAATACCATCTTTTCGCGCATGGATGGATTGTTTGATGGTCGCTTGCAGCTGCTTATTGCACGGCTTTATTAAAATTTCGCAGGTGTGAGTAAGTTCCCTTGTTCCTACGCGTTCTCTTTTCGCCAAGAGTCGTGTCTGCTTCTCTTGGCGTTTCCGCGCGCGCCGGTTCCCTGCATTGTAAACCGTTTTTTTTCTTGCTTTCTTGTTCTGCTTGGTTCCCAGAACACCACGCTCAATGTGCGCCAAACAGCCCAAGTTCCAGTGCTTCTTCGAAACCCCACACGCAGGGCAGCGACAGGCTATGGAGTTGAGTTGCCAGTCTCGGCTCCGTGTTTTAGATAAGGGAGAGGATTGCTCGCACCTTCATTCGTGCCCCTAATCCATGCGTGAAGGTTCCATTTAGCCCGCGACGTGTGGAGGTGGGATGGGACGCTAGCAGGGGAACAGCCTTTCTTCCTGTCTCTTTCTTTAGTTTTTTCTGGTTTAGCTGTTCCAACCCATAGCTTCTCCCTGCAACTCACAACGTTTTGTACGACTCGGCGTACGTTCAATTGAAATCCCCACTCATGTCTATCCGTTCTCGAATCTTTCAAGCCGTGTATATATGCGGGCTGGACGTTTTCAATCACACGTTCGTGAAAGCACTGGAATGCTAGCTCTCATCACGCGGCGGCTGCGCTTGCCTAATGGTGCAAGGCGTCGTAGAATGGGTAATTAAGAAGCAAAAGTTTCGAGGCCTCTTCAAAATAAAAAAAATACTAGCGAATTTCACGCATTTGCAGATACGTTCGAGCAAGGCTTTCATTGGTTTTCGCAAAAGAAAAGAAGATGGTATTGTTGACTTTAGTACCCTTTGCCTGTAGGGAGCCCATTACCAAGATGGACAGGTGTTCACCCAAAGAGGCTCTCTTAACGTGAGGTTGTAGGGCTCGAACATGCGGACGAAAGTAGCATAACTTTAATTCACACCTCCTCCAGTACCTCTAACATTACGGGGATTATGACACCTGAGGAACATTCAAACGTACATACCCTTCCCATAGGTCACTTTAGCATTTGCGGTTCCGTAATGACGTGCAGCAGTCAATGTGCTACCTGCGTTTCCGCTGGCAACCATTTATAACTGTCCACAAAGTAGACGATCGTTGCATACGGTTGTTCTTATGCATCACCGCATACTGAATCATGTTTGCCGAAGCTCTGGGCGAATGAATTTCCGTCCGACTCAAGAGAGAGACAGAAGAAAGGGGAAATGCAGGGAGTTTAACCATATGCGTAGATCCGGTTTGCTACTCTACGCTGGCGAGAGATGGGAGGGGGGGGTAAAGTAATAGCAAAGTAGAGATAAAGAAAGAAAGGAGCATATACATACAATCATAGTCAAATACTGTCACCGTATACCGTCACCACACAGCACAGTAGCACTTGGAGGACTACAAAAATCTGTTCAGGCTACAGCCGCTTGTCCAATTCTGTCGCCCTTAAAAAGTGAAACAGTGCCTTCGTCGCCCTCAGCTGCGATGGATTCTGATTTCGGCATTCTAAAATAAGTTCGTGTGTTACAGGTCTTTGGTCGAAACGCGCTATCACGATTTCGAGCGATCGTCTCTGTAAATTGTAGCTAGGACAGTCACAGAGAATCTGTCACAGATTTCTTGGCATAATAACTTGTAGAGATCTCTCATGGAGCCCGCACGTGACCTACTTAAAGCTGCGTCTGACAGCAATCTCCCAGCTTTTTAAGTTTCTGGGCGGAAAGACTTGGGGCATGTCAGTTCATGAAATGTTCTAATTATACAGGGCTCTCTTTCTGAGCTTCTTGAGATACTGTTTGCCCGTACGGACCAACACTTGCCAGACAAATCTTCGTCCTGTACAGGCTATACAAGCTCGGACTCTCATGGTTTGTCTTGGTTTGCCAAAATGCACATCGAGAGTGGCGACTATTGCAATTGCCCAGGACCATCCCATACAAAGACACATTGCGGTGGAAGTGTTGAGAGTGCACATTAGGCCCATTGCCCGTGCCCGTTCCCATCATCTGGCAAAACTGCCGTTAGAAAGGCCGCAGGTACCACTGTGTGCAATGATTTCGGATTACTAAATCCGCCTTCCATCAGGCTTCACCCCTGCAACTAGGCCATCGACTCCTCCATGGAGTTTGGCTGGACCTGCATAGTACCTAACCATACCAGGAATCAGGAAAAAATCTGAGCTGTCATCACCTGCTCTTAAACAACTAATTCTGCTCATTTAGCACGAGAAGTACGCCAACCATTTACACATGTAAACTGATAGATCAGAAACTCCCCAGTGTTCCTCTGGAGCCGTGGTTTTCCCAGGGAAGGCCACCACCATCAGTTTCAAGACGTGTCACCCAACGAAACTGACGGCTGGCGAACTTGCAGCTCTTCGCTCTCCACTTCGTCTTGTCAGCCAAGAACAGCCTCGAAGATGGTCAGTATTCAGTGACTCGAAGGCAGCACTGCAGTCTTTGCTATCAGCCCGGCGGCGTGGACCACACGAACTACGGGTATTCGAGATTAGATAACTCATCCATACCTTGCCTGAGAAAGGACACCACGTGACATTTCTGTGGCTTCCAAGTCACTGCGGCATCATAGGGAACGAACACGCCGATAAAGCTGCTAGAGGAGCTGATACCATTATCCAGGGCAGATAGATGGATGGATGGATAGATGGATGAAAAACTTTATTAGGGTCCTTTAGGGCGCGCCCTAATTTCAAGGACAGATTCCGCTAGAAAACTTCGAATGCTCACCCATAATATCAGGCCTCCTTGTGGAACGCAGGAAGTTTTCAAAACTACCGGCTGCACAACCTAGACTCCTCTCTACGCCTTTCCATTCCAGCTGGCCTCTGCCGTCGCGAAGCTATCCTGCTTTGTCTAATATGGCTAGTGGTGGCCTTCACTAAGTCCTCTGCATTGCGAATCGGATGGGCCGACGACGCCTCGTGTGATGACTGTGATAGAGAGGAGGCTCTTCGTCCGAGCCAAGTTTCTCGCTACGCAAGTTTGCATACCCTACGCTGTTGGATAGCGACAGCCAAGTTAAATGAACACCAAGAAGAATATTACGTTTGATTGGCACGTTAAGCTAACAGAACAACAAAAATGACATTCTTACTCCGTGGGGAGACTCCGGAAGAGAGAGTGAGAGAGAAAGATAGCAAAGGGAGAAGGCAGTGGTAAAACCAGAAAAGCCTGTGGTTGGCTACCCTAAGCTCGGGATAAGAAACCGAAAAGAAGGAACGACGCGGCAGGCACTCGTCTACGTGCTCAGACGATGAAGTTCAAGGCCAGGCAAGAACCAAGAACAAAATACGGGTGGAGATGCCACCGTGAAGGTCCGCGCTCGAGCTCTTCCTGACCTCCCGAATTTCGATATCATCCTAAGATAAACCAATTACTCGAGCTTTCCGGCACGCCGTTGGAGTGTGTGTAGGAATAGTAATTTAAAATTGGCAAAAGAAGTCTCAGAAACCAGTAGTTGTCGCGGCCTGCTGGTTGACGTTTTCGTACTCCGGATGTAGTGTGTGAGATTGCTGTACGTAAGTTAGCTTTTATTAGGTACAGCCCACTTAGTGCTTAAAATTACAGTTCGTATATTATTAGACGCCTACACTTTATTCTACGTGTATTACGAGGTAAAGAAAGTCCAGGCTAAGGAGCCGCACGAACGTCCCACAATGCCTGACGAACGCACACGCTGTCGTAGGCGCGCTAGTTTGTGAGTAAGTACCCAGAATTGTGCGGTCTCCCGACGACAGACGAAATGTCATCGACCAGTGCCGTAACTTGGTGTCAGCGCTGCATTATTAGCCCCGTGCACACGTGGGCATACAACGGGAGGAACTGCGAATGACGTATGATAGGGTAGTTTCGTTTTGGAGAACTTAGCTTGGCTTGGCTAAAAGACATCCTCGACTGGTTAACGACGAAAGCAAGTCGATAGGAAACCGCAAAATATACGTAGCGATTTCTATAGAAGTAATCGAACGCTTCGGGAAGCATGAATCGCGGGAACATGGGCTTGATAAAGAAAATAGTAATTTTTCACAACAATGACCCTACACTACCGCTTGCCTTCCATCAATACCGGCGTATGATAGCTATCACGCTCATTAATCATTGTTTTCGGCATGCTTCCAGTGAACGATTACGTCCCCACTGTATATAGAAGAATTCTAATAAAGAAGGTACCACAGCATTTTGCGAGTTATCATTTCATGAGGATACACTCTGACAGGAAAGGTTTTCATTGCACTAGAGAAAAATGGGCACCAAGCAAATTGTTTGTGATTTCCAGCAACGGCGAACAGTTTGATTACAGAGCGTTCGAAACGAGCAGAATAGTCAACCTAGCCAGGTTGGCGAACTTTCCCAGCACAATTGTAAAGACGCAAAAATGCTTGCAGAAACGCGAGGCCACATTAGGTTAGTGGTGCCGCCGCTTTAACTTGAACTTCAAGAGAAAAAAAACCCGAGCCTACATTTTCTCCACTAGTGTTTACCTCATGTTTTTTTTTTTTGGCAAATAAAACGAAACCAGCACCTCGAAATTCGTACCTTACTAACACAAACGCATGAACCCTTTTTTAACGCCACCCTCGAAACACCACTACGCGCAAGCACGCGATATGCATGTCGTTTATAACGTGCACATTTCCTTTCCTTAGTGCCATCCCGAGACTGCACGTTCTGCCAGCAGCAAGCGATATGGATAGCTTGCTGTACAGCACGATGCAAACGCTCGGCGCGCAGCTCACGGAAGAGGTTGTTCTTAGACTTGCGTTGCGAGCGCCACATTCGCTCTGCGCTGTTTGCCACGCCAGGCACGTTGATTATAGTCACGCTGCTTTCCCTCCTCCTCCTTCTCGGCGTTGCTTGGAGCTTCTATTCTTGCAGCGAATGCTTTGCCTCCAGAGGCGTGCAACGGTTACGCTGTGGAGAACCACTGTCGGGGCATTGCGGCATGCACTGGAGGCCATTTCTATAGGCTTAGGCAAACTGGGAGCTTTTTTTTTTGGGTGTCGGCACTCGAATACCAACGTGGCGCTGGCGTGCTTGCGAAACACTCCTCGTTCGTTCGTATGCCCCATTGTGCCACGTGATCCCCGATTTTCGGGCGTTCTGAACGCGCGTTTCCGTTGTTCCTGCTTCCCGGTGCGAGCGACGACCCGCTGTTTGACAGGGCGTGCGCCGTGCACGGTAGCGTGGGTCGCCTTGTTGCGAACGTCCTGATGCTGCACACATTGCGAAGCCTCGTCACGTGTTCAGCCCTTTCTCTCCAACACTGCGCCTGCAGCAGGCTCTGCTCAGTTACCTTCTCCCTCTCTTTTATCCGCGCGCGATGGCTTTTGGACGCGTGGCTTGTCAGAAGATCTAAATGTAGAAGAAAAAAAATATTGTGTATACCCCACGCGCTGCGGGAATTGGTGTAAGCGAAGCTTTCAGTGTTGTTTACTTTGATTGACCATAATTAGTGGTGATGTTGACGACTAAGTTGAATTTATGCAGCGTTTAGTCTAATACGAGAGAGGTGAGTTGATGATAAACGTTACCTTTCGCGCACAACTACTGTTAGTCTGCGTAGTACACGGGACACAAAAGCGAGGCGTGTTTCCTTGAGACGACGTCACGCGCCATTGTTCGTAACCTCCGCGAAAGATAGCGTTGTCATTTGCTTAGGCGGCACATCGCATCGTGCCAGAAGTGTTCAAGGTTAATTACAATATTATGCTGTCCGTGCAAAAACAACAACCGGATCATAAGGCAGGCCGCAGTGGGGCACTACGGATTAATTTTGAGCTCCTGGTTTTCGCGCAACTGGATCTATGTGCAAGAGCGCTATTGTGTTTCGCCCTCAGCTAAATGCGGCTGCCGTGGTCGGGATCGGATCTGCAACCTCGAGCAATGCCATAACCGCAAAACTACAACGGCAGGCCAGAAGTGTCCATTTGACTTGAGACCGCTTCCGCATTGTCGCCTAGACGCTGCGACGTTTCAATGCGGCTGTGCACCTCCACAGAATGTGTCAGTTGCCGGCTTGACACATTTCCGTGGTGTTTATTTTTCATAAATATAAGAAACGTAGTGTACCGTACCTTGAACCTAAATCTATCCAGTTTGTCCGCAACCGCTGACGCGCGTCTAGCAGCCTTTTCACGCCGCCTATTCCCTCTAAACCCATCCCACCATGTGTGGGAACTGCGAGCGAAGAATGGCAAGGCTTTCATTCACTCGTTTCGTTACTGCATCGGTTCTACCTATTCTCTACCTCGTCTACCTACATGCACTTTACCGTTCTCTTTGCCTCCCCTCTGCACTCTTGCGCCTGAGTTGAAAGGTAAGCGCTGTAGTTTATGAAACGTTTATTCGGGGGGTGACGGTTAATTACAGCTGTAAAGAGGGTGTTGTCACAACGCACAGGGAGTTCCAAAGAGCGTTGGGCCCATGCAACGCGATGGAAAGATCCAAACAAGTTTCTTCCGTCGTCTTTCCTCTCTGCCTTCTTCCTGTGACGTATACACACGATCTGAACCACCCCCCGACATGGTGCGCCAGACAGCAGCCATGGTGGCATAAAGTCGAAGGATGAGGAGGAAGAAGCTTCGCTGTAAACCAAAACAACAGTCGCTATTACTACGCCACGGTTTCCTGAACAAGGTTCATACGACAGCAGTAACAGGAAATAATTCGATCTTGTCTCGACGTGAGGCAAAGATTGTAATGGGAGCATCAGATACTCGCGGAAGTGGCTCGATGCTGCAGATGGCTGGAGGAAAAGGCAAAATAAAGATTCTACTTCTATACGTAAAAAGAAAAATAACAAGAAAGTTGCGGTGCTTATTGTAGCCATGGTGATCGTCATCATCTTCGGCTGCACAGTCGTCGCTATCACCCACAACAAAACCAACAGCCACAATAATCAATCTGTGTCCCGCTGCAGGAAAAAAAAAAACCTTCGCCCGACAATGTCTATTTACGAACGTCGTGAGTCAGCCGACTGTACGATAGCGGCGGCAGATTTCATAGGCTTATCGCTCTGATTAACTACACTTTCCTTTTATTGACACCCAATCTGTTGCTCGAATCGATCAGCGCTTACGTGCTCACTGTGTTGGCCTGCCCGGCCGCAGTTCTTTGTCTTCATACATGCTAGACTCTAATCCACCATATTTTGCCACATAATCCATCCGGATTTTCATCCGGTCTGGTTGCGTCAAAGCTGTATTTCACCATTCCATCGCTCGTTGTGCAGTTCTTAGCTTTGCCGTACCCCAGATCAGGGTAGACAACCAGGCGGATTTCTGGTTAACATACCTGCTTTCTCTCTTTATTTCCTCCTCCTCATCCTCGTCCATCCGTCGAAGGCGCCGAGTAGAATTACTACAAGAATGCTAGCGCCAGCTAAAGCGCACAGTTAAACCTATCGACCATAATGAAGAAATTACCTTTGAGCAACGCTCTTGGGTGTTAACTATGACGAGCAGTCTCTGAGAAACACCCCATCCGTTCAAACATACGGTTAGACTTTGCAAAGAAATCAGGGAGATCCTTTGTCAAAGTGGTTGTGTCGATTGGCCGGGGTTGTCACCTACTTGTTATGTTAACTTGAAATATTGAGTGACCTTCTAGCATTCGGCGGTATATTATGGTTATCATGTTTCGTTATAGATTTATCTTTATGCACTGTTCTTCCTTTCCATAGCTCACACTTCATTTTTAGAAGGTGGTTTCGCGGCCAAGGATACGGAGGAATGCATTTCTTTGTTTAGAGAGTATTTTTTTCGCTCTAGCAGTTTCCAGCATGTCAAAAAATGTTTGTAACGGATACCCGTTTATTCACGACCGGAGCTTACCGTTGCCATAGCAACATCATTACTCTATTCCCGCTTCTGATGTCAAGGGTCTGTAATGTTTTAAGAATAGGGGAAGCAATATAAACGCGTCTGTGGAAATATTAGGAATAGTACCAATGACATTTACTAAGAAATGTGCATGTGCTTCAGAGAATAATAAAAACGATGTCCTGATCTGGGATTCCGCAACGCCTTCGGAAACATCAATCTCTTGCGCAGTCACGAGCAAGATAAATTTCAGATTTCATAGCAACCATGAAAAAAAGTGTTTTCAATTCATTTAACTGTAAAATTTCGCACAAACTCTTGCTTAGTTGTTCAGAAAGTCTCTCCACTTCGTATACTGTATGTGGAGCTTGAAAGTACCTTTCAACCACTGCTTGTCGCCGTTCTTATATTGTTTTCATTAAAGCGCAATCATCGCAAGCAGGATGACAATGTTCCGGCTAGGCTAATATCTGCAACCCTGATTAGCCTGTCTCAGTCTCTCTCACAATTTCGGCATCCGTATCTAAGGCGAAGAAATGAAGCTAACCTCGTGCTGGGTGTTTGTATTTGGTGCAGTTGAAACTGAATCCTTTGTTCGCTACTTTTCGCGCGCAGTGCTCGAGCATGTTCAGGAAGCGATAAAACACATGCTAGGCGTAAAGTACACTCCATAAACTACGTTGTAACCTCCACATTCACGTTAGTAAATGTTCTGCATTCACCACGAGTTTGTTGTACCGACCCTGTCAGCGTTCTTATTCGCACTGCAACCTGCCTTGAATGTTACGTTGTGTTGTCGCTCTG
Source organism: Dermacentor variabilis (assembly GCF_050947875.1). Lineage (NCBI taxonomy): Eukaryota > Metazoa > Arthropoda > Arachnida > Ixodida > Ixodidae > Dermacentor > Dermacentor variabilis. Next base: position 47,049,005 of record NC_134575.1, on the reverse strand, counting down.
TACTTATTCAACACCACATGCTCGTTTTCTTCCGTAAAAAAAATTTATGTGTAAGCGTGCGCACTGGGTGGTGTTTAGTAGAAGTGGATTTATTAGAATATTACCTGCGGCAGACAGCGCCGTTCTGTCAAGAAAGCTGGAATGCTGGAAGACGTCGACGTTCCTTGAACGACAGACGGCAGTGCGACGGCAGCTGAGATAAAAAGTTTCACAAATTACATTAGACTTGCTCTTTTTAGGGTACAATTTCTTACTACGGGGTCTGAATCGGAGCGGTAACGAAGCCATGAACGTTAGGCGGAAATCTGTGCTTAAGGCCCAATTTGAGAAAAAAGTTCTCAGAATGATTGGCGAAATGCGTCGATGTTCTTGATCAGACTTAGCGGAAATTTATTCTGCATCACCCAGCGAGACAAGGGATTGAGCAGAGCGCACTGTGTCAGTGCGTTAGCACGTCCTTTGTACGAAGTAAAGAAAAACGATGATCACGTGACAAAATCATCCTTGTCATCATCCTTATCAACAACAACGACAACCTAGAAATCATCATCTTCATCACTACAAACACTGCAATCAGCACTGCGATCCTTTAACGGTTCGGAAAGCAAACCAATTCACTGCCCTGGTGTGATCGGTCAAAATAGAGCTTTTGGTTTTACTGACGAAAGCGCTATTCCGACCAATCCCGAAAGGGCAAATTAGCGATTCCATTTCCAAATTGCTGCAAGTTCGCGCCCCGGCATCACTACTAGCCCCGAGAACAGCAAACAGAAAAGAAGATGATAGCAAGATCATCGCCCTAATAGCAATTATTAATGTCGTGGCCATCGTCAGCATGCTAACCATAATCACGACCACCACCATCAACAACAAAACGGCAAGAAAGCTTTCATTTTTTTGCGATTTACGTGCCAGAACGACAATGTCAATATGGGACACACCGCAGTCACGAGTTCCGCAATGCTTTTGGCCACCTGAATGTTTTTGGCGTGCAGCCAATGCACGGTAAACGAAAACTCCCCCCTCCCCCCCCCCCCCCCCCCCCCCCCCCCAGCCACCGCATTCATACCGATGATTTCGCTCTGAGCATAGCAGCGCGACAAGCACATCGCTAGCGAAGCGGGTAAGAATGCGAAGGATAACGGTGCAAACGGCAAAACATCATCATTATCGTTAGCAACGTCATTACAACAGCAGCTACAACTACTACAAGCAACAAAGGCGGGTTTCTTCTTTGAATGCTGGTTTCAGCGATGTTAATTGTGTACACATTGTCATCGCCTTAACCCCCCCCCCTTTTTCGCACGGAAGAGAAGGTCCTCTAATGGCGGATTTCATTAACTAAAACACACCCCGAATTCGCTTTGCTGGCATCCCCCCGATCGACGCACGTCGAATTTAACGCGATTCTCCCTCTGGTGTTGCCTACAGTGTGTCCCTTCTATTTGAGTCTCTCGACGTGGTTTAGTTTTGTTGTCTGTGCTCGTGCCTTGTGAATCCATAAGCCGATTACGTGGCAAATCGGAATCAAAATCAGAATAGTTTTACGGCGAAGTTGTTTATGGCTAGGTTCTGGCTGATCTACTCTCAGTGGACATGGACCAATAATTTTTCATACGTGGGCCCATCCCGAATATAGCTAAATACCGGGCCGACCCGCGGCGGAGGGTCAGTACGCCATTGAGGGGCCCACATACACAGCTTCACTGGTCACCCTTCTGCACAGAGTGGAAGGGCACTGAATTTTTTATTACGCATAAGATATGTTACTTGTACATGGTATATACAAGAGGAGGCACCATACTCATAGATTGAAAGGGGGACCTCTTATAATATCGAAATTAATTATTTATTTAGTGCAGCGTCCGCGGTAATAAATAACAAGAAATAATAACGTGTCACTGCTACTTGATAAACACGGAATTCCATAAGCTCAAGAATCAAGCGCGAAGGTTGTACTTAAACACATTAATAGTGCAGGATTCCTTAAGATTATGCGGTAATGAATTACAAATCGGTGTAGCCGCAAACCGTTCAGGCCATGTAGGCAATGAAATGCAAGCAATGAAGACCAAGGGCCACTGTCTTTCGGCCGGCATTAGCGGAGTGCATGTCGCGCTTTGTTTCAGTTACAAACTTTACTCGAGTTTAACAGCACAAAAAAAAGTGGCTCGACACTGTATGAAGCTACCTACGCCTTTGATTCACGTGTGCTGAAAGGCAATCACGTCGACTCGACAGTTACGAACTAAGAGCACTATAGCCATATCTCGTGCTAACGCTTGAGCGTGCCACCATCAGAACACTTCGTCAAGCACGCGCATTCTGGGTAGCACATAAATTTCTCTAAACTTTCGGGTATTTGACTTCGAAGGACGTACTTTTTTTTTACTGGCTGATCTGAAATGCCAAATTTAGTATAAGTCGTTTTCAGCGTGTAATATATCCGCAGTCGAACCGTTTTCACGAAGATAAAAAAAAAAGGCAAACGGGTTGAAATGGCCGAATAATCACGCTATACGGAAGGAAACGTTGCCTAAATTAACGTAGCGTGTGCGTGGGTAACCAGAAAGCATGTGCCACGCGACTTCCTTCTTTATGTTCTTAATATTCGTGCCTGCACAAGCACCGTGGCGTCTACCATGCAATACTTTCGTGCTTGGGGAAGGTCCAGAATAGATTTCCAGGGGCCAGAAACTTGTGGAATTTGCTTCCGACCATGAACTTAGCATTATGAACGATGGCAGTCCGACGTACTTGCGTGGTTCGAACTACAGCAGTTGCTTAGACTTGACCTTGGTGTCACGGCAACTTGGTCAAAATGTTCGATGGTTCTCTGACATCGAGGCTCATGGTAGTGACCATATTCCCACCTACTTAAGTATCACTGCATTTAGAAACTTCTCCTCCTGTACTTCCCGACAATCATATATAAGGTGGTCAACGTATAAGACAAAGGTGGAAGAGGCATGCAAACAAGGATTTACCGGCACCATTGAGAATCTTATTACAAGTGTACTGGAATCGTCTAAGTACACATTTACATCCGCTAAAAAACGTATGGATTTTGACATGGAACTTGAGCGACTTCGAACGATTCGCAGAAGAGCCGAGAGGCGATACAGGCGCACGAAGTCAATTCATGACCTTAGAGTCGCTCGACGTATACAGAAGAAAATCCAACGTCGTATGGACAGGCTGGAGGAGCAACGGTGGAAGACGTTCTGCGAATCACTTGACCCCCGCAAGCCGCTGTCTATCATATGGAGGACGGTGCGCGGCCTTGGCTCGTCTCCTTAGCAACGACACCCATTCTCAGCCCTAGCCCTCTATCAAGGCCGCTCACAGGTAGATATAGCCGAAGACTTCTGTGTGAAGATTGCGGGCAGTGTGGTCACCATCAGTAGCGAAATTCTGGGTGAGGTTCCTGCGACACGCTTCCCAGAATTGAATGTGTCCTTCTCACTTGAGGAATTGGACGCTGCTTTGGCCTCCTGCAGACGCTCATCGTCGCCAGGACCAGACGGCATCACCTACGCTGCTTTATGCCACCTAGGTGAAGATGGCCGAAGCAGACTACTGGAATGTTATAACCAGTCATGGAATGATGGCGTCGTTCCTGAGCGGTGGAAGTCCAGCCGCTTGGTACCACTCCTGAAGCCTGGAAAGTCGCCACTTGACCTAGCATCCTACCGAGCCATTGCGCTGTCCAGCTGTGTTGGGAAGGTCATGGAAAGAATGATTCTCACCCGCCTAGAATGGTATCTTGAGCGCCACAACGTATACCCCGATGCCACGGCTGGTTTTAGAAGAGGCCGTTCCTCTATTGACAACGTCATCGACCTAGTCACGTCTGTACAACAAGAAAAACACCACAAGCGTATATCGGTTGCACTATTCCTCGACGTGAAAAGCGCTTATGATAATGTAACGCATGAAGCAATTCTTGATGCCCTGGAAAATAACGGAATTGGTGGACGCATGTTTCGGTGGATTCGGAGCTATCTATTCAAAAGATCCTTCTTTGTGCACAGTGCAGATGGCCGAACTGCTGACCATTACACTTACCGTGGCGTCCCTCAGGGTGGGGTTCTTAGCCCCACTTTGTTCAACCTTGCAATCCTTGGCCTTGCCGACGTTCTACCATATACAGTAAACTTTTCAATATATGCTGACGACATATGCATATGGGCCTCGGCAGTTACACGTCTCCAGGTGCGTGCACGGCTCCAAAAAGCAGTGACCCTAACATCATCGTACCTGAGTGCGCAAGGCCTCAGCATTTCGACCGAGAAGTGCGCCTTAGTCGCCTTTACCCACAAGCCCATGACCTGGTACCCCATTTCTATTGACCACCAACCAATTTCCTACGCAAAAACTCACCGATTCCTAGGCGTTATTATAGACAGAGACCTTTCATGGAGCCCCCACACTCATACTTGAAGAAGAGGCTTACTTCTATCTCCCATATACTAAGGTTTCTTGCCGGAAAAACGTGGGGCACATCCGTGGCATCTATGCTTCAACTATACAGGACGCTCTTCCTAGGATACTTGCGATACAGCACACCGGTGCTGTCCAATGCTAACAAAACTAACATCCATGTCCTACAGAGCATTCAAGGCCAAGCCCTTCGAACATGTCTGGGGCTACCTCGCAATGCTTCAACCGTGGCAACAATTGCCACCGCGAGAGACAACCCAATAAGGACCTATATAGATATCGACGCACTCCGGGCGCATGTTCGCTATATTTCCAGAGTCCCTGACCACCATCTCGCTCACTTGCCTGAGAAAAGACCCAAGGCAGCGTTCTCCAGATCAATTGCGGCTAACCGGCACTCTTTGTCTTTGAGGCACTCACCCGCAACAAGAACGCCATCCCCTATGTGGTGCTTGAAGAAGCCTCCTGTGTACCTCGCTGTTCCAGGAATAGTGAAGAAAGCTAGCCTGACCACCGCGGCTCTCAAGCAGATCACATTGGAACTTCTGCATTGTTCATACGCTAACCGAATTCATGTTTACACGGATGGTTCCGTCTCGGAAAATTCTACGGGCGCCGTTGTTCTACCATCTCAATCGGTCGTCATCAAGTTCAAGACTTCACACGTAACGACATCTACAGGTTCCGAACTGGCCGCTCTTCGCGCTGCTGTCGAATACATTGAAAAAGAACCGCCCAACAAATGGGCAATATTTTGTGACTCGAAAGCAGCCCTCCAGAGCTTGCGAAGTTTACGACGTGGCAATTATGAACAGCTGGTGTCACAAATCAACGAAACCTGCCATTGCGCATCTGAAAGAGGACATGATATCATATTTCAGTGGCTGCCGGGACACTGTGGCATCGTTGGTAATCACCTCGCCGATGACGCTGCCCGACGTGCCCAGGCTGGCTCACCGACACTCCTTATACCTTTATCCAGAGTCGACGCGGCAAGAGAGCTTCGCAGTCTCGCTCGTGCAATCACGTTAGGTTGCTGGCATACACCACAGAACTCTAAGTGTCGTTTACACAGCCTCGACCCATCACTGAAACTTACATTACCAGCGAACCTTCCACGACGTGACGCAACACTGCTGTGTCGGCTGTGGGTAGGAGTAGCATTCACCAACTCCTACAGCTACCGTATTGGAATGGCGGATTCACCAATGTGCGCTAAGTGCAAGTGTGAGGAGACCATCAGTCACCTTCTGTGCCACTGTTCTCGCTTCGATAATCAACGTGAGACTCTCCAGTGTGCCTTAAATAGACTGGATGACAGGCCATTTACGGAAGCGAAGATCTTGGGAGCCTGGCCTCACAGTTCATTGGCCCAGAAAGCCGTTCGAGCGCTTTTTCGCTACCTGAGGGCAACAGACTTGTGTGCCCGACTATAGACGTCCTACACTTAAGTTCTCTCTCTTCCTCTTTCACTCCCCATACCCCTCCCCACGTGTAGGGTAGCAAACTGGACTCAGTCTAGTTAACCTCCCTGCCTTTCCGTCTTCCCTTCTCTCTCTCTCTCTCTTTCGTGTCGTTGATGTTGATGTTGTCAACGTTGTTGTTGCCTGACAGGTATGGTGCACTGCATATAGGGCATGCATAGATTCACGCTGTTAGTATACCTTCGATATATCCCTAACCTCGTTCACTCTATCAATGGTGTACCGTTATCGCTGTACGTATTTTGCACCGTTCCCGTCATGCAACACGCTCGCTTCTTTTTTTACTTCACCCTACAACGTCACGTGATGGCGAATTGGCCACATGCCAATGACCTCGCTGATGAGGAGGAAAACGAAATACGAAATGACAAGAAGAATCACGAGCCCGTTGGTAACACCATATGGTTATTCGGTGCTGTTAGGAAACAGATGAGGATTCAACAGTAAACTTGTTATCCTTCACTGAGCCTCTGATTCGGATCATATATTTGCCGATAATGAGCATGCGCACGCTGAACGACGGCAGCAGTAGTTTAGCATAAAGGAGAGCGAAGTGCCAGACGTGCTTAAAAAGAACAAACAACAGTTCGCTTGGTCTCGCTAAAATCCATCTGAGCAATCCTCTTTAAGAAAATTTTTCAGCGCACGGTTCGTCCTGCACTAATAACTAATGAGCGATGCCTTCGTTATTCTAATGAGTGCTTTACTTTTATGTAGTTTTTATCCCACAATATTAAGAACACTAATCGGACAAACGTAAGTTTGAGGGGAGGCAAACAGCCTGAAGACGACTTACCTTGAATTACCCTAATAAGCTATAACTGCACCTAACTTTTGAATTGTCGCTGCGATTATTCATTCACCATAACAGACAAGCACGCGTTAGTTATCCTGCTTTGTTTATTTTATTAATCCTAACATACAAAAGAAGATATATTCTTCCAAAAGATGGAAGATTTTGGTATATAGTAAGAAAAGAAGGTAATATTTAACATTACCTTTTTTTCTTTCTTCTTTTCTCTTTTTCACCTTTATTATTTCAAATATTCCGCTGTTCTGGAACCTTTCTTTTTTATTGATGGTCATGTATATTTCTAAGTTTTTTGTTGTGTCTATTGCTGCATTAACGGTCATGTATATTTTGAAGTTCTTTCTTTTTTTGTTCTTGTTTGTATTGCATGTTGACTGACTGAATAAACTTTATTGAAACCAGCAAGAGATGGTGGCTGCGCCTAGGCCTCCCACGTGGGGACGTCGAGGTGTTGCCTCTTCGCCGCCTCGCAGGCCTGCTGAGTCGCCCAGAGTTGGTCGTCAAGGTTAGGGCTACGCAGGGCAGCGTGCCATCTCGACGAGAGGGTCGTGGGGTTAGTGTCGGGGTATTGGTGTGTACTGTCCCAAAGCATGTGTGGAAGTGTGGCTGGCTGTGTCTTGCAGATATGGCACGTGGGATTGGGGTAAATGTCTGGGTAGATCTTGTTATAAAGTTGTAACGAGGGGTAAGTATTGGTTTGTAGCAGGCGGAAAGTTGTAGCCTGCGCTCGGGATAGTTTGTTGTGTGGGCCGGGGAAGGTTCTACGCTCTAAGTCGAAGGACTTCACAAGATCATTGTAGCGTGTCAGGCGATCCCTACCGGGGGGGGGGGGGGGGGCAGCCTCCCCTTCTCCGGCGCGGTTAACTAGGCCTCGCGCTAGGGAGTGGGTAACCTCGTTGAGGTTGGGGAGGTGCGGGTGGACGGTGCCTACATGAGCCGGGAATCAGACGAGTGTAACCTGATGGTCGGTTGAGCGGGGTGCTTATTGCAAGATGCGCAGGGCTTGGTGTGAAAATTTTTGTCCTTTACTTTCAATTTCGTTTAGTCCATTTAGTTTTGCTGCATTTGCTCCTTGCAATTATATAATTTCCTTCGTTAGATTTATTGTAGCTGCTAATCTTGTTTTGCATTCTCTAATACTTACTTTCTGTTTCCTTATATATGATTTTAATGTAGTGCCCCTCGTTGCTTTAGAAAACGCATATTTATACATAACAGGAGGTCCCTATACAGTCTTTGACTATGGGACCTCCTTCTGTATATTATTCCTTTTTTATAACCTGTAATCTATAATGAATAAATCAATTGCAATTCAATCAATTTTAATTCTATGTATGCCGAAATGGTAAAAATGGTCATGCACGTACATTTAGGCGCACGTTAAATAAAAGTAGGCTGTCAAAATTATTCCCACACTATACCGTGCCTAATAATCATACTGAATTTGTGGCAATTAAAACCCCGGAAATTGCTGAATTTATTTACTCTTACTTTATACTGTTTACTGCAAAAAAAAAAGCACAAGCGAAACGCAAAAACGCCCGTTTCCGCTGCATTGAGGGCACGTTAAACATCCCCTCGTGGTCAAAATGAATCCGGAGTACCCCACTATGGCCTGCCTCATAATCAATTGTTTATTTTGGCAGATAAAACCCAATAACTCAATTCAATTCAAATACGCTCAAGCTGCCCTTCAAAAAAAAGTATTCTCAGTTGTACCGACGTTGAAGAGCAGGACAGTGACAGCGCTGAGTCGCGAATCTAACCCTTGGTTGGGCGAACTGGCGCCAAGAAAGACAGGTGACTCTCGAAAACACGACAGCGGCGAGAAAAATCATGGGTCGTCGAAATCTGATCGCATGGGTCAAGTCCATGCGCGATTTACGCAAGTCCATTACAGTGCATTTCAGAATATTCGGTCGCACTACCATACGACAGAATTGCCATCGCTTGCGCAATATGACTGGATAATTGCCTTTTTGCTACAAAATCCGCGATAACATACCAGAGTTTTAGAAAAGACGCGGATAAGCGACAAACCTATAGTAGTGACAATCGAGTGGACAAAGGTTCTTCATCAAAATGCAAAACAGTGCATGTTACAGTGCTCAGCGGTGATTCAAACGCGATGCTTGAGCTCATGGCTGCCGTAGGGAGCCTGCCCCTAAGATACTGGAGCCTCGCGCGTATCTAGGCGTCCTAGGCGCTGACATAATGCCCCCTAAGTCACCTGAATGTAGCCACAACAGCCAGCAGTGCCTCATGGTTTCTGCCAAGAGAGAAATTCATTTGCGGTAGTGCTACGAGCACGGTTACACTAAGCGTTTACGTGACAGTGGGCGACCAATCCGGGAGTTCGGTTTTCGTTTAAAGTCGTTCGATCCTCTCCTTTTCCGTTTTCGCGAACAAACGTAAACGAACCCGGCAACTCTAAAACGAGTTATCGTCACATCCAGCGAGAGAGAGAAGGGAGGAAGGAAAGGCAGGGAGGTTAACCAGGCTGAGTCCAGTTTGCTACCCTACACGTGGGGAGGGGGATCATTAAGTTACATTTTATCAAAAGGCACGTCCGTCTACGAGCTGCTCCTGGCCGGCAAGATAAAAGACTTGCGCAACATTTAGGAAATCCAGGGGCTCCAGGCTGCTGGCACTTCTGCGCCGCAGGTTAGCGTCTGGGCGATGCAGTCCCGAAATGCGTTCACGATGCGCCAAGAAAGCTCTCGCTTATCATCATACACCACGATGTCTCGTGGATCAATGGATGTCTGCTATTGGCGCCCCCTTTGACGCCAGCTCGTGGGTTGCGCCAGCAAGCTCTTGGTGGTTGCGCCATCATTGGATCGGAGTCTCCCGCGCCCCATCGGCTGCACACACACAAAAAAAATATAAATGTGCCACCAGCCATGCGGTCTCAGTTGAGTGTAGCGTTTGAATCGCTGAGCACAGTTTACGTAGGGCGTGATAATACATATGTCCAACTACTTCGTTGCCTCCGCCGCGTCGAGTTCCTGTCTTTCACAGCGCCCGTTGTTGCGCAGAAGTTCATGCAGCGATCACGAGCGTTGTCCTGTCTCTTGTTCTTTATGTCACACTAGACATTTGACACTTTTTATAGGTGTAAAGATGGTGTTTGTTGTTCCACGGCCAACACACTCACGATCAAGGAGCAAGATCGAATTGCTGGTGGGGGGCGAAGGAAATGTTCTTGTTCGTCGGAATTTTCAAGGCAAGGAAATAATGATCGCAGCTGTGACACGTCACGAAAAGTGCATTCAATAAACTTTCGAAGCTATCGCTGTCAAATTAACAAGCCAGATGATCCTGGCCACCGATAGTGGTCGCAATTATTACACAGTTTTTAACTACGTCTTTTCTCATCGCACGTGTAGGTAGACGTCGCTGTCTTGCTGAATAATTTTTTACAGCCCTAATGATAGGCGCACTGCCCCTGGCACAAGACATCACCCGCAAAGGTGTGAGATTTATGTAATATAGATTCGCCCCTATACCCTCGGTGTGTATGGGAAAGAGGGGAGAGAGAAATTTGAATGATAACTGGATAGGACCCGCCGTGGTTACTTAGCTGCTATGGTTTTGGGCTGCTAAGCACGAGGTCGCGGGTTCGAATGTCGGCCACGATGGCCGCATGTCGATGGGGACGAAATGCGAAAACACCCACGTACGTAGATTTAGGTCCACGTTAGAGAACTCCAGGCGGTCCGAATGATTCCCGAGCCCCTCACAATACGGCGTGCCTCATAATCAGTTCATGGTTTTGGTACGCGAAACCTCATAATTTAGTTTTTTAATAACTGGATATGGGTTAGTCTGTACCTACAGGCACGATATGCTACGCCAGTTGTAAGGAAGAATGAGAAGCAAGGGAAAGCGAGTGAGAGATACGAAACCAAAACACAACGCGCGTACACTTATAAATAACACAGACGCGATACAAGTTATGAAAATAGTTTAAAGTCTCGTTGACGCCCATGTATTCCGGGATCGCTCTAAGTGCCTTAGTACCACTGGAAAGTAGAAGCAGGGAATCGCAACGGTTAAAAATAATATCCTGCAGATGAAGTCACTTTTGATGACGCCGTTTAAATTATGGTTAAGAAATCCTTTGAGATAGCTAAGCGTCTGCAAAACAAATTAATTGTCTGCGTTCTGACCTACACTGCAGGTTGCAGACCAGAGGCCACTGAACAAGTCAACTGAAAGGAAAAAAAAAACTCTATTTTAAAGCGATAATAGTGAAATGTATAAGATGTGTGAGAGGGACATAGAAGTTGTAGTTAGTTACAGTAAGTAGTAAGTAATTGAAGTGGTAGTTGTAGTAACAGTATAGAGATAAAAGTAGTAGCAAAATTTGTAGCAGTAGCATAAATAGTCGTAGCAGTAGTAGAAGTAGCACAAATTGCAGAAGTAGTAGTAATAGTACCAGAAGTAGAAGTATAAGCAATATTATTGGCAGAAGTAGTAGTAGCAGTAATAGTAGAGTAGCAGTAGTCGTAGTAGCAGTAGTAGTAGTTAATAATGGTAAATAGTAGCAGTAGTCGTCGTAGTAAAATTATTGTCTTCCCTTGGGACAAGATGGCACGTACCCTTCTTGGTTGTTGGCCAAGTGCCACTAAACACAAGAGCACGAAAATCCTAGCCACCAGCCGAGTTTCTAATTGTTTTAATCTTTTTGTCGTTGGCCCCAAAATGTCGTCACGTTGCAGTGACTGTCCGGAATCAGGCAATTGAGCGTCGCGAAACTGACTCTTTATTGGGCGAACTTGTGCGCTCAAATGTGAGGCACGCTCACACACAACGACAGTGTTCAGCCCCGGCATCGATCGCCGAAATCTTGTCCAAGGGACACGTAGTTGCCTACAATAATTACTAGAGGGAATTCTGACGCTGCGATCGTTCAGCCGCCATGGCAATGATGGGCAGTACATGGATTTGTCCTGTATTCGAGGTTGTGCATTGCAACGTTCTTGTGGCTTCACGTATTACGCTTCATCTCTCTTCATTGGCCCAATGTTGAAAGCAATCTATACTTTTACTGCAGAAGTGGTAGCACTCGGCAAGCACGCATAACAGCTGCTGATTGCAACGGTTCCGCTTGTCCACGGGTCCGTGACGCAATGTTTTCAATATTGGGGGTTCTGTGCTAGAACTCGTGCGTACGAATCTTGCCGTCGAGCAATTTCGGTAATGTTTACTTAATTATGTATAAGGCACTACTTTCTTAGAAAAGCGTCCCTTTGCAAAGCCCCGAAGCAGTTTAAAGTTATAAGGACGGAGTTCGGGCAAATCCATGTGCATGCTGCACCTCATTTCCACGCTGCCTGAACAGCCCTGCTTGCAGCTCCCATAGACAGTAGCGCCAAAGTTCCCTCTAGTGATTATTCTACGCGACTCTATGCCACGGGCCGGACACGTCGGCTAATTATGCATGACTCGCAGTAGATTGCAGCATAATCGCTGGGGCTGGCGTGTATTCTAGACTCCCTAACACGAATCCCATTGCGCGTGCAATCTAATTACACGAGGTTCCGCGACAACAGAAGACAGCAGATGGAACAAGCGGAAAAGTTTGAGAAAGTTTCGATAAGGCGCTTCTTGGGTCGGACGATAACACTGAATCAGCGGTTAGCCGATGAATAGTATATATAGTCACTGGAAAAACAAAGAATGTATACGCGTCCACACTACAGCGATAAAACACGAAAAGAAAAAAAATTGGCTGCGCGCCTCATCGGCACAGAACGAATTTGGGGAGGACTCTGTTCAAATTCAGTTCGCTCTCTAGCCACATATCAAAGAACTAAATGTGATGCAAACCAAGGTAATTGTTATTACGTTGACTACCAAGGTGGTTTGCTTGGACGCATCCTATTTGGCGTGAATTTGGGCCACTTGGTTTTTTGTAACAATGCGCTTCGCGCGAGAAATTAGTTATGATGATCGGAAGCCGGCCCTGATAGGTAGCTATGGGACTACCTGAGATTCCGCTGGAGTAGTCAGAAGCAGCCTGTTTCGGGATGGTCAATTTTTCTTGTAAGGAAAACAGAAATGAGCATAAAAATTACAACAAAGAAGACTCGCCAAAGGACAACATGTGAGCAGGTTCTTAGAAGAGGGGAAAATAAAGGGCAGTGATAGGGAAAAAAAGGCGGAACAACAATGAGCGCGATAAACCTAAAGATATGTTCTGTAATATGTACTTATCAAAAATTAAACCAAGTCGTAATTATTACACGCTCTTCTAAGTCTCCACAAAGGCGAGTTCTTTCTGTTCGACCACCATGCAAACGTGGCGTGGGAAGTCGCAGCCTCGACATCGCACTCTGCAGCCGGACGACACCGACATTCAGCCGCGACGGCCGATCCGAATGGCTTTCAGTGTGGACTCAGAGCGCTGTAATCTGTACGGCTGCTAGGCGTATAGATGTCTGCTCTCCCGTAAAATTGTCTTAAAAATGAATTTGCACACACAGCTGGTTTCGTTTAGCTCGCATTTCGCAGAAAGGTTGAATTTTTAATAGTCCGGTTCAACGAACATAGCGCGTGGCAAATGTTACTCGCATGGTTTGTCGAGAAAAGAAAAAGAAATATAATTTCGAATTTGCCTTTGTCTGCACCCCTCACAGTCCCTCAGTGATGTCGTCTGCGCCCCTCACGGCCGTTATATAACTTCTGGCGTCGGCGGTACATACGAAGAAACATGGCCTCCGTGATTGCTTTTTCATTCATCGCTCGGGGCCGTGCGTATTCGAGAGCCGCAGTCGCAGGCCAAGTGGCGGTTGTTTCACAACGAAGCTTTCTTCGCGAACGATCATTGGACTTTGCTGAGCGTGGTTGCTGAGTGCTGCGGTCTCAGTGAAATGGCCCCCAATCGAAGAAAACTTGAATGACGTGCCAGACGTCGGCTGGTAACCTCGGTCAACCAGCACCGCATGCCGATGGCCTGACCGCTAGACCACGGTCGCGCGTATACAGCTATCGTGCCGACACCAACTAGCTTTTCTTTTTTAGATTATCTCCACGCGCATCGCCAACGCAACGTGGGCGCGCGTGCAGGTTGCCTTTACACCAAACACACAGGAATGAAGCGGGCAAACTTATAGCCCTTGATTAAACAGTTCATTAAAAAAGCTTCGCTTTACGTAAATTCTCAGACGGTGAGTGCAATATGCAAAATGTTCTTTTTTTTTTGCCAAACGAGCCAACGAACAGTGTCAAGTGCTATACTGAGACATTCGGAGCACGAAATATGGTCTCGCTGCAAAAAGTGTGCTCAAGAACTGAGCAACGGGAAGTGCTAAATCTTTTTGCTCAGCGATTTGAGGAGAAAAACAAGTCCTTGTAGAAGGCATCAACCCGGAAGCCACGAGAAAATAACAAGTAGACAGCATTTTTGTGGTGTCATGCACGAGCTCCAGAAGTTGCTGCCGCACACACACTATGGTCACGTGCTCTAAGATGCATCGCTCGCGTGCCCCCAGAGCAGCATTGCCACCACGGAGTTGTGTGCATATGATGCGAACTGCATGTCGGCTCGATGGGCGTTATTAAAGGAAGCGGGGGGCGGGGGAGGGGGGGGGGTGGAGTGCCTTGAGTTATCATAAACAGATTACGGCTCTCTATGACGCAGCCGCGAAAGTCGCGATACCAGCACCGGGACTTCCTGCAAATGCCATATTTTTTCCGGGGCTCCGGCTTTAATTATAGCCGAAACGGCCGCGACTCTAGGAAGTTGACCGCAGGCTGCTCGCTAGGCTGCGTAAAATTTTTTTTTTTTTTTAATCTCGGGTCCCCTGCCCATAACGAATGAGGCCAGCCCTCGATGTACACCGCCTCCTGGGATGCGCGTATAGTCCCAATTTTAACGGTGTTTATTTACTGTTTTGTGCAGGCGGCACTCCTCCGTCCAACTCGGGTCCGATATACGCCACTCGGTTGAATCAATAACTCGATTAGGCAATACACGTGTACGAAGCACGTTCATTCTATGCCTCTGCTGTTTTCAGAACTTGGGAAACATTTTGCAGTAATCAGAAAAAAATACTGTTTTTTTTCCTAATTCAAGAAGATCGGCACATCGACAGTGAGTGGTTAGATGGTTAACCTACAGGCCAGAGCAATTTTCTTTTTTTTAGTGGAACGAGCACCGACTGACACCCTTGTTTCTTGCGCAGTACTTCCGGTCCATCTCCTTAGACAACCGGAGGCCAAAATCGAAATAAAGCAGAAAAGTATAGGAAAAATAGTACAGTACAATATTCTTTGGTTTCATTATAGATATAATACTAGAGCGTAAGTTTAGTTAGAAGTTGAGTTACTGAAGTGTCTAAAATAATTAGAAAAACCAACAGCAGCAAGTCAGGTTTCGTCCTCTTCCGTATTGCTTGATTGAGAAGGTGCAGCTGATCGCAAACTTAAGCCTCGTTCAAAATAAGGTAATTTTGTCCCTTCACGCCTTCCTTTACAAGCTTCGTCCTTGAAATCATTGCCTTTTGAATTTGTGTAATAGTTATCGCGTCTAGTCTTGTCTTGTGCGGTCAATGGAATATCTTGCATTTGTGCTTTGTTCCCGCGCCGTCTTGCAGGACATTAAGGTATAACAATTCATAACACGGTAAGAGACACTGTAACTAGGTGTACCTTTCTTTATTTTTGCTCGATCCTCTCAGAAACCGCTCGATATTTCAGACATCGGCAATTGCTCGACATGCCACATTACTAGAACAAGGTGGTGTGAAACACAAACACATGCACAGCCATATTTCAGCTCTACACGCTGTAATTGTAGTTCAGCGCAGAGTTCTCCCCGTACGTCTCGTTAGCCTGCTGTGCAGTGCTAACTATGGTGGGATAGCCTTTCGATGAGCACAGGCTTGCCAAACTTTTTTTTTTAGCTGTAAAAATACAGAGCATCAGTTGCTTCGAGGTCCACCCAAAACAGTGTCACGTCGATGTACTATTGCGCGTACCTACGCCAACTACTCATTCCTATTTACACGCATTCTTTCTTGACGAGTCAACGTTCAAGTCAGAAGTGCGGCATCTCACCGCGACACAAATTACCCTATTTCGTAGACTGTGGTATACAGGGGTGCTATAACGTAAAACTATTCCAAACTTTTCTATTCCGATTCTGCTATCAGCCCTCCACGATTGGTCAAAAGCTTTTTTCGACCACCCCCACTTCACCTGTCTGTCACGCGACGTCACGAAAACCGCGATACCTCCCCATCTGATATGATGTGTACACACTGATTATGTATGATTTGACAGAAAAAAGAAAAACAGTTATTTCTGATTCGACCCCTTTTCTCCATTAGCCCTCGGCTATTGGTAAAAAGTTTTCGGGCTGCACCCACTTCACCTGCCTGTCACGCGACGTCACAAAACCGCAAGAACTCACCGCGTCAAAGTGACGTGTACGCGATAAAGATGCATTATTATGCCGAACAAAACTGAATTTTCTTCGGAATAGCCGCAGGCTGCCCCGTTCCGAAAGGAATAGAAGATGGCTGCCGCCGATCACTCAGACGCTGGCGACTCGCACCTGCCGGTGAGCATGGGTGTATTTGCGTATAATAAAACTTCTTGCGTGGCCGTGTAACGTTTTCGAGCACTTTCGGGACGTTTACCCCCTCATTCTGCCAACTCTTCTTTGCTGAGGGTACGTTTAAGCGTCATTCTTGAGCTTCCGTTGCATGCCGCCGCGATTTTCCACCAGCCACCGCAAGCTAAGTAAGTGAAAGCCGACCAATCGTAGACGCCGGCACCACCCTCTTCATCCGGTTATCGACTTTCAGTGCAGTGGCTAGGCCCCATCGAATCCCTCTCCACTTGAGCATTCTCCTCGCCTATTGTCAGCCAATTAGATACGACAAGCCGCTCAGTGCAGGCAATGTTATTCGTTTTTCAAGCAAACAAAAGTGACCTCCTATGAAAGAGGAGAGCGTTTGATTGGTCTGTTCAGACAACACTGCGGGTGACCGCCCGGTGCTTGCGTTGGTGGTTACGCAGATTTGACGTCAGAAGATTGGAATAGAAACATATTGGAATAGTTTTACGTTATAGGGCCCCAGGTTATAAACAGGGATAAGGTGCCTCAGAAAGGCGGGCCAACGTTTCGATAACGTTTCAAAGGCTACCAGCCTTTTTGAGGCACCACATC
Organism: Dermacentor variabilis; assembly: GCF_050947875.1. Classification (NCBI taxonomy): domain Eukaryota; kingdom Metazoa; phylum Arthropoda; class Arachnida; order Ixodida; family Ixodidae; genus Dermacentor; species Dermacentor variabilis. The sequence continues at coordinate 47,032,084 of NC_134575.1, read as the reverse complement.
CCTGTTTATAAGCTTTATACCACAGTTTGCTATTCCAAATGTCAGCCCCATTCTTGATTCTGTTCCGTAGAGCATCTTTTGCAGTCACCGCAGCGGTGCGGCCACGTTAGTTCGCATACGCACTCTATTGCACGCAATGGAGAGATCACTAAATTTTGCTGCCTGTTATCATAGGTCGTTAGGGATACAGTGGTCTATCGAAAACTGGTTTCCAACAATTATTTTGATCTTTTTGTCTTTACATCCCGTCACGTATCTCAGGGCAACATAGAATTGCTTGCTTGAAGGAATTTAGAGACTGAAACCTCGTACTTTTGCCAATGCGACACAGCCTACGTGCACTGAGACGCAAACATCAAACCTCTAATTCCTTGCCTGGAAAGGGTACACTGTTGACTACATCCTCTATATATGTGTAGATTCAGACACACTGCAACGTGGCAGAAACTGCCATAGCATTCTTGATAAGTTGGTCGAGGTCGCCATTTGCTGAGGGTGTAGACAGGGCACCGTTTAGCGTAAGTGGGAAGAGAAAGTTATTGCAATTACGCCCTGTCACTCAGTAGCGGTAACTAACTTCCTGCATAAGAAAATGCAATCGCACGTGACGGACGGCACTCGCATTTGTATAAAGCTGATCTCGAATATCGCTGAGGCTTTGTGGCCTGCACTGCATATATTTAAGGCTCATTGAGAAAAAGAGCTCCGATCACTGTACAATAACGCGAAGAGCTCGCTTCGGGAAAGTTGAAAGCGGAAAAAACAACAGAAGAAGAAGAAGGCAACCAGCTCACCGACAACTTTGTCCTGGAGCCCGTCAGTCCATTTCTTTTACTCGCTGGAAAGAAAAAAGAAAGCAGGAGTATCTAGAATATGAGAAACAAACTTTGCACCGACTCAATTCCAGTGGATAATTTAAAAGAAGTCTGTTACCATTGCTTATGTATCATCGTTCAATAATTTGTACGGGATCAGTCGTTCGGCAAATCAGTGTCCGGAATACAGCTGCTCCGCTTTAACTCAAGCCGCTGGTGCAATGAGTTATCGAGTACACTTCATTAAGACGAGTTCTTGGACCTTAATTCTTATATGTTCGAACGAAGTAGAATGTTTTTACTACTAATTTGTGTTTTCCGGCCGCAGTGTGTTCAAGCAGCAGTGGCTTCCAGGTACACGGTCTTCAATCCGGTTTTGTAATCTTACTCTTTCACCCTCATCTCCCTGCAGTGACATCAATATCCACTTCAACCAATCAAGAATATGGCAACGGACTCTATGGGTATTTGTGGTTTGCGTTTATTTGTTTTGTTTTGTTTTTTTTTTTCATTCTGAGAACCGCCGTACCTGCACCAGCAGAAGATTGCAGATTTAGGTAATCAAGTTAGTTGCACAGTTTGTCCGTCATTTCGGGGCATTTGGGGAAAAGTGCGTTCGCGTGTCCAAGCGTGATCATCTTTGAAGTTGGTTGGTGAAGAGGTTTTTTTACATACACTGTTCCCAAGCATCATAATGAAGAAAATACTAAATTGAGGTTTCAAACACTTAGTATAACTTCTTAACGAAATAAAGTGGTTTCCCCAAAAGCGTAATCAACTATCGTCAAGCGAGACGTGTTAATATTTTGCATCGAATGTCAGGTTTCACTTAAACTTGAAATTTCTGTCTCTGTACTCATGTGCCTCAATGGCCTTACTTTGGAAAGCTTTGCGCGAGATATTTCTTTCATTAGGTTTATCACCCTCTGTAGAGGTGGGGGGGGGGAGGAAGGATAGTGACTTCTGCGTTGCGTTTATAAGCCCGAGGGCACGGTTTAGAATCCCTGCCACGGGGGCTCGCATATCAATTAAGGTAGCGTAATGGGAAAACGCCCACGTACCACTCAATCGGTGCATGTTAAAGAGTCACACGTGATCAGAATTAACCCCGAGTTTCTCACTACGGCATTCCTCATAATCATATCGGGGTGTCGGCGCGTGAAACCCCAGAAGTCAATTCAATTCAATTGTGCAGATCATTAAAAAGGTGAATTATCGCGTCTATAGTCTCGCCGGTCACCGTTCAACTGGAGGAGCTTTTGTTTCTTTCTAATGTCATAGAACACACTGGAGACAATGAAAAAATGCCTGTCTCCTAATCCACTATTCTCAGGAAACATTCGTTTTGGTTCCACGAAGCCAATTGTTTAAATATACAGTTGGCGCGATTCTCGAAATGAAAATGTTTTTCATCTCGTTAGGAGCGGTACTGACGGCGCGTAGACGAAGGAAAATCTAAGTCAATCACGATTCCTTGTTTGTCTTCTATGGTTCTTTGTCCCGTCAGTCCCGTCTGCAATGCGCTTTAGCGAGTTCAAATTGATTATCAATTATCCTGAGTTCCCAACCTGACAAGTTTTCTTTTTTCTGTGCCAATGAAGAACGAAAAAAAAGAAAAAAATGCAGAGACGTGAAATAGTACAGAAATTATTTCACGGAGAAGTTTGTTAAAATGGCTCTGTTATTCACAAAAGACATGAAAAAATAAGCAGGCAGATTGCACGTATCAGTCCGAGTCAGTGGATTGCCTAATCGTGTTCGCTTCATATTTCTTTCCTCAGTGTATGTGCATTTCCACTCCTGATTCACTTGACGCTACTGGTTTCATTATTGTTCACTTCGCATCTTTCTCCACACTGGGAAGCTTCTGTCGCCGGCTTTCTTCACTTCTTGCCTCCTGCTTTCTGCGTACTGTATACGCACGAATTCATATTCAATCAGGGGGTTCATCAAGGATGTTCGCGTGGCTAGTTGCACACACGTACCCAGCGTTGCAGGTTGACTATTTGGGCACAAGACCACTGGCACATACTCAATCTCCCACGTGGCATGTTTTCGGATGTACCAGAACCAGCTGCACACATCCAGGGACACGTGCCCAGTGACGTAAGTTGTTGCACACGTGGCAATATAGTGTAGGAGCCTATACACCTGATGGCGATAGTCCAGTCTCTTCTTCTTTCACCGCGGTGCTCTATGAGGACTGCCCACTACAACTATAACCAGCATCCAAAACATACCAAAAGAAAAATCGGTAATGCAAGCTTATTTCTTATTACTGCGACAAATGATAAGTGTTCGAAATTAGGTTTGCCCGGTCCGTCCGTCCGTCCGTCCCGTCCGTGCGTTGTGCCACACTGACGGCGACTGTTGCCGTCATCGACGACCCACAACGAAACGCGCCAACGACTCGTCCACTGGGCCAAATGACGGGCACGCAAATTGCGGGCAAAGCGAAACGACTCGGCAACGTCTTATTCGCGCGCGCTGCGACCACGGGTGTGTGACACTTAGTGAAGTCCACCTTTGGGATCAGAGTTGCATCGCGATGGCAAAATAACAACGGCATGTTCGTCCAGTTATTGGCAACAGTAGGGACAACCTACGTCAACGGGAATTGCCGGTGGCAGGCTGAAACACAGCGGCAGTCACAGCGTGCAGCGTTGCCCGCTCTGCACAGAATTTGGCGAGTCCTGCTCACGTGTGGTTAGCTGACGGAACTCGAAGCTAACGGTGTTAATGCATTGTAAGGCGCTGTCACACACAAGTTATTTCGTGATTCGAGCGGAGAAAATCGAGTTTCCGGCCGTGCCGTTCTAAAAAGCCTAAAAAAAAAAACAGCCGTCTGATTCGTTTATCTCGTTTTTTTTTTCTTTTCATTTTCTTTTCCTTTTTTTTGCGTTGGTGAATTATGCGCCATGTTTTATTAATCTGTGCAGCTAGCAGCGTAGGCCCCCAGTACGTCTTGAGAGCTTGTATTTTGCGTCTTTCTAATTTGCGTCTTGCGTTTGGATAAAACGTACCGACGCAGGCACATGGTACAAAAATGCATGTGTGAGGCATTTTTGCACCATTTTTGTACGCCTTGCACAGACATGCAAGTGCATGTGCAAGGCGTTCTTGTGGGCAATATGCAAGTGAGATTGTGCGGACTCAAAAACATTTCTGTGGAAACGTACCATGCATATAGTGCTCAGTACTTATTATATGGCGTCGTTACTTGGCATATGTTATCGTCGTTACAGTAGCGTGCAGTCATAGTTACTCGAAATGTGGGCATCGTGTTTAATTGGACAATTTTTTTTTTCAGACACGCCTCTAGCCATGCTTAGAATGTCGGAGAAGTTTATGCTACTCGATTTACAATTCAGAGGTGAACTATTCTTCCCTGGGTGAAGCATATATAACACATATATTACTGAATCATTCCCGGATGATAAAACATATAGACGGTGGCTCGTGTGAATTCAGCTGTTGCGCATATCCAATGTCTGGTAAATTTTGTGGACCCCCTGCACATCGTCCGAAATTGTTGTTATTCTATCTCAGATCAATGCGATATAAGCATAGCTGGTAGCGAAGCTTCATCAGCGTCGTCCAACCCAACAAAGTAACCGCGACCCAAATAACGTTTGAGTTAGTTCTTACTGTAAAGCGGTTGCTTACGAACCTGAGAAACTACATACTTGTTTAGATGACACGGGCTCTTCCTCACATCTGCGCCTCGATCCGTGTTGACAAAGAGTAAAATTCTCCACTTTGTTCAGGTAACCGCGTGTTTTTGTTTGCTCTAAACACATACATACAAGTTTAACATCGCGTGAAGTTTCTTCGAGTTGACTTTTCATCCAGAACTGCGGCACCAGCTGGCAGAATTTGAATTGTTTTAAGCATTTATATATATATATATATTTTTTGTCGTCGTTTACGATGAAGCCGTATGTCTCGCGGAAAGTAACGATCTTCTAGGTAACCGGTGCCCACAAAATGATTATAAACACTTCTTCTTTTACTATCGTCGGCATTTAGCTTTATTTTGCACGATAAAGGATTACGTTATCATTTCTGATTTTGTTTTTAAAACGACGACAGCCGATATCCACGGGGGTGCACATTATAGGTCGGACGTGAACAGAAATCCATTATTTCAAAATACACGCGTTATGGGGTGGTTCATGAGGCTTGGAACCACATGTGCTTCAGGGAAACACTTTTTTCGGGAGGGAAACATGTGGAAGTGATTAATGTGTCAAATGTTGTCCCCCCCCCCTGCTCCCTCCACAAGTGGTCCTTTCTCAGGAAAGTGACAGCAACATACGTCACAGGGAACAATACGGGTACAGATGGGACTCTAAACAGCCAGTTGGGGCACGGACCCTGGATTTGTCCACTTGTCATACTAGGCAAATGAAAATTATTTTTGTTTGCACTGGCGCGAGAATTGCTTTTCTGGCCGTGCAAATAGAACAGTTAATTTTTTTTCAGCAGAATGCTTTACCAGTCAGCCAAATCCAATTTCTGTTTTCAAATGCCTGTGAAATATATAAATGTTCTCATTAGAAGACAGCCGAAAAGATATTTTTTTTTCGTTGGAGACAGAAAGGTAACGTCTGCTTACTGCGGGAAGCAACTTTATTTTGCGGGGGCCTCATCTATTGTGAGAAAGTTGCCTAACATTGGTAAGCGTTAAAAAAGCTGGAACAGAAATTTTAGGCAAGCCGTAATTCAGCACCACAAAGAGGTATCAAAGTTTTCGTAACAACATCGGCAACCGGCAACTTTACCTTGTAGCTGTAACTGTCTCTCGTAAAAGTATTGGCAACTGCATTAAAAGGACACATATTTAGTGTATGAGCTCGCTGTTTGCGTGAGGCTGCTAGATTGTGTACAAAGGTACTGCTAAATTTCCACCTACATTTTTTTTATATGTATTACTCAGCGGTAAGTAACAGTTCAGTTTTCTCCGCTTTACGCGTCTCAACCAGTCTCACAAGTGGCGGAAGTTGGGTCCAGCAACTTGTCAAGGCTGGGAATGTAGGCGTGACCGCTGTGCCGGCGTACACATGCCAGTGCGCCACAAAAATTGAAGTCAGTCAATGCTCCAAGTATAACCTCTTACCTGGCAGCATTTTAGTGCAATGAGACATAAGAAAAGTCATCAGCGTCTTCGAGGAGATAGAAGGATGAAAGTGAGGGCAGTTCTGGAATGCTTCGAATAAAGGAGATCAACCGGGAGGTGTCGAGGAGCAATCTACTCGGAGAACGCACGTGAGAAATAACTACTGCTCAATAATTTCCATCAATTCGCAAAGAAGATAGGTGGTTTTTTTTTTTAGACATCTTACATGTGAATTTGTTTCGATTAATTACTTTGCCAGTGTCAGCACGTTTTGAAGCCTCTAAAATATTATGCCATACTGTAGTATGTAACTTCCCATTAATGTTCATTCCCTCCATCAACGAACACAGCACATTATGTACATCTGTTGACGTGATGTTCTATTGTTGTATACTTGTGACAATACCCTCACTATTTAAAGCAGTGCTTTCTTTCCTGCAAGCTTCGCAGTTGGGCATGCGTCCAGTCACAAACAATAATATGTCCACGAACAAGTGATCCATATGAGCCTCGTTAATTCACAGCTTGTAAATCCACGGTCGCTTTTTACGAACGTACGCGTCTAAAATCGACGCCGATGCGGCCAATATATTGTGCGCTACGCCGCTCAATGTTGTTTAGAAGGCGCTAGCCATCATTCGGAGGAGGCTAACGTTCGCATACATTTTTGCACAACTGCACATGATTTCCTTCTACACTGTTGCAGCAGTGCACAAAATGAACCCTGCATTCAACTGAATAGCGCAAATAGCACAATTATTTAAATCCAAAACTACTATGACTGTAACGAATGCGGATATTTACCACTAATTTCAAATACAATATTACCATTGCCATTGGCGTCATGCCGTCTTATACTTTTTTTTCACCGTCGTCGTCCCCTGCCTACAGGCGTATAAGAAATTGGCTGCGGCTTAGCTCAGCTAACCCTGGATAAACAAAGCGAAAGATTGGTTTAGCTTGGTTAAGTCTTGGTTTCACATGGTGAACCTTTGATTTAGCTGCAATTATTATAAATAGGTATACAATCATCGTTGAGCCAGGTATGACGGCTGTGCCTAGGTCGGTGGCTAGACATGGCTGTGATTACGCTGGGGTAGGCAAGCATTCTTCCACCATGCGACGCCTGTTGTGCCACAGGGAAAGCGCAAGACATGCAAAGGGACGCCGCGAACATGCGCAACGTCGAATCACAAACGGACAGGGTGCGAACGCGGCCGCTTCGTTGATCTCGACAGTGCGACGCCTGTTGCACTACGGACCTTCTACAGTGAAGCAGCTCGCCGGGTGATAACCGCGGGGTGGTCTAACGCCGGGTAGCGACGACGGCACAAAGCATCCAGCTCCCGCGCAACCAGCGCCTCCTCCATTATATGGACACTCCAGGCGCCGTCGCCGTCGCCGTGAGGTTCCGTATGAGTGGAAGCGTGTGAGGGCGAGCCTGCGACGCGGTTCCATCTCGCGTGCGCGAGTGAGGAACGCCGTCGAGATGCGTGCCCTCTCCTGTGGCGCGCGAGGCAGGGGTGTCAAGCGAGGGAGGAGGGGCATTCTTCTCCGGCGGCTGTTAGGGTGCCTCTGTGTCATCCTCGCCTGCCGCTCTGTACAGAGTGGAGACATCTGCGGCGTCTACTACGACGTCGGCCCCAAACTCGCGAAGGCCTTTGGCGGACGCCGTAGGGACGCGTTGCGGGCGCCCGTGTGTGGTGAACGCGATCTGTGACGTGTCCAAAGTACGCGCCCGCGCGGGCCTCGTCTCGAAAGCGATCTGTGATGTTTGCAGAGTGCGTGTAGTGCCGGTAATTTCCTATCCGCTGCGCTTTCGACGTTTCGTTCGCGTCGAAGCGAGAGATAGTGACAAATACACGGACGTCAATTGGCATTGGCTCGTGGCTACTGCCGCGATTCCTCACTCCGGTGACTTCACAGTTTCCGCTGCGATCGAGCGAGATCCGTTCACGTTTACCCGAGAGCGCGTGACATCGTGCTGGTTAATTTAGCTAAAACATGTTGACGGGCTAGTTGGTTTCAGTCCACGATAGGATGTGTAAGCGCGACTGGGCAAGGACGTAGAAAGAAGCAGACACACAAAGACAACGCTCTCTCGATATGTCTATTTCTTTCTACGTCCTCGTTGAATCACGCTTACATATTCTATCATTGTTAATTTAGTTAGTAAGGGAACGCTAGTAAAGGAACGCCACCACTCGTCGCACGTATTCCGAAAGCGCCACCAAATCAATCCTGAGACTTGACAGCTATTCGGCGGTCAACACTGGGCTGCTGTTGCGGTCGAGGGTTGGAAGCGATCGCTGATCTGGTCAAGGGAAAGGACACTGAAACGAGGTCTTGAAACATGCTGATATTCTACCCACTAAAAAATGGCGCAAATTTTTCCAATTTCTCATCATTTCGATGCTTGTTTCGAAATCTCAAGGTGATGCCGCTGGAAAGGCCCCAGTAATATCTTTTTAACGATCTACGTTCCACTGCCGTCCCAAAATATTTCATGTTTTCAATCATACCCAGCAGTAACCGCTAAACTCATAAGCAGAATGACTGTCACCCCATACCAGTCCCTTATTGTACAGCACTTTCCGCGCAAAATTTGCAACGGAAAACAAGAGTCGCGATGAGTTGAGATATTAAGCGGTCTACAAAGGGACAGAGCCAAGGCAACAACCAAAGAGGAAGGAAAAACAAAACTTTTGTGTCGTTTGTGAAAATATTCATGGATCGAGATATTTTCATTTAAAAAGGAAGTAGAGAAAAAGCGCCGCGGGAAGTGGAGATGGATTTTGTGTGTTTTGAATGACGCTTTTACAGTTATCAGTCCAGCCACCCGACGTGTGGTCACTTCTCTACTGTTATGTGGGCGCTTCATCAACCTTCGGAGATGGGTGCAGTGCGTCTAGAATCGCAGCGTCCTGCGGTATACGTAGCTGTACGGGACTTGCGGCCACGCATCGTTACACAAATTCCCGAATAACAATACTAGTCAGTTTTGGCATGTTACTTGGTGCAGCAGTAAATAAGGGATCGAAAAGGGCTGTGATTGCTCCGCAGATATATCTTCCTCTACAATTATGTAATTCAGAAAACGCTACCAGAAATCTTCATTTTACACTTTCGCTTGTTTACTTGTTCTTGGTGGTGTCCATCATGCGTTTCGTTCCTGAGCGAGTCCATTTGATGTGGTTCCTTGTTTGCCAAGTAAAAGAGGCGCGTATCTCACAGTTCGCATTAAAGGCGAGTAAACCCGCAGAGAGCAGATGAAATAAGGGGCGCTCTAGCATAACGCTATTCCGAACTTTTCCATTCCAGTTCTGCAATCCGCCCTCTGCGATTGGTCAAAAACTTTTTTGGACTACCATGCCCTTCGCCTGTCTGGGAAGCGACGTCACGAAAACCGCGATAGCTCCCAATCTGACACGACGTGGACACACTGTTTATGCATGATTCGACCGAAAAAAGGAAAGATAATTTCTTATTGGACGCCTTTTGCAGATTAACCCTGTGCTATTGGTTAAAAGGTTTCAAGCTGCACCCACTTCACCTGTCTGTCACTCGACGTCACGAAACCGCGAAAGCTCATTGCGTCAAAGTGACGTGTACGCGTTAGATATGCATTAACATGCCGAACAAAACTGGATTTTTTTCTGAGTAGCCTGAGACTGCCCTGTTCCGAAAGGTATAGAAGGTGGCTGCCGCCGATCGCTCAGGCACTGGCTACTCGCAGCTGCCCGAGAACATGGGTTTATTTGCGTATAATAAAACTTTCTGCGTGGCCGTGTAACGTTTGCGAGCTCTTTCGGCACGTTTGCGACCTCACTCTGCCAACTCTTTTTTGCTGAGGATCCGTTTCAGCGGCATTTTTAACTGTCCGTTGCACGCCACCGCGATTTTGGCCAAGCCACCGCAAGCTAAGGGAAAGCGGACCAATCGCAGACGCCGGCACCGCCCTCATCATCCGGTTGTCTATTTTCAGTGCGCTGGCTCGGCCCCCTCGAAACCCTCGCCACTTGAGCGTGCTCTTCGCGTCTTGTCAGCGAAGTAGGCAATGCTATTCGTTTCGAAAGCAAATAAAAGTGATTTCCTATAACTGAGGCGGGCGTTTGATTCGGTTGTTCTGACACCGCTGTGGGTCACTGCCCGATGCTTGCGTGGGCGGTTACGTAATTTTCACGTCAAGAGACTGGAATAAAAACATATTGGAATAGTTTTACGTTTTAGGGCCCTAGGTGTATCTCACAGGCGCAACTGTGAGGTACACCTTACTTCATTTGTCCTTTGCGGATTTACGCGCATTTATGGCGGATGGTGGACATTATTCACGTTTGTACTAGTAAAGGTACGACCCCTCATTTGCATAAAAATAGTTATCTTGGGTGACAGTAGCTCCTCAGGATTAAATAAAGTTCGTTGTCTTTCTGTCTGGGTTGCTCCCCTCTTCCCAGAAAAAAATAATTCAGGTTACATGCCTGGATAAAGTGCTCCAGAAAGGCTGACCTTCGTTTCAGTTAGTGGATGTATCTTTGTCAGAGGTGGCCGTTTCATATTCGGCAGGTTATTATTGCGCCAGCATTCCTTGACGAGCTCCCCAGCCGCAGACTCACGAGAAGTGTAATGCCTTGTATGTGTACAAAGATGCGTAATTTGCAAAGTTACGACATTTATTCGTTATTATAGTGTAAATGGGGATGATTGGAACTATTAATCAACACGGAACAATTGAAAGCAAAAATAAATAAATAAACACCGTGCGCAGCTTGCCCTAGTGGTGCAAGACTGGGGTCCACAGCGGAGCTTGTGACTACCTAGCTTTTACGTGGCTTGCCTAAGTTGTTTGTAGGTTTTGCGAGGTTATGCTAGGTTTCGCTAAGTTGTTGATAGGCTTGGCTAAGTCGTTTCTAGGTTTTGCGAGGTTACGCTAGGTTTTGCTAAGTCGACCCGGCGGGCTTGACGCTGGAAGTTTCCGAGCCGTCGCAGGCCGGGATCGCTTTCTCGGGGACGTCGGGTGTTCAGGCGCCAACTGTCGCGTTCCCTGGACTGAAACTCGGAATTCTTGACTCAGCGTTGCCTCTTCTCAGCCGCAGCTTTGGCGCGGTGTTCCGGGTGAGCTCGGCGGTGATGCAACGCTTCTCGCTTGGCAGTAAGGCGATATTCCTGGTAAGCCGCTTATTCTTCGGGCGCCCAGACTTTCTTCGGTCTTCCCATGGCAGCAGCACGTACGCAAGGAGTGGAGGAGGCGAGAGGAGTAGAGAGGGCGAGAGGAGGCGTCGGCTGTTCCGAGCTGTTCCGAGCGACGTCACGACTCCGCCCTGCACGCGTGGGGTTCGGGGAGGTTTCGTGGCTCGGTGTTGTCTCAGGTGGTTGCTAGGCAACGCGGATCGGAGCGCAGCCGGGATGTTTTCTGGTAACGCTCCACGGCGGAACCAAGAGCCTAAAGAGTCCCGCTATTAAAAGAGAATACCCATAGAGATACACAGCCCTCCTTAGAATATGCATGGGGAAGTTTATAATAAGAGTGGACCAAATGAAATTTGGGGGTAGGCCAACTTGAAATTTGCATTTGAGACAACTTAAATTTAGGGATGGTTCAACTTGAAGTTTGTCGATGGGGGTGACGCAAATGAAATTTGGGAGTATCTTACATTTGGGGGTGGGCCTACTCGAAATTTGCGGTTGACACAACTGAAATGTACAACTGGGCCAACTTGAAATTTCGGGGTTAACTAGCTTGAGATTTTGCGGTGAGAATTGAACGCTGCTGAGTGTCCTTCCAATTACAAACACCTCTCGAGTAAGCTAGCGCATTGAGACGCTTGGCGCGTTTTCAATAGGCCTTGCCGAGGCGTAGTGAGAACGCAGGCGAGAGCGTGCGTGGACAATGGACGCGCGGATAAAGCAGGCCTGCGAGCGCGACAGCGTGGGTGACATGCCATCGCGGCGTGGCACTCTGCCCTCACGAAACGCCTCACGCGCAACTGCGGCAGCTGGCGTTCGCTTTCGGCCGCTCTGCTTCGTCGAGGAGTGCTCGAGACCGGCGTTCCGGCTCAATTGGTGCGGTTCCATGGAAGGGGTCGGATGCGGCGAGAACATCTGACACTTGTGAACTAAAGCCTAAGCACTCTCTGCCACCGGAAAGGCCATGGGTAGAGGCGCATAAGCTTGGAAACGCAAGCAAGTAAAGCTAAGCAAAACCGAAGTCACAGCCGATCCAAACCATGCTTGCGCATTAGTGGAAAATTCTCGGAGTTTCTCTAGCTTACATTACAGGTTAGTAGGCTGCAGAGAAGGATAACATGTCTATTATGGAATACCACTTACATAATTCAGTGACGGGCGATGAAGCAGATACAAATAGCACCCAAATCATAATGTCGATTACCACATAGAACCGATGAACAGTCGCCATATAGTAATGAATAATCTAAATCACTATACTGATTGCGCTTCTGGCTATTATTCGTATGAAAAATTTTGCAAAATGCGATCCTCAGCCTTCAGTTAACCGCACCAACACAATAAAGAGCGATGTGTGCTTCTTGCAATACGATAAACGGGTAGGAACCCGATGCGAACACGCGTAGAATCGTATGCATTTACAACCTGCAAGTTTTTTTCTTTTCTTCGGGGGGGGGGGGGGGCGCTAATACTAGTTTCAGTCATGGGATGCGCATTTCGATATAATGGCAGATAAAAAGGGGAAGTTAAAGAGCAAGTGTTCAGAGATTCAAGCAGAAATCTTGAATTTGCCAACCAAGAGATATCATTGAATTTGCAGTTATCTCTTGTGCGCAGTTCTACGACTGTGATGGAGGCGTCTCCTTTTCAAACGTTGAAGAAAGCATATCGAATAAATTAATGATCATTTTCGAGGAAACGTTCTTGAAGTGCACTCTTTTCTATTTCTGAGAGGTCTGCGTTACGGCATGAGCAAAACTAGAAATGAAAAACAGTATATAAACACGCGAGGTGCAGTGGACACTCGAGGCACTCTGTGCGCGTTCGCTGGCTTCTTTCACGCTCGGAATTACTTGTATGTTGCACGTGCTGAGGAATAGAAAGCTGTATCGGGAGCTTTTCATGTCACTCTACAATTTTCTCGTTGACACTTCTCATCTAATTATCATATTTGAGATTTGATTCATTGATTAAGACTGCTTATCGAATTAAGCGGCATGAAAAAAAATAATTTCAGCGTCTCCAAGCGACGGCAAACAACACTACCTTTGTTCTGTCCAGCTACGTGGCAGTCGCATATTTTTAAACTCTGACTTGAGTTAGCTGGGATACCCGGTATATTCATATTGCGCTTAGCAACAAGTTTAGTTTCACAGCGCCCACGTCAACTCCGACGATGTTGTTGGAATCAAGTAGAAGCGGGTGCACAGTATCGAACTGCAGGAGCTCAACACACTTTCTGCGGAGTCTCGATCCAACTTAAAAGGGACGCCGATTGGCAAGACTCGGACACGATGTCGCGCTCAAGACGGTCTCTGGATGACAAACTCGAGGAGCATTTCTTTTGATGTATTGCGTTGCCATGGCGACATTGACGCGTTTGAACAGAAACGACTCACTGCATGCGCTGCGTAGCAATCAATACTTTTACCTTTAAATTAAGCACAAAGTAAGTCAGGATAATTCACATTCGGTCTAGTTGGTAACCTTTTACTTTGAAGAGGGCAGCGCAATACAAACCAAGGATTTCTTTCATGTGTTGTTCAACGTTCCCATCGTTCCCAACGACGACCATATTTGGCCCGTATCAGACAAGTTGGCGACGTCCGAGACGTCGTAGACGCGGTCCTGCCGCCGGCCCCAGAAGTTGAGGCGGGCGACGCGCAGTTTCGAGCAGTCCTTGTTCACGTACATCATGCCGACGACCCACTCGGAGAGGTAGCCCGTCAGGAACAGCACGATGGTGGCCGACATCGTGAGCGACAAGAGCATCGCGTGGTCGTACGACGGCATCCAGTGCAAGTACACCGAGAAAAGCAGCGGCGGAGCGACGACTAAGGTGGTCACGCACTGGTAGATCTTGAATCGACACAGCATTTGGATTAACCTGATGTACGGGTAGCGGAAGATGGTGGTCCATTCCCCGTCTTCGAAGTCCTGTGTCCCTTACCTCATCCTCTGTTCAACGAGGAAAAATGCACTGACTGTGAATAAGGCACACATGAAGTCACACACGGAACCGCAACTAGCTAGCATCTAGTGACAGGGCCCATACTGGAATAACGTCAATTACCAGCTTATCAAGATATCTGCACTCTTATTCAGCTATGCAACCAGTGTGGCGCATCCTTGTGTACGGGCTTATGCAGGGTTCTAAAATCTGGTACGCTCGGAAGGCACACACGCGAACAACTTTCTTCTGATAAGCCCCAGAACCCGGCACACAATAAAACTAGTGCCGATGCTATATGCAAACAATGGTAACCAATGTTCAGAGACAGCGAAACGGGAAAAGGTGCACTTGGAATAGAAAATGGAAACGGTACCTACGTCTGCTGTAAATGCCAAACTAAATCTTTCCAGTATTCTACGTGACATCCCGCAATCGTAGGCCAAAGTTATTCATGCTACTCCTATCATGACGTGTTGAGAATTACATGCACGTTCTTCAGCATTGCCGTTGAACATTTATGGCAGACAACGTGGCACAGTTCGAGCCACGTGTCTTGTGGATGTATGGCTGAACACGTTAAGTTGCTCAATGTAAGATGCTAATTTTATTAATACCCCCGTCACACAGGCACTCGAAAGTCTTTCGACCAAGAAGACTTGTCCCGAAAAAGTGTGTCCGCTCGCAGACACGCGACAGGGAGCTATCTCTTTTTCAGAAGTTGCCTTGTCTGGAAGTGGAGTTCGTCGACCTCTTTTACGGCACAAAAGCAGCAGCCTCGAAACCAGTGGGTGCCAGCAATTATCACATATTAAAAAATAAACTGAGCGAACGCGTATTTTTCTGTCGGCTAGGCTCATCGCGAAAAATAATTTTGTGTCGCCAAAACCCTGCCGGACAATTCAATGATGTTATTACCAAGCAATGTCTCGCTGACGGTGTAGTAAACCCAGTCATGCTCACTTTTTTCTGTACCCTCGTAAGCAAGTCGAACGCTCTCTAAACTAATGTAAACTAATGCAATAAATCTTTACATTGACGTTTCTTAATTTGGCGCTGTTATTTAAAACCGTGTAACACAATAAATTTGCGCTTTACACGTCGTGATGCATTGGTTCATTCTTTGGCCGATTTTGTTTGGAAACCTAGCGACACACTTTTGATAGCGTGTCCAGAAGGAACCACTAAAAACAGATCATCGGAGCCGTGTTCCTGTTGCGCAACATCTCTTCAATAAAAAAGTATTTCAACTTGGGGCGCTATAACGTAAAACTATTCCATACTTTTCTATTCCAATTCTGCTATCAGCCCTCCACGATTAGTCAAAAACTTTTTTCGACCACCCCCACTTCACCTGTCTGTCACGCGACGTCACGAAAACCGCGATAGCTCCCCATCTGATATGACGTGTACACACTGATTATGCATGATTTGACAGAAAAAAGAAAAAGTTATTTCTGATTCGACCCCTTTTCCCCATTAGCCCTCGGCTATTGGTAAAAAGTTTTCGGGCTGCACCCACTTCACCTGCCTGTCACGCGACGTCACAAAACCGCACAAACTCACCGCGTCAAAGTGACGTGTACGCGTTAAAGATGCATTAATATGCCGAACAAAACTGAATTTTCTTCGGAATAGCCGCAGGCTGCCCCGTTCCGAAAGGAATAAAAGATGGCTGCCGCCGATCGCTGAGACGCTGGCTACTCGCACCTGCCGGAGAGCATGGGTGTATTTGCGTATAATAAAACTTCTTGCGTGGCCGTGTAACGTTTTCGAGCACTTTCGGCATGTTTACCACCTCATTCTGCCAAGTCTTTTTTGCTGAGGGTCAGTTTTAGCGTCATTCTTAAGCTTCCGTTGCATGCCGCCGCGATTTTCGACCAGCCACCACAAGCTAAGTAAGGGAAAGCCGACCAATCGCAGACGCCGGCACCACCCTCTTCATCCGGTTATGGATTTTCAGTGCACTGGCTCTGCCCCAGCGGATCCCTCTCCACTTGAGCGTTCTCCTCGCCTCTTGTCAGCCAATTATATACGACAAGCCGCTCAGTGTAGGCAATGTTATTCGTTTTTCAAGCAAACAAAAGTGACCTCCTATGGACGAGGAGAGTGTTTGATTTGTCTGTACAGACAACCCTGTGGGTTACCGCCCGGTGCTTGCGTCGGTGGTTACGCAAATTTGACGTCAGGATATTGGAATAGAAACATATTGGAATAGTTTTACGTTATAGGGCCCTTGGTTAAAGAGCGATTACGTAAACGACCTTTTGCGTGCTCGTGTGACAGAGTTAGTAGTACGTTTGCAAAGTATGAAACACTTAACGGTCTTAGATGTGGAGTGGCCAATCATCACGCACAGCTTGCGTTACACACTGAAAAATATAATAACCGGTTTATGATGGTTGTCTTTTTACTACCACAGGCAGTTCTAGAACATGAAACCCTCGTCTTTCCTAAGAAAGTATAATCTTAGAATCTCTTCTTGCTCTTGGTAATGAACCAGTGCGATATCTGCCCGCTCCGATTTCCAGCTACCGTTTCTCTATAAACCCTAGAAATGAGCTTGAATTGAATTCTGTGATTTGACGTCCCACAACCACGATTTGATTATGAGGCACGCCGTAGTGGGGGACTCCTGATTAATTTTGACCACCAGGGGATATTTAGTGTGCCCCCAATGCACAGGAAGAACACTGGTGATTTTTTTTATTTTTTTTGCATTTCGCCCCCATCGAAATGCGATAGCGGCGACCAGGATCCGATCCTGCAACCTCGCGCTTAGCAGCGCAACGCCATAGCCACTAAGCCACCGCGGCGGTTCTCTATAAACCTTAAAGCGGTGCTAAACGAAGGTGTATGTTCTCAGTGAATATTTTCCAAGACGAGATTGTCACGTTGGAGCGAGCGATGAGTTAAGTCTTTGTAGCTGCGAGGTTTTTTTTTTGTTATCCTGCTCTAGTGAGTCAGTTTGTCCACAGAACCATAAATTTTGGATATCCGCAAAATGAGTTAATAGGACCAACGACGGACATGCCAACTTTTTTTGCAGCTTCGACTTTTTGCGAGTACACCGAATTTAACACCATCCTTTCTAAAGAAAATGATAGCGCAAATCCGAGTGGGCTCTGTCAAAATCCGCGAGGTCACAGCCAGCTGGCCATGACTTCGTATATTTTGACAATGAATTTGTGAACACCGATATCGTAAATTTTCACAGCGAAAGCTAACGCCGTCATCTAGCACGCGTCCTTTGTTTTGAAGCGAAGCTTTCTTAGACCCTTCGTTCAACTTTCTCGCTAGTGCGGCAGCTGCCGGCCGTTGTACTGTCAGAATATCTCTGGCGGAATTCGTGGGCAATACTGAAAACAAGGTGATCATCAACGTAGCATTGTCATCCCTGCTAGCTATGGTCTTGCCCAATTGGCCGCTACCGGACGTAGTACAGACAAACACAGGATATAGTACGTACCGAGGCGACCCGTGGTAGCAAGTGATGTGCGTCAGTGACGCAGGCTCCAACACCAACACGCCGGCATTGTCAGACGATCGTCGCCATATTATGGACTTCGTATAATCGCCATTACTCCTTCTTCGTCACGTGTTCGTCATTCCTCCACCCTCCTTACTCTGCCGCCGATATTGCTTTGTCATATCGTCGTCATCACGCCGTTCATCCTCATACCGTTTTCGTTCTTCCTTCATTGCCGTGCCATTTTTTGGCATTGCGTTGTCGTCACAGAATTGTCGTCGTGGCGTCGTTGCCTATGCATCGTCGTTTTATCGTAGTGGTTCCACTTTCGCAATCTCACTGACGTCATACAGTCGTCATACAGTAGTCTCCATTCCAGCATCGCCATGATATTGCCGCCACGACGCAGTCGTCATTCCGCTGTAATCATTTTAGCATCTTCATCCCTTCGTGGTTATTTCGAGGTCGTTCCGTCATTGTCATTCCTGCTCCATCATTCTCTTTCTCACACGCCGTATTTCGTCACAGTCATAATAACATCGTCGTGATGCGAACACCGGCATCACATTGTTCACGCGCCGTTGTCTTCGTGCCGTCTTCGTCACTCCGGCCTCGTCAAATTGTGGTCATCGTGCCTTCATTGTTGTCGTGATTTCTTCATCGTCATGCGTGGAATGTGCATCATCATAAGTGCAACGAGCTTATCTTGAATGAGGCGGTTCCCGGTGAAAATGTGTCCAACTAAGTCGTGTAATGTGTACTTCCAAATTGTCTATAAGCAGGAACAGCATTCCTCCCAAACACAATTAAAGCTTGATTTGAACCGATGCCCACAACGTGTGGAATCCCCAGATTTTATTGCATGTTTTGCCCAGGCGGATCTTTCGATTTATTGTGTCCATTTGTTCCATGCTCGTTCCACTAGTACAAGTGAACATAATATTTCTCTGCAGTTCACATTAATGTTATCACTGCATGTTTCCTTTTATTACGATGGCAATTATAATGTCCCGCGAGGCACTAATCGGCCGTTGCTGTCGGCGTCGCCATAAGGTTCCGTATAAGCGAAAGCGCGTGAAGGTAAGCCGGAGAACGCGGTTCAATACCACGTGCACGAGCCAGGAACGCGGCCCGGATGCGTGCCCTCTCCGGTGGCGTGTGAGGCAGGGGGGCCAGATGAGGGAGGAGGGGTGTTATTCTCCAGTGGCTGCTAGGGTGCCTCGATGTCCTCCTCGCCCGCCGCTCCCTACAGAGTGGAGACAACCGCGGCATCTACTACGGCGTTGCCCACGCGAATCGCGGACGCCGTAGTATACGCCTTTGGCGGACACCGTAGGGACGCGTTGCCGGTGCTCCTGTGTTTGAAAGCGATCTGCGACGTAGCCAAAGTGCGCGCCCACGCGGGCCTTATCTTCAAAGCGATCTGCGATGTTTGCAGAGTGCGCGTAGAGATGGTAGCTTCGTATGCGCTGGGCTTTCGACGTTTTGTTCGCGTTGAAGCGACAGGTGGAGGTGAATTGGCGCGCGGCTGCTGCCGCGATTCCTAAATATAGCGTTTCCAGAGAGTTTCCGCTGTCATCGAACGAGATGTGTTCATGTTTACCTGTACGCACATCACACCTTACTGGTTAATTTAGTTAATGCACGTTGACGAGCTACTTGGTTTGAATCCATGATGGAATGTGTAAGCGCGACTGAACAAAGACGTAGAAAGAAACAGACACACAAAGACAGCGCTGTGTCTGTGTGTCTACGTCTACGTTCTCGATGAGCATTACACATTCTATCATTGTTAATTTAGTTAGTAACCGAATGTTTTCCAAGTTTATACGGCCAATATAGCTGCTATCCTTACTTCCTACAGCTATCAACTAATTTGTTATCGCAATCGGTGCTTCGTCTTTCGAGCGGAGCTGCGAATTTTTTACCTTCAATTTGATCCCACCACCCCTTATATTACTATTAATGAACAATTTACCCAAGCAAAAACTCGCATCATCATGATTTACAAGAGGTGCATTTTGCCCTGCCGGCTCTTTTGGCTTCTTGTGGCCTAACGGACGATGTGTGTGTGTGCTGTGCTATGTGCTCTCTCTCTCTCTTCCCCCTCTTTCATCGCCCCCATCCCT
Organism: Dermacentor variabilis; assembly: GCF_050947875.1. NCBI lineage: Eukaryota > Metazoa > Arthropoda > Arachnida > Ixodida > Ixodidae > Dermacentor > Dermacentor variabilis. The sequence continues at coordinate 47,012,418 of NC_134575.1, read as the reverse complement.
CTCACATCTGCAGGGTAGCAAACCGGTTAAGCTAAACTGGTTAACCTCCCCGCTTTTCTTTCTCCACTTTTTCCTTCCTTCCTTCCTGCCTTGTGGCCGTTTCTTTGTTGCTCATTCTGGTAGCAGAAATGAGCACATTATTTCTCCTTAGTTGACATTAATGTAATCACTGCCTGTTTACTTCTTAGTTTCTGTTTCATCACAGCACCCATTATATCGCCATTAATGAACAATTCGCCCGAGCAGAAATTCACATTAGCGTGAATTTCCAAAAGAATTTCACTTATGTTTTTTTCTCACAGTTACCTCCACAGAACACGAACGCGTGCGCACGCAACACACACCGGCGCGCAGGCATACGCGCATATACACGCCACGCTCAAGCACCCTGGAGAAAAACACAAACACACCGACACGAAAACGTGAAAAAACAAAGACAGATAGGGGAGCTCTAGACTGCCGTTTCAGTGGGACCGCGATCGCAGACTGCTCAGGTCGCAGTGGCCTCTATCTCGCCGCACTAACGAGTGGGCTAAACCGGCGGCCGCAAACGAAGACCGCTTTGTGTGCGTGATGCGACGAGCTGCGAGAGATTGTTTGCCCCACAAAGAAAGAACCGGGAGAAGAGAATGGGAAAGCGAGACCGTGGATGTGTTACGCAGGAGGATTCAAAATTGAGGGATGTTTGCTCTGTCCTCGAGGCGCAGGAGGAAGGGACGCCTGGCGTGCATTGTCGGTCATGTTTGCGATGAAAACACGGAGCCGTAGATGGCTGGCCGGGAGGAAAGGCAGAAGTAAAGCATTCTAGGATGGAAACAAGCTCAGACGCCAACAGAAGAAAATAAAGAAAAAGAGAGAGAGAAGGCGGCGGGGCGCAGTCAGTAGAAAAGCAACGGCTTCTGCGCCCTTTCACTAACTGTGTGCTTGCAGTGAAACGAAAGCTAGGGCTTGTGTAGAGGCCAAGCAGAAAGGAAAGCAGACTGCGTGTTCCACAGATGGCGGGAGTGCTCGCCCATTGTTCTGTACTAATTAAGGGAAGCTTCCTTTCTTTTATTATTCAGTCATCGTCCGGCAGAGAGCTATTAGTGGCGGACAAGAGAGAAGCCCTTCTTGGGGCTTTCACTTACTTGGTTCGGCTAACGCGACCCACAGCTTTCGCTACTATGCACGTACTTAGTGAGATTAAGTCTATAGAGCTCCGGGAGGCCGGTAAAATGTATGAACACGGGAATACCCAGAAGCCCGCCTGAATTGACAGAGCCATAGTAAATGAAAGGCAGAAGAAAAGGAGACGCGATTTGAGACAACACGGGGGCGTGAAGTAAAATTTTCTGGTGGTTTTAAATGGCAGAGACTCTGCTTTTTTTGTCGTTGTCATTGATTTGTTTAGACAAGAAAAAAAAATCCGGACATGCGGTGAAGCTATCCAAGGGGTATCTCTTTGTTTTATTCTTAAATTAAATTAGGGGTTTTAGGAGCCAACACAACATACTAATTATGAGGCATGCCATACTGGGGACTGCGGAAATTTGGACCACCTGGGGTTCTTTAAGGTGCACCTAAATCTAAGTGTACGGGTGTTTTCACACTTTGCCTCCATGGGAATGCGGCCGCCACCGGGATTCGATCCCGCGACCTCGTGCTTAGCAGCCCTAGACCACGGCCAATAGGTAACCACGGCGCGTCTTCTCTTTCTTTCTCTCACGGTCTTGGGAACATGGCAGAAAGAGGAGGGTAGCCCGCGTAAACATTGATGGCACACTAAACAACAAGGCTGTTGCGGCTCGGCCAAGGAACGCTGCAGAAAGAACGCAAGAAACTGCCAACCTATCAGGGGATAAAGCAAACTATTATAATCGTCGATACATAGACCATAACTACCCTAAGCATACTGGAACGTTTGCAGGAAGAGGGCCTGCATGCTTTCATTTAAGCAAATAACTGTGCCGCAGGGCAACTTCCGCGAGAAGAAAATCTATGTCATGCCAGAGTGGCAGCATGTTTCATTAAAATCAGTACTTTCATTCGGTGGCAAAAAACAATTTATCAGAGGTGAAATATATTCCCAACTTTCGTTTCCCTTGAATTTCTTGCCAAAGCCTTAACCTCGATACGTATGTTTAAGGTAACAGATTTGAAGACGTTTTTTTTTTCCGCATCTGGACCTTTTTGGCAAAGAAGTAGCTCTAGAAACACGCTTGGCAGAGTTTATCGCTTCTTGTAAATAGGAGATGGAGCCGTCCTGTGCGGATAAGCAGTTGTGTAAGAAATTGAGATAAAAAGCGACAAAACAAAAGATAGCGAGAAATGGCGCCTCTTTTAGACCTTGCAAGCCTCCGGTGAATATCTACGGCGGTGGAGAATAAGAACAGAGCTACGAAGCTCATGCAGTGACTCCAGATGTGTCACGCAACACGCTTTACTGAAGGGCAGCATTTCACAACACCGTTCCTTGTCAACACTGCGCGCGCACTCAAAAACAAATTGGAACTTGCAACTGTTTAAAGCAGATCTTTGTTTGTCTCTTCCCCTAGGTTTTGTCTTCATTGTAGTTTCGTCACCACATACATAAATTCTTTCACATGTATATATATATACATGTGAAATATATATATATATATATATATATATATATATATATATATATATATATATATGTGTGTGTGTGTGTGTGTGTGTGTGTGTGTGTATATCATTAGCATCATCATCATCAGCCTAATTTATGTCCTCTGGAGGACGAAGGCATCTCCCTGCGATCTCCAATTACCCCTGTCCTGCGCTGGCAACCGATTGCAACTAGCATCCGCAAATTTCCCAATTTTTTCACGCCACCTAGTCTTCTGCCATCTTCTACTGCTCTTCCCCTTCTGTTGGCACCCATTCTGTCCCCCTAATGGGTCAACGGTTATCTAATCTGCGCATTACATGACCTGACCAGGACTCAGCACGGTTGTCTACGCTGCATTGCGGCCAGGGAATGGTATGTCCTCGAATTATGTATCGCCGAGTAGACCACCTGGGCCCCTGAGCCTCAATGTATAGAAATCGCTGTTAATTACCGTATGGCTAAGTAGACAACTTGCGTAACGTGGCATGTGCCGCGGTCTTGGGCCCAAGCAAGCAACTTCGGTACGTTTATATATGCAACTCTCTATGTGCCACAGGGCACGTGTCTATTCATCGCCAATCTCACAGAACGAATGTGCCATATTGGAAGGAGGGTTACGAAGCCCCGGATACATCTTGATATGGGTCATACTTCCCTACGCAGACACCTGTCATCAACGCTATTGCCTTGAAGGGCATCACGCATCGCATTCGTGCTCGTGTGATGCGCTACTACTACTAACTCTTTAAACATGAGACGGTTCACGCCAAGTGAATTAAAACATTGCGGTTCGTATGCGTATTGTTTATTTTCAGCGCTCCTTAAACCATTTGGCTTCTATATATTATCTTCACCAACGTTCTCTCGACTTTGTTTTCGTCTCACTTTCGAAGGCGATTTCGACAAATCTGTCTACGAATTGCGGCTCTAAGGGGAGACGCTATCTATAGCCGGGATCAGCGAGAAGAGTGTCAGCTGACCTCTGGTAAATTGTAACGGTTGCTGAACTCCTTGGTGTCACACCGTTTTCTTTTTTTTTTCTGAGCTGTCATCACCCTAGTGTCAACAAAGTGCTATCCTATTAACCGAGCGAATATAGAGCAGAACTCGCTAAGAAAGTACAATGCTGCTTTCAAAAGCTAAGCCTAGCTGCGAGTTCCGTTATCGCTATTTGCTAACCATTCTTAATCTCGGGCAAAACGCATACGAAGACACCGAGGAACCCTACATGCGGTAAAGCGCTGACGTCAGTGATGACTAAGGCTGTTGTAATTTTCGACAGAACCTACCGCATCATAGTTTCCGCAAGGCGACATAGCGTTTCTCAATTGTGGTAAGCTTGGTAGATCCAAATGCAGCAGATTTTCGTTCATCGACTGAGCCGGACCTCAGTGCTCGCCGGCATCAACTGCGTTAGTTCCTTCAGTTAATTAAGGCCTTTCTTTTGTTGCAGCATTCACAAACATGAACGTAGAGCTTTTCTTCTTAGTTGAAATAAGAACAAAGTAAATACATTTCGGCTCCTAATCCTTACGCCTACTTTCTTTATATAGAACGAATAAATGCATATGGTGACATCAAAATTTGTGCCTGTCATATGTCCAGTTAACGAACAATACCTATCCCAGCGAACAGTAATTACCTCTGTCTCACGTCGTGCACCCATGTTTAAGGCATTCTCACGACACCGCCTAATCGTATATTGGGAGATGTGTCAGGAACGCGGTGACAGCAAGAAAACAGCTGATAAAAGAAAAAAGGTATAAAAGATTTTCCGTTACATTTATAATTCATATTTCTCTTTTACTCTTCTCCTCCCTTCTACGAGACGTCGTGTTCCGTTAGAACGAAACTCATCGGGGTGTGGGCCCAACGAAGATAAACTGAAATTTTTATCCAAAACGCCGTGAACAGTTTGAATTTTTTTTCAAAACATATTTCATTCCTGCGAGTTGACTTCCGTGGGTAAACACAGCGCCGCCAACGCGGTCCTGTTTTCACTCCAGCCTAAATACATAAACTGCAATGTGGTGCGTCGGATTGAAAACATGCTGGCCGTGTTTCCGAAACAAATCAAAAAAAGGAAGGAATCAAATGCCAAGAATGAAAATAAAATGTGCTACAAAAATAAAGGCGAAGGAGAGAGCGGCGTGTACGGCGACGAAGATTGTGCAATGCAATGTTGGGCTCTGTTGCCGTTGCTCCGTTCTATTTGTGCTGCTCGATGAAAGAAAGCTGCGAATGCGCGGCAGTCGTGACAATCTTAGCGGAAGGGAAGAAATGCGAACGTCGAGACGGCGCGTGGTGTGGCTTTTTTGTAAGCGGGCAGGCTGGATAAGAAAAAGAAAAAGAAACATTTATTCACGGGAAGTTTCGGAATCGCAGCGCCACTATTGAACGGAGAGTGAAAAGTAAGCGTCCCTTCCCTACCGGACGAACGTGCAAAAAAAAAAAATAATTTAGGAAAATAACGGCACAAGAAGGAAACGGAGAAGATGTTGGCACAAGTGTGTTTCCTGCGTGCTTTACACCTGAATTTCTGTGATTACCGTGACGACAGGAGTGAATCTGGTGGTGGAAGTGACGTCAAAGGAGACTATGCCTAGGTGCGTTTTGTAAGCATCTGGCAATTTGAAAGTCCTTTTATTCTGTTATCAGATAAACATATAGTATGTCGAGCACGGTAGAAGATTAGGTGGGGTGATGAAATAAGGAAGTTCGCGGGCACTAGTTGGAATCGGTTGGTGCAGGACAGAGGTCATTGTAGATCGCAGGGACAGGCCTTCGTCCTCCAATGGACGTAAAATAAGATGACGGTGATGATGATGATGATTAAATGGCCGAGAAAAAAAGAAGCAACGTAATTGTATGAAAACGCCAATACTTATACTTTCAAAAAGTGAAAAACTTATTTAATTTCATAAGACAAGTCATGCGCGTTTCTAGCCTTGGATGTCGACCAGTATTATCGCGGTCGTTACATTATTTAGCACTTAATTGAAATGCGTGGTAATAAAGGATTCAAAAAACACACTACCGCACAATACTCTCGAAACGATGAAACCCACAGAGCCGCAGCAAGCTTCCGCTATAGGTTTGGGATGAAGCATCTAAAGGCCGGTGTAGAAAGTAAGGGTATATCTAACAATCTAATCTAAGTAACAAGGACATTGTACTGCACCCAAACAAAACAATTGCTTATGCGAAGTAGCAATTTAATGGTTTCCGTGCAACTGCGGAGGTGTTTGTTATATTTCAGTGGACGCTATTACGCTGGACAAGGTGGAAAAAGAAATGCCTTTATGGCAGAACTGCAGTTCCTCAAGATACATAAACGGGATAACTTAGTGACTGTATTTTCGGAATGATGCATGAATGGCTCTGTGCTTTCCTTCTTTTTTTATCGATGAGCTTGCATTTATATAGCCTGATTGCTCTGGAGGAGCTTCAGAATGCTTTGTCATACATCTCGGACACTGCAAAACATGCAACTATTACTTTTTAGATTATGTTTTTGCGCCTCGCAAAGGCATACACGAGTCTGAGGCCCAGCGGATAAAGAAACCTTAGGACAGATACATTGAGAGACTCGCACTGGCAAATTCTCGCAATTTTTTATTGTGAACGATATGAACAGTGACACCAGAGCAGGCAGTCTATCACAACCGTGCATGGTTGGCAACGATTACAAAAATGCGAACGAATACTTCTCGTAGTTGGATTCTGGAAGGAAAGGTGTACGGTAGCGATAAAGCCCACAGTTTATGATTTAGATTTCTTTAAGTCAGTAAAGCACAAACAGTGACTGCATTTACTGTACCGGAAAATTTGTGTTGGGAGAAATGCTATTGTCTTTCAACATGTATTGCGGGTTTACGTACGCAGTATGTCGAAACATTTGCAAATATTTCCTTAATTTAGTTAGTATAAATAAAAGCGGAAGAAAGTAATTACAATTTCTCAGTGACTGAATAAAAAACAGTCCAATCACTACAAAGCTTGCATTAGAAATGGCCTGTTGAGGGGCATTGGAGGCATTCGCTGATTGCCCAATCACATCGCAGCACAGCGCCAACTTGTCTTTTTCTTATTATTGCCTGGAATAGAAAAGCGAAATGAGACGAAGAAACATTGAGAAATAGACCAAAGCAATGCGTGAAAAGAGTAAGAAATACGCTCTTTGATAGATTGTGGAATTGTTTTCCTGAACCTGCACCTAGCCGGGCACTCCATATCTCCAGGCTTCCATATGAAATCCCTCACTCGTGCATCTTTTACACGCAGAAAACATGCGTAAGCCCGCACAGTAATAAGCAACCAAGGTATCTGGCCGAGGAAAGTGTTTGCAAGAAACCGTAAGAGCGTCTTGGTAGCGCCCAAAGCACTATCAGCGCTGTGGCGAGGTCCCAGCAGACCGTGGATCATCGCTTTGCAAAAGCATAAAATATAGGGCAGCTCAACGTTACACCATGCGCATATCGCTCTGCGGCGAATGCACCACTTGCCGTTTGCGTAAGTAGTCTGTGTAGGTCACCTTTAACAGAACGGGGTGTTAACTTGTGTGCGTCCACATGGGACGTACATGAGTTCACTGGGAACCGTGCAATCAAGGCATTTTTTGTTGCGAAAGATTGATCCATTTCTGCTGTATGAAAGCTACATATTACGTACAATTTCGTTCCAGATTTCCGAACTGTTATTTTTTTGTAGTGTTACAATTGTATAAAGCATCGATGAATTTATTGTCATGAATGCCTGAGGGAATCATCATTGTTCAACGTGTACACACATTTTTGTATTTCCTCTCTGTCACTGTATGCCATGTAAACGGGGGCTCGAAGCTTCTCAAGTGGATAGATCCACTTTTTTTCGAGCCCTCGTCTTCCACAAAAGAACAGATTTGTGGATGGAATAAAATTTTTTGATTGATTGATTGATCTTGTAAGGCTACTCTGAATGTCAAAGTAGCACTTTGGGGTGTCGATATTACGACTGGTAACCTCACTGTCGCTCTGCATGACTGCAAATGGGACGCTGAGAGCGTCACGTGGCGGCTTGCATACGAAAGGTGACATGTTTGTTTGAGAGGGGGGCTAGCATCACCCGCATCGGTGAATTACCCTGTGGCCACGAGAGGCTCGGCCTCCGGGTTCCCACGTGGGAGCGGCCCGCTTCGAGAAGACTCACGATGTGCAGGACTTCAACAAAGTGTTACCATACCACGCCATACTTTACCAGCGTCGTAAACATGAACGTTGCCCGCTATGTCGCCTGTGGGCTCGCCGCCAGCGAAGCACTGTGTTGTAGCGACAAATAGAACCCTTGGTGCTCGGACTGTTCTTGTCATGCACGTAGTTTTGCTTTAGCCGACCTCGGGAAGAAGTGCTGTCTCATAGTTCATGGTGGACATACGTTTAGCACGTGTTATCTATGGACTCGGGAAAGAAGCTAAGTTGCATCTGACTGAGGCGCCCTACTCCGACAAGTGTCAAAACTTTCTGAACTCTACCGCAACATCAACTACTGCGCTAAATCACGTATTCCAGCCCGCTGGGTATCCATAATGTGCGCAAGAGGGAGAGAGAAAGAAACTAGGGGAAGACTGGGGGGTTAGCCAGTGCAGAAGCAGGGTGAATATCCTGTGCTAAAATCAAGGGTAAAATCTGCTCAATGTACAGACGCAGAGGCAAAAATAAAAAAAAAATGAGTAACATAAGTGCAATGCAACATGCGACAACTTTAAGAGTCAAATAAATAGTCTGCATGTTTGCAAGACGTGGGCAAAAACGTTTAGGGCCTACTATGCTGAGAATCACGTGGAGAAATATCTTTAAAAAAGAAAGCCTCTTCAAAATTGGCTGCAAGATATTTGTATACTGGTTGGCTTTGCCCTTTCTACTGCGCCATATACATTCGAATGATGCTGCCATCGATAGCACTAATGCGAGCGGCGTGCATTTAATTTTTATTTTTGTGCACACAGCGGGCTTTTCTGAACGTGCGATTGGCGTTGAGCTGCTGAGCACGAGGTCGCGGGATCGAATCCCGGTCACGGCTGCTGCATTTCGATGAGGGCGAACTGCGAAAACACCCATGTACTTAGATTTAGGTGCACATTAAAGATCCCCAGGTGGTCGAAATTTCCAGAGTCCTCTACTACGGCGTGCCTCATAGTCAGAAAGTGGTTTTGGCATGCAAAATCCCATAAAGAAAGAAAGAACGTGCGATTGTGTGCCCGTGACTAGCGTGTAGATCATAATAATGAAATATAAAACCGGTTCCTGCCACAAACACAGTGCTCGTAGAGCCACTATTGTAAAAAAAATTTTTTTGACGTTTTCTAAAACTTGCTTAGTCATAAGACTGCCACTTCGGAATGTCTGACTTAAGATCGTTCGCCCATTCGCCCACGCTGCCGGTGAAGGGACGAACGCGTTTCGGAGGGACATTCCAAAATAGCAGTCATTCACCAACGCTAGTTCGCCCGCATTACTGGCTAAGAGCAGGTACAGTAACATCAAGTTGTGCTTCACCAGCATCTTGCGCAGCCAAGTGGCAATGACGGAAAAGCTTCGGTGCAACAGCGTAGTGTGCATCGTAATCGTCAGCCCATTTTATCTTCACTGCAAGCGAGACTCTCTTCCAGCAATCTCCATTTACTAATCTCGCGCCAGTTGGCCTCAGAATATGCCTTGCGAATTTCCTGGTTAGATTAGACTATCTAGATGTCTGCCGTGCTTAACCGCGCTTCGTTTTGCCTGAGGTCTCCTTTGTTAAACTATTAATGAATTGGTTGTATCCTCTACGCATTACGTGTACTGCACAATTCTAATTATTCGTCTTTGTCTCAAACTATGTGTCATCTATCAAACTATACGGCTCCTTAGCACCAGCATGTAGCTTCTCTGCTATCACCTAAGCTTGTGCTTCAAGGGTAAGCAATGGTTGAATGAAGTAATCTGTCTCTTATAGCGAAGCATTCTTCGCCTCATTTCAAGCACTCTGCAGTACACCCGCAGGAAAATCGAGCCCTAGAGAGTTGATTGGACATGGTAACAGCTTTTTGCACCCTTTAATTCTCTGAAAGTGTTGAAACTGGATGAATTTTATAACTGTACACCCATAAGGCACCCTTTCATTATTTTAGGGTGCCAAAATGTTGTTTTGTTAGAAGCACACACCTTGTAGAATTGAAGGGTGCTCGGACACTTCAACATTTAAAGCAAGTGAAAAGCCATAAGTGTATTTTCCAGTGATGTGCACTAAGACGCAGTTGCTTACGCCAAGTCTTGCTCCACCCCCAAATTGTGGTAGAGCGCGACTTGCTTCACCACCATGTGGTGTAACAAGTCGGCCATAGCCGACCTGGTGACGCGACTTCGATCTCACGTCAGCAGCTCGTAATCAAGTAACTTACCATGAGCAGGTGAGCGCGTGATCATATGAGCACGTGACCATATGAGCACGTCACATGATCACAGTAGGCTACGAATATCAATTTGTTACTTCATGTACTGCATGGCGTCTCCGGTGATGAAGTGGAAAGACAGCTTTTTCGTTTATTTCCTTTCCTGCCTGTCACTTTTTACCAATAGGTTCGTATAAATTGCTTCTGAATGACATTGTTTTATACATCAGTTGTCAATCGTTGATCACAATTGCCAGCGAATCATAGCGGCGCCAGCCAATCGTACTTGATCAGGCACAGGTTCTTTCTGGTGTGTAAAATTACGCTGCCTCAAACCGGAATAAATATTCACAGTGGCGTGGCGGAACAAAGTGTACTACCAATAAGAACACAGCATTTATTGTCAGAAAAAAGACGAAATGACCCATTGCTTTCTTTTCACAGCAATTACATATCATAGTGGTACTCAGAAAAAAAAAAGAGTTTTGACATCCTTCTTTTTCTCGTCAGGGCATGCCGCGTTGGCATCATGATGCTTCCAGAACAACACAGCAATTTATCAGCGCATACCGTAAACAGCAGGACCCGTTTCGCTTCAAAGATGCACCTGGATGGGTTGGTTCTAGACGCGGCCGCCAGGGGGAAGAGCGGTGACGTGGAGCCGTGATTCGCATCCTGTCATAAGATTTGCTAAAAATTTACGAGAGCTGGCGCGTAAATCAGTTTGAGAAAACTCTAGAACCACGGTATCGCGTTGACACTTTCCGCCTCTCCTGACAGATAGCTTGAGGGTACAGAGATGGCAGATAGACGCTTTGGAAGCCCATTGGGCACAGCGTTGCGCTTTTGACTTTGAAGTCACGGGTTGGCTCCCTGCTGCGAAGGCGACATTTCAATGGAGGCGAAATGCAAATACTCTCGTATATTTAGACTACAGCGGGCCTTCCAATCAGATCGCGGTGTTGCCTGCAGTATTATTCTCTTTTACGAATGAAAGGTAAAAAATGTATGAATCAGCACCTATATGCAAATGTATTGCCGTTTACTTCCGTATGCTCGATTTTGATAGAGGTGCTACTACGAATACAAGCACCCATAAATCTATTTATATGCACCAAGAAGCCTAGCTTCACGGCAACTCTACCAACAGAAGAATAAATGCAACCTTCTCTGTCGTGTAAGTGACGTCAACTTCGGAATAACTGATTTCTTTTCGTGTCTCAAGTTATTGTTTCCCAACGTTCTGTAAATGCAAGCTGAACGCTAAAATAACTTTTACGGTGTCTATTTGAGACTATGTGGAACCTTATATATTTTAGCTTTGACACTTTATTTTTACTCTTGGCTATACTGCCTTTAGTAGCGTGCTATTAAATAGATCCAAAGGATGTATTTCTCGTACCACCAAATCAATGAATCACACAAAAATCTGACTTTCTGGAGAAGCCAGCGACATTCTATGCTTGCGGCCAGCATTTTTCAATTCATAAACAATAAACCAACCAATCAATAAATTCCTGAGGGAGACAAGGCAAAGAGGTACCGAGAAACAAGGCCTGGCTAATGCGTATATGGCGTAACCATTGCGTGCTCGCAAGTGAAATTGATTACCACCTGGAGACCACATCCGTTCTTAAGAGGTGTCTCACCATCGCCTAACTTTTTTTCCAGTGCTTCGTTCTTGGCTCGACACTTTGTTCTTCTCTGCATCCTATACTGGTATTTGTATTGTCTGTATTAATGAGGCTACCGCGCCTGTAGTAACGTCTTCCAATCTTCACATGCCCACACATTTACTCCCTTCGCACGAGGAACCGACCGTTGTCGGGACGGTATGAATATAGATAGGTGGGAATGAGCATCACGTCTGCTTCTCTTCTGTCGTCTGTTCTAATATGCGTCGTCGCCGTATCATCTGACCTCTTCTATCATGTGCTGTTTTATATGTAGTCTGCTTATCGTCTAATCTCTTCTGTTTCGATGTCTGCGGGCGCCTTCGGCGTATTATTTGATGCCATTTACCTTGGTTCCGCTATACTTGTTTTTTTCTTACCTCAATCTAGTTTCCTGAAGGTGTATTGGCAACGCTGCAATGTGTCGGGATCTCTTCGGCGCCAACGTAGTTGAGTGTAGTTTGGGAGAAACAGGCTGGTGTCTATGCGTCCTATTGTTCGCGGAATAGCCGAGCGACTGTGCTCGGAGGAGCAGCGTTAATGCTGACACCTCGTGTTGGGGTGTTAGGGCTTTCCAGGACGGCGTATATTTTTCCAAGACTTGAAATGTTATACCTAGTAATAGTGAAGGAAGTGCTTAAAAAAGAGTGGCCAACCATGTTTCACTTGTGTGCACCAAGTCAATTACTTAGCGTCAGTGGGACGTATTTGCCCACTCACACTGAATGGTTCTTCAAGAAGCCCCACTCCTGCCACTGATCCTGTAGGGTCTCAATGCGAAAGTATTTCCGACTACTTCCTTCGTGAAACAAAACTCGTGAAATTAGTTCATTTGGTAGGAGTAAATGAGGTGCTGACGAGTGGTTTCCAACCAATTTCGCATATATACGGCAAGCCGTTTACATTTAAGACGGATTTTTATGTCCCACTGACACTAAATGGCCTTACCCTACCTACATTTTCGTCAGTATTACTCTGTTACGCTGGCACGCACATGTTGTGCGTGACCCGCTAAATGCCGGTGTTAAAGACAATGGTTCCCTACCTTATTGAGGATAACGATATCGGGACAAGCTAAGTCCCCACAGGCTGCACTATTCTTTTTTAACTGCTTACGTTCACACGTAAATGCACGGCTACCCCCATTTTAAATGAAATGCCCAGTAAGCAACATGTAGCTGAAAACTTCGGTATAAGAATCGGGGATCGTTTTAAAGTAAAGATTACTTTCACTCGATTCCCTTTCTTGCGTCATCCCCACCGTTGACGGTCGACAGATCCCGCTCTGAGCGAATCATGTCAACCAGGGAAGCAAAGCCACCCTGTCTTTGTTCCCTATCTGACGAAATTTCGTTCTGGCTGAACGATTGTTGCTAGGTGGATCATCCGTTGATACCATGATGGGCTGCGCACTCGGACCTCTGACGAAGCATGCAACGGGGTAGCATTGAAATATACCTTTTGCAGTACCTCGGCTTTCATCATAACCGACAATTTCCAGTGTTATAACTTTAGGCCGAGCTTGTATGAGGATTTTAGGCTGTGCGACAAGGGCAGAAAATTAGTAGGAGAAAACAAAACAACCAGTTTGTTATAAGAAAAAAAACAGAGTGCTAGCGTTTACAAACCACACAACCTCGTGATAGCTGCTTTTCTTAACTGTCAGTATAATCCTGCCACTTTAATTATTTGTAAAATGAGTGCCAAACTTACCCTCCCCCTATACGTATGTAAACATGGCCGCAAGAACGAACAAAATTCTGGGTGTCCTGAAAATTGACACGGCAGTGGGAAACGGTGGTCTTAAAATTCTAAAAGATTTACTTAAAGTAGTGTAGTGTGCTTGTTTCACTGCGTACATGTTTCAAAGGGTGCATGTGTGCGGCACTGCACTGACGGCATTAGGTACAACTTGGTCTTTTATTGCATGATTCTGAAGTGAGCACAGCCGGCCAAGGATAACATCTGTTGGAGTAGTGCAGGATAGGCCACATATAAGCCGATTCTTTGTGTGAGTCGCGCCCGGGTCCATTAGCTATTTGGCCAAACAACGGCAGCAGCAACGGCCGCAGCAACGGCAGCAGCAACGGCAGCAGCAACGGCAGCAGCAACGGCAGCAGCAACGGCAGCAGCAACGGCGACAGCATTGGCAGCAGCAACGGCGGCAGCAACAGCAGCCATGGTCAGTAAAATAAGGGAAGACTAGCCTAGAATGGTTCACAATTAAAAGAAAGGTTGTCCTAGTTCCCTTTTGAGATTTTCCTCGCGGGTCTACAATTTGCCCAATAGCTGCGGCATGACGCAACCGAAGCACTGATAAAATACTCCACATGCTTCAATACTTCATTCTCTGTTACAATATATCGAAAGCTATACTGCGTTTTTAATACAAAGTACTGTCGTTTATAACACTTCACGTGGTACTGTACGACGAAAGTTTTTGCTGACATGAAAATTAGTATTTAAAGAAATGAGACGCCGTCGCTCAATAGCGGTGACGGCTGCTCCTTCTTCACGTCATAGTAATAACAACAATAATAATATCGTACAGCCTTTGTGAGTGCTCCTGTGTCTGTGTTTGGGTGCGTGCGCACGTGTTTCAACGTGTCCTGTTATCGAGAAAAAGCCAATGTGATCCAACAGCGAAGACACATAAGATGTCGAATAAAACAGTAATCATGATAAAGCTGCAATCCAAAGCATCGCTTGGTAATGAGCGACGGCGATGGCACCAGAGAAAAAATGAATCAATGTAGAAGAATAAGAAAATCAATCAAAGAAGCAAAGAAGAATCAATCAAATCAAAAAGAATCAATGTCGCATGCGTAGATGTGCACCGATTTCTGGGGAAGTGCAATCTTTCATTACAACCCCTCCTCGCTGACACGGCACCGTCGTGATAGAACAAATTGGAATTTGCGCACAACGCTTGCTACTTTTGACGTCCGAGCGTCTTGCTTTCTGCTTTTGCTCCTCTCTCAATGTTCCGCCATCTTGTCTTACTTTTTTTGTTGTTTTACATCTAGACTTAGGGACGCATGGGCGGAAGCCATCTAAGAGCTTTTGAAACTCAAACAGAAAGCCGTAAGTAAGGCGTGAGCTGAGCGAAGGTTCTGAGCTTACTTCGGTAATCTTGGAGTGTCGTTGGTGTCAGTCTCGGCTTTTTTCAGAGACACTCTCTTTCACTTGACTGACATAGCAAGGAGCTATACTTCACACGGAGTGGCCGCAGAACGGACAGAGCGCCGTGAGTTCGCTCACCAGAAGGACATCAGGAATGGGCGTGACGACGCAATCGCGATCGGGCGCGGCAGAAGATGAGAGCAAATCGACCAAAGTTAAGGCGTTAAAAGGCAGGCAGGCGAAAGTGGTAGTACTGAAGTTGTCGGCGATTTCGACACAAATAGGCGGAGGAAGAGGAAGTTCGAGGCAAAGCTATGCCTGCGGATCAGTCGATAACAGCAGAATGCGTGGCAAGAAAGCCTAGTGTAAGGATAAAGGTCATGGGGAAAATTGGCCAGCGCCGTAGAAAGGACTGGAATGTGGCAGCTGGCGATGCTTTGAGCACCATCGATGCACCGGCGACCCGTACGGCTCGTGTAGTAGAAGGCTTGGGAACCTTGAGCCGACGACGACGGTGCGTGCCCATTATGGACACCTGAAGTCCAGTATTGATTAACGTCTTCAAAGGGACAACCTAGGCGCGTACCTCAAGTAGGTTTTCGTTCGGAAGGAGCGTCAATTGAGGATCCTTACAAGACTAAAATAATGTAGCACTACTTCCAAGTGCGGCGTGTTCTTGTGTTTGGTCCTGCAGAGCACATAATTTGTCGCCGACGAATAGCGGCACAGCTGAGGTGATGGAGACGTACGGTACTGAGGTGACGGGGAATGAGCCGAGCGATTACCCTTCACAGGGATATCAGCAGTAGGAGGCCCATGGTGGGGCAAACAGCTTAGAGGATCGGTATATGGGCGAGAAGAGGGAGGAAAGTACCTCCAATACGTGCAGGAGCTGCGTCGGTGGTGTGGTAAATGGTCAATTCTGTGGCAACGGAAGCAGGTTGGCTTGTCGTTCGGAGCTCCCCACCAAGCAGGGTTACACAATCTGAGAGGAGAATAGAGGTCACTGCGTAGGACAGTCGTCTGCACCAGTCAGGCCTCATGTTGGAAAAACGAGCAGACAGCAGGGAAACCGAGGTTGTTGAATTCTTGCTGCATAAAGGCGTGAATGAGAGAGATGGCCTATGCTTATTGGTCGGTGGTGTAGTCGAGTAGTCGGCGATGAAACCGAGACAGGCTGGCAGCCTCAAGCTCGTGGAGAACAAATCGCGTCACGTTCACACAAAAGGGTGGCGCAGCGTCAAGATCTGCACAGGATGATGTCACAGCCGTGTTCGGGAGACGATAAAACCGTGGAATGATGCGAAGCTTCTGGCCGGCTTTAATCGGTGGTATTGCTTGACAATGACGCCGATGGTGGAATAATTGTTTTAGGTCAACAATTTGAAAGCGCCTCTGTGATTCCTTTAGAACGTGGCCTACTTTGTCGGCCTCGGTCATATTCTCGTCTACTTTCTGGAAAATAGCGTGCACGTCTCGCACATACAAGGCATACGACTCTGTGGACGACTGCTCACGGGTAGCGAGTTCTTTTCTTGGAACCATTTGGTGGCTAGGCGGGTTTCCAAAGGTTCGTACAGCTTATACTCAAAGGTATCCCAGTTAGAGAGCTCGTGCCCATATGCCTCAAACCAGACATGCGGTGTGTCGTCCAAGTACAGAGCTCGACGCACTTATCTAGAACACACTCCCGAGGGCCAGAGCAGCCATAGACCAAGGCTTTAGCCGACAACCAGGTCTAGAAAGGTCAATGCAAACTGTGAATGTGTAGCCACACAAGCTCACATTCAGCAGATTTGGTGCCACACATGCTCCTGAAGACACGAGAAGCTGTAGACCAAGGCTTGAGCCGACCACCAGAGTGTAGCGATAGTACCGATTACCGGCACGTCACTGCAATTCCACGTCCACCTGCTATTCACATCCTTGTCCTTCTCTGCTATCAAATCGTATTTCTTTGAAGATTTTCGGGGGGCGACGTAAAAAGCAAAAGTTAGCATTTCACGCTCCGCCCACTCTGACTTAGTGCCACTATGTAACGAGATACCGTCATCGCCATTATCATCATTAGCTCACTTGGTGTCGACTGCAGGATGGAGGCCCCTTTCCAAGAGACGTCTATTTACACCTGCCTCACGTCAGTTCACTCCAACCTATGCGTGCAATTTTCCTAACCTCATCACACAACCTGGACGTTTGTTTGTAATCCGACGTGAAGTCATCATGCGCGTCCGCGCCAGGCGTTCCTCTGCGTTCGGTCAGAACCAGCCTCCGTCTGCACCTGCTGCCTGTGTCAACGTCGAGATAGACTCTACCTCGCCTCGGACTCCGGTGTTTCTCGAAACGCACTGCGTAACCCAGAATGATCTTTGTTCATGACAGGTCCCTTTCGAACTCCGACGTGCTAAAGTGCTGGAAGTGGGCCAAAACGGCAGATGCGCCTGCGAAAAAAAAAACCTGTATAACGTAAAACACGGCAGATAGACGAGATATACGCATACACCGACACCCCCAATTCAAAACAGCACAATTAGAATATCTCCATCGTGCTCGAGTGATGTTCGACTATAAGAGCGGTTCACTTCAGCGGCACGCTTGGCGTAGCAGACTTCAACCGGCGCTCGGTGGCGGGCGAGCTGTGTCGGACTATACACAGACGAGCATTGTTCCTCTTTCGTCCACGACTGCCTTCAGCTTACGTTGGGACCCGTTCAGTTATTGTAATATTAGTGGTTCACTTAGTGGTTCGAGTTAATGTCTAAATGTTGTCTGGATCGTGGCTTAGAGTCGTTCTCCTTGAGCCTCCGCACAAGAGTACCGCAGAATCCCTCCACGGAAGGGCGCCGTCTCTCTATAGGCACAACGCAGATAAGCTGTTTCAACGTCCCAGCCCATTCAGTAAGGCGCGTGTTTACAAAGAACGCAATGGGTCATTCCTCCTGCGGATTCGTAATCACAGCTAGTTTCGGCGATTCGCCTAGGTTGTCCGGAAAACTCGACATCATTACTCGTGGCCGCGCGTTAGACTCCTTATGGAGTTGTGAGCTCTTCAGTGACTTCACGGTGTCACGCAGTCATCGTGGCAATCAAGCAGGTTGTCCTCTAACACAAGAAAGTGAGTGCGGCTTCTAATCAAGTGGTATGGGTGACCTGAAGTCGATTGTGTAGGAAGTGGTTCACGGTGTATGAGCTACATAGAAACTGCATCTGGAAATTTATATATTGTTAACCGACTTCGTGAAGCTGTCTGTGGGAATACTGATAATGCTTCAAATATAAATTAATAGTTAGCTTCATTTCCTTCCTACTAAGTGTGATAGTGCCTATCCCTGCTTGGACCATCACACTATCATTATTCCTCAAACATGGTCAGAGTATTGCCACAGCTTTTACTAATACGGTAGCTCACTTTAGGATGTCAGAGTGAGAGACTCAAAGTTCATTACCGATGAAAGCTCTGTTGCCTAGAGAGTCTGTTATTATTATAGCCGTGCATGAGTCATCACTCCACCTGCTTGCTTTCTCCTCCTCCTGATTATAATCAGTATCATCATCAGCCTATTTATGACCACTGTAAGAGGAAGACCTCTCCCAGCCATCTCCATTTATTTATGTCACGCACCAGCCGACCCCATTGAAGAGCTGCAAATTTCATAATGTTATGAGTCCCCCTAATTATGCGCCATTTTCGCCTGCACTTTTGCTTTGTTGGCACCCGTCCTACAACTCTAATAGACTACCGCCTATCCCCCGTACCGGTGACATCGCCTGGCCAGCTTCATTTTCTCCCCTTAATGTCAACTAAGATATCGGCTGCTCCGGCTTGCTCTCTAATCCACACAACAGTCTTCGTGGCTCTTAACGTTGAAACAAATATTTTTACTTCCATCGCTCATTGCGTGGTCATAAAAATTGTTCTCAACCTTCTTCGTTAACCTCAATGTTTGTGCCCTATATGTTAGTACCGGTAGAATTAAATTGTTGTACAGTCTTTTTTTTTTCAAACATAGCCGTAAGCTGCCGGCCATGATATTATAATGACTACCGTATGCGTTCCAACTCATTCTTATTCCTCTTTTTAAACTTCTTTCTAATGATTATGATCCCTTTCCTGTAATAGGCCTAGGTGAACCTACTCTTACAAAGATTCTAGAGGCGGACTGCCAGTCTTGCGTTTTTCTCTTGCCGAGCTTTGAACATTACCATTGTCCTTCTGCATATTGATCCTCAACCTTACTCTGACAATTTCTCCGCCAAGGACCTCCGTCATTTGTTGCAAGTCCTCCACAACGTTGCTGAACGTGCCAAAGTCATGTGCAAACCGCGTCATCAAACATTTCTCCCATTTATCCGCACATATAAGCAAGCGGATTTCATTTGATCGCGCGGCATATTGCTACCCCTTCATTGTTCACAAGATGGCGAAAAAAAGTTGAGGGGGAGGGCGACTACGGGGACTGATCGGATGCGGCGTCATGCTACTAAACATGAGGTTGCGTGTTCCATTCCTCAGCCGGATTCACTGCATGCCCTCCAGGAACGGCTCAAGTACGAAGCAGGGTGGGAGACCGGGCTAGTTGGTATTCCATGCTGAAGTGACGTAAGTGACAGAAGTACGAAGTAGGCTACAAAAAATACTAGAGTGAACTTTGTCAGTGCGATCGTTCGGCAAACGCAGGAAAGTACCGGTAGAATGTAATGATTGCCTGCTCTCCATTTCAATAATAGTGGTGAGCGGCCGGTCATGAGTCTGTTGATGCATGGTTTATGCGTTCTAACCCATCTGCAGTATTCTGTAAGTTTCCTTGTTATTATGAGGGGTCATTGTGAGTAATTTTCCCTTCCAGTCTACGGAATCTTAAAATTTGATTATTTCAAGAGAGAGAGAGAGAGTGAGAGAAAGAAATTAGCTAGGAAAGACAGAGAGGTTAAGTAGAAATGTTGCTTCTGGTTTGCTTCCCTACACTGGAGTAAGGGTGAAAGAGAAAGAAAGGTGGAGATATTGGACGCGATGAAGCAACTGCTTCCTGAAATTGTTTTCTTCGCTAAAAAAAAAAAACATAGGCAACGAACGCGGACACCGGAAATCTTAAATGCTTCGACAAAAAGCGGGAGGGTTTTTTGCGCCATTGAATTACAATACTAAGCACCGATGCCTTCTAATAAGCGCACGTGGCCCTGTAAGTCACCCATGCGGCACTATGGTCGATCCTGCGCCCTGATTATGGAAATAGAAGAGGTCATGCGAAAGACGCCAAAAAACGTAAGAGCACTGAGAGGTGTTGTAACTCCAATTTAACGAAGAAGAAACATACCGTCTTTAACGAAGAGTACGAAGTGACTACAATAAACAGCAATGATTCCAAAAATGCCTTCTCTATCACCACTGCTCCAAAGCACCATCAAAAAGCTTTTTTTTTTAGCCGCGAATAAAACACAGCAGTTCAAGATATAAACCATCTTTGAAAGCTCAAGTTACTTGGAAGAAGACAAATGCATACGAGATACAAGGACAAATTGTTGCTGTAATTCTGCCACGAAAAACTATGAAACGATATTGCTCGGACAGAGGTGGGCGAAGGAAATAACGTTGGAAAAGATTTTGCCAAGTGATGCAAAGCAGGGGAAGCGAAAGAAATTGCTCATCGCATGAGCGCACTTTTTTCTTATTTTTCTTAAACTTATTTTCCTTTATTATGTTTGTTGCAATGCGCAAATGGAGCGTACGTGCATAATAAATTAGCGTACGCAATGCCTTTGTGGACAGCTTTAAAACATCCGTAGCGCCGTCATTTTGCGAAAACGATGGCAACAAAGTCCTTGTTTTTCATTAGAGGCTGAGAAAATTAGGACGGGATGTATTTTTTCAGCGCAGCGTTACACGCTTTGCATAACGGTTAAGTCATTGTGTTCTCCTTGACCTCACCCGGTATCAAACATTTATAACACTCCCTGCCATCACTGTTTCCCCCTTTCCCATTCGCCCGGTGCAGGGAAGCCAACCAGACGTTATTCAGGTCAACCTCCCTGCCTTCTGCTTTTCTCTTTCCTCCCGTTCAATAGTACACTTGTAAAAAGGGAAAGCCGTGGGATAAGTCCAGTTCTTTAATAGTCAACTTCGAGGCATCTTTGGACCTGACATTTTTTTGTGGAAGACTTTTGTAGACCTTTGTAGACCTTTGTAGACTTTCGTAGACTTTTTTTTGGTAGGGGCAAAAAATATCTAGAGTCACGCTGCATATATTGTTTAGGGCACCGAGGTTTTTCTACCGCACTTTCTGGTCGGCGGCTGTATAGCCTTTAGGCTAGAGATCATTTATAGCTTTTGCTTTGTTACTTTTTTCTCTGGCTGCATGTGAATTTCGTTACGCAATCGAAGGTGCAATATACAGAGCGTCTGAACGTCGATAAACGCTTTCATTAATGACGTTCTTGATGAAACGAGTAAAACGTGAATTCTTGAGTTCTTATCATTTTTGCTCGTTTGGCTTTCGCACGACACCCTTTACTGACGATTGTAGGTTACAGACAATATACCAGAATTCTTTTTTCTGAGTTTCGGTATAGAGTGTGAGGTTTCGGGCCAGATATATTCAGCGAAGCAATGAATCAGCGGAAGCAAGCGTCATTTGTTAATTTAGCACAGGAACACCGCACGAGGAACAAGTCCCGCATGCGAGTCATTTTCTTTTGAAAGAACGGTAAGAGGAGACAGACTCCAGATCTCCAGCTCCATTGGTCTCACACACATGATATAAATCAAATTAAATGTATACCAAGGGTTCACTTATGACGAGAGCTGTTTGAACAAAATATAAACGAAGCCATATTGCCTTCGGGTGACATCCACTTCCAGTTTTATGCCTGGTGTTTGCCTCGTATCGTTAAAAGAGTTTTCCCGAAATATTTTTTTTTTGCTTTTCCTCGATTGCGCTTATACCCGATGTGTTTTACACATTTAGAAAAGAAATATCTTTGGGGTTTGTGTATATGTGCTGTGAGTGAAGGGTTAAGTGAGAGTGAAATGTGTCAAGGATACAGATTCACAGATCGCGTGAGATCGCGTGTATCCAAATATTCACAGATCTTGGATACACACGATAGCTGTAAAATGATGCAGATGCCCTGCTTTTCTGCGAACTTCTATCGACAAAAAATTGGTAGCTTCGAACTGTACCCCTGATGACTTTGTAAATTCATTTCTTTCCCCAGGCATCACGTGGGCATGCGAGTAATTTCCTCTAAATGTGATTGTACCCTCTAGTGGTCCACTCATGCACATTCAGCAACGCATAGAAATATACTACGGAAAAAAGCCAGCGCACGCTCTGCACAATATAGGCAGAGCCACAGACAAACCCGTAAAAAATAGAAGCATTGCATACCACCCTTGTTGGACAGTTAGTTGTCTGCGACATGTGCTTCACGCCACAACCTGCCTTAATCCACCCTTTTTATGGCTGCAGCCTTTCTTCTTACTCGGGCAGAAATTCCGGAAGCTCATTCTGCCTAGCTTAGTTCAGCCAGGATCACGTTAATTGCCGCTAGGCACCATATAGACGCGCAGACCTCGCTATTATCGAGACATTACACATACGCCGTAAAGAATATGCATGCAACAGCTTTCCTTCAGTTGCGTCACACACACACACACAAAAAAAAAAACGAAAGAACTTTCGAACAGATAACTCGTCGCGGTGGTTGTTTAACCACGTGTTGTTAGGTATTGTTGTGTTTTCCGAGGTTAAACCTCAAGTTGAGCGTCAGTGCTTATGCTTTCGGGTATTTTTCGTGCATGCATATATTTTTTTTACCTGGCGTCATCTTACACAATGTGTCCATGTAAGCTCGCCGGATTTGACGTAGGCTTGGGCCGTGTTGGCAGTGTCTTGGAGTGCATCACAGATATCTCCTTGGGGAACTTTAGTTTTCCAGTGTAAGGAGGAGCAGGTTTTAATGAAGAGAAAGGAGGAGAGGTCGGCCCGGAGAGCGTGTCTCTAGCCTGCTACTCGTCCTTGGGGAAAGCGGAAGAGGGAAATACATGGTAGGCGGCGGGTGGTTATGTTATGGTGCGATGAGCTACTAGATACACCTTGTCCAATATGCGGATGCGCACTGTAGATGCAATGCACGCAAGACTAATCTTGTCCGCCCAAAAAGTAGCCTTGTCACAAAAAGTTATCGCGCAAACACATTTCGCCATGACTGCGCGTCGCACAGGTTCTAGAGGCGATTGTCAAAACCAGTCTCACTCAGAAAGTTCAAAAGTGACATCATGGCACGTTGGGCACAGTCAACTCGTCTCCACGCGCTCAAAAACGTTTCTTCCTAAAAGCCCAAGCGTGTGTGACATCGTGAACGCATAAGGTGTGGTGTACACGAGGAGTACTCTCGGGGGGGGGGGGGGGGAGGGGGAGCTGGGTTGCTGCCACGTCGAACAGGTCGGCTATACGACCGAGCCCTGGTGGGTTACAGTCGCTCCTGAAGCGAATGGGATCGGAGTCAACGTTCGGGGCACCCATGATCGCGGTGTAGTCGGATAGGAAGGTGCGAACGGAGCCGTTGATACGGGAGCCGCCGTAAGCGGAAGCTAGAGTGAAGCACGAGGTCGTCGGATGCGCTGTCCAATTCACCCCTGAGGTTCAGTGCTTCAACAATATTGCATTCAGGAATTAGCAAGAGCACTCTTACAATACCATTTCGCCATAGTGTACGAGGATGGTTGCTTGGGCTAGTTGGTAAGTCGTGATAAAAACGACGTACAGCGCGAAGTACAAGGACTGCGAGAGACGATTTACAGCGCAGTGTATGTCGTCTCTCGCAGTCCTTGTCCTTCGCGCTGTACGTGTTTTTTTTTTATCATTTCGCTATAGAATTGGTGACAGCATTCAAGAAGTTTCGGATACAGTGCGTGCGTCTTCCGCCGAACGATAATCGATGAGAGTGATGATAATCTGGTTATAAAGAGTGACCAAAAAAAAAAAAAAGAGGCCCAACGTCAAACGCGCGAGAAGGCTGTCTTAGGCGGACGTCTCTGCATTTCGCGAGGACTTTCTTTCTTTGTGTCTCTTAAGCAGGCATATCGTGACCTTCGTACGCCACCAATGGAATATTTCGCAATGGAAAGTTGAACGTTCGCACTGCGCGTCCTGCAAAAACGTGACGCTCGCGCTCATCTCTGCTCAACTTCCTCGAGGCCGCGTTGCCGTGCATATCACAGCGACAGCCTCGCTCCAGAGCTGGCCGCATTCTACGGGCCGTTAAAACGGTCCCGTCAGCTGCGTTCGCGCGACGAAAAAAAAAAAGGGGGGGGGGGAGGGGCAATCATCGCCAAACCAACAAGAAAACTCGCGCTCATCAAAAGAGAGCGAGAACGCAAGATATGCAGAAAGAAGAAAAGGAAGAAAGGGAGAAAGAAAGGGGATGTGGAGAGGCGAATCAAATTAAGCGAAAAGAAAAGGAGGGAGAGGCTGCGGACTGTCCGCACACAAATCGCGCCAAAGCTTCCGGAGCCCGCAGTGCAACGATCCATTGATTGGTGCCCGGCGCACCCGGCTTCGCACCCAAACCTGCGTTCCTGACCTTGCTACAGAAATAGGAAATGCGCTAGTCAAACAAAGAATTTCAGGGATGATGGCGCGGTGCCTCGCGCGCGAGAAGCGCGAAGCGACTGCTACGTTCTTTTTTTTTTTTTACTGCTGCAGGAGGCCAAGAAAGAAAAACTGAAAGAGAAGTCAAAGCTTCATTGGGTGCTGCATTACAGCTTTGCAGCTTTTCCACTCAGGTGCCGCACAGAAAACAAAAGAGGTGGGCAAATGTCAGGGCATTCCAGATAGCCGCAGCATACAGAAAGCGCAATGGAGCAGACGAACGCACGCACGCACTTACTCTGCGAGAGTTCTTGGCTTTATTGCGATTCTTGCCGTCTTCGCTGTTAAAGGGCTCGCTTCTTGCAACGTACATAGATTGACGGTTATTGCTCCGCCTGATTCAGATTTCCCGGCGGAAAGAGCAGTAACGAGACGACGTCGACAAGCCGGAAATTATTGAAGGAACGGGCGGCGCCATTGTTACCCAAAGTGGTGGTTCCGGCCAAAGGCGAAGATAACGGGGGAAGTACTAGACAGGAGAGAGAGAGAAAAAAAAGCTATGTTGACCTCATGAAGGCTGAGGCAAATCACAACTTTTGGGGGCACGGGAGAAAAAAAAATGAAAGCGAGCTTGAAACGATGTGGTATGATGAGCCATTAAAAAAGGGGGTGCGGCGGGGTGGGGGGGGGGAGGGGGGGACGTTGTTGGAGCGACCGGATGCGTTAGAAAGAAACATGGAAACGGAAGCGTGGTTCTGACGGCGTTTTGATACCCTGGCCGCAGCTTCAATTGTGGTGAGGCGCGCTTCGTTAAAGGCACCAAAAAACTCGGCCTGTGTGAACATGGAAAAGCAGGGCAGGGTTAAAATAAGGGATCCTTGTGGAATCGCCTTTTAGAAAACGCTGTCAGCGCCGTTTAAAATTAAATTCTGGGGTTTCACTTGTCAGAACCACGAGCTGATTATGATGTACGCCACAATAAGAAGGGGGGAGGGGTTGGGCTTAAAGTTATTTTGCGTGCCTAGCAACGTAATGGTATAACCACTAAGCTTCAAGGGCGGGTAAACGCAGTTTGCACAGTAAGCTAAATGTCTCTTTGCAAGAACAAGTCTCTATTCGCGCACCGTCTACTATATGTGTGAAGACCAATGTGTTACTCAATGAATGTAAGTGTCCAGGTTTTTCTATGCTAACTGCCTGTTTTTTCAGTGTTCTTTTGCTCATATTGTACTATTTTGATGACCACGTGCCCACTCCTGTAATAATCTCTATCCCTATGCTTAGCTAAAGGGTCAAGAATGTCCCCCCGCACACCATGCATAGCTTGGTCTTACCTGTTCGCTTTATCCTGTGCGTTCCCCAATCCCATTTCACTTTCATAGCTATGTTCCTCTGTGCATTGCCATCCTCGTTCTTTTGGGCATAAATTGAATTCTTCAGAACATATTTTTTTTTCTCCTCCAGGCTTAGAGCCACCGGGTGCGGCGATTGGTCGACCTCTTTCGGCAGGAAAAAAAAAATGCTTAGCAACGTTGTGCCTAACGCGATCACCGGTCGTACAGGTGACAATGGAAGATAGCGTTACTGACACAGCGCCAATCACGCTGTTTTCACGCAGTGCCGGTAACACGGTCGACGCTTTACGCGGTCGCGTCCAGGGTGCTAGTCAAGTAAAAAACAAAAAGAAAACTTCGCTAAAATATTTCTATTGCCGAAAGTGAGCACCGAAAATACCCCCGCAGAAGGGGGTGACCAAATTGATTAGGGCTACAACCTATGCTGCACGTGTCTTCACTGTAAG
This sequence comes from Dermacentor variabilis, assembly GCF_050947875.1. Classification (NCBI taxonomy): domain Eukaryota; kingdom Metazoa; phylum Arthropoda; class Arachnida; order Ixodida; family Ixodidae; genus Dermacentor; species Dermacentor variabilis. The sequence goes on along the minus strand of NC_134575.1, from coordinate 46,986,215 downwards.
TGCCGTTTATTTATCCATTTTGCATCCCCCTCCACTATACTTAATCACGGACAGTTCATTATCCAATTACGTTTTATCTCGAATTCAAACTGCAGAGTTTAAAGCTGCCCGTTTTCCCCTAAAATACATGGGCTGACCCATATTCGACTTATTTTTGTTTCTTGTCGTGTTGGATATGTAGAGATCGACCTGTATTCGTGTTCAACCTGCCTTCGAGTAAATACGGTAATTTGGTGCCGCTGTAAAGAGAGGAGCAATAATTTGACTTTGCCGGAGGTGGCGGAATGCCTGAAAACGCTACTGCCTATGCTAATCATACGCTGATGTGGGTTTTGCCGGCTGTGTTTTCTTCATTTTTTTGCGGAATTACGCATTGAAACATCCAACAGTACCTAAATATTCTCGCTTCAATGATTATCTTCAAGCACGTGATTCGTGATTGCTGAATAATGGCGGCCGGTCGTAAAGATAGCGAAACCGCGAACTTTGGTGATCCCTGAGATCGACGTGATGAAAAGTTGGTCGAGCCCAGTGACAGCGTAGACTAGGCCGTTTACTAATCAATCAGTTTCACTTGTGGGCTTTCACGTGGATAAAGTCTTTCATCGGCAGGAGTCGTGCCACTTCCTATCTATAGCTGACAGACGTATGTCTCGTTTCCTTTTCGGTGACCTGGGTTCTCGTAGCTGAGGCATGGAATCCAGATTTACAGATTTTAATGTGTTTTTGTTTGCGATTCATGTGTGTTTGGCCTCGATTCTTGATATTGGCATTAAGTATATACACCCTCTCACTGCTGTCACTGCATAGACCGCTAGTTGCACATGGCCGTCGCGTGTTTACGTATCCTTATGCACGTGCTTGTACATGTAAATACTTGTCAGTGTGCCACTGCGTTTTTTCTTATCACTTATTTGTTACCGATCAACGCATAAAGTGCATAACGTAGCGACTCGGAACACTTCGGTGGACTGGCGCCGGCCATGCACTTTCTTGCGATTTATTTATAGCGCGAGAGGCCGCCACCCGGCAAGCCAGTGCCTTAACGAGGTCGAGAATCGGTTAAAATGGCGACAGGCTGTGCAAGCGCACAAACAAACTATCTTGTGTGAGCTTATGGCGGCAAGCCCACTCGTGAGTCGACTCACAACGACTGAGGCGCACTTGCAAGTCCGAGTTTGAGTGCGCACGATTGCGCGATTTTGGCCAATCTAAGTCCGCGCGTGCTCTAAGCGAAACTATGTGTTTTGTAAGTAGGTTTGAGGCAGTTCCGTTTATTTTCCAGACAGGCACGATGCCTAGAAACACCAGGAAATTTGCAGTTTACTAAACGTGCTTCCCAAGACACACGCCGTATATACCTACAAGAGTTCAACTGGACATGATCGTCATCATCATCAGTATCATCATCAACGTTTATTTATGTCCACTGAAGTACGAAGGCCTCTCTCTACAATTTCCAGTTACCCCCGTCTTGCGCTAGCTGAATTCCAACTTGCACCTGAACACTTCTGAATTTCATCACCAAATCTAGTCTTATGACGTCATCGACTGCGGTGCCCTTCACTTGGCCCCGGTACTGTATCTCTAATGGTCCACCGGTTATCTACCCTGTGCATCGCATGGTATGCCCAGCAAATTGAATATCACCTATGCCAGTCTGCTCTCTGATCCATGCCGCTCTCTTCTTATCTTAAAGTTACGCCTAACATTTTTCGTTCTATTGCTCTTTGTGGTGCCCTTAACTTGTTCTCGAGCTTCTTTGATAAACTTTAAGTTTCTGCCCCATATGTTAGTACCAACAGGATGCAATCATTGTGCACTTTTCTTTTCAACGACATTGGTAAGCCCCCAGTCCAGATTTGGTAATGTCTGCCGTATGCACTCAAAGCCGCCTTAATTCTTTTGTAAATTTCGTTCTCATGATCAGGGTCCCCTGTGATCAATTTACCGAGATAAACGCACTAATATTCACAATCCATAGGCTTACTGGCGATCCTGAATTATTCTCTTGTCAGGCTATTGAACGTTATCTTTGTCTTCTGAATATTAATCTTCAACCCCACTCTTACACTATATCGGTTAAGGTCCTCAATCATTTGTCGTGATTCGTCCCCAGTGTGGCTGAACAGGACAATGTCATCTGTAAACCAAAGGTTGCCGAGATATTCGCCGGTGATCCTTGCTTCTAAGCATTCCCAGTTGAATAGTTTGAACACTACTTCGAAGCACGCAGTGAATAGCATTGGAGAGATTGCGTCTCCTTGCATGACCCTTTCCTTAATAGGTGAATTTCTACTTGTGTAATCTTTGTTGACATTTCCAAACATATTCACGTATGCGTACTGTACTCATTTATTCCGAACTGCAGGTTTGACTGCTGGTTCCTCAACTAAATCAAATGCCTTTTCATAATCTATAAAAGCCACATGAAGAAGGGAATTGTACTCGGCAGATTTCTCGGCTGCCTGATTAATGACGTGGATGGTTTCCACTGTAGAAAATCCCTTCCTGAAGCCATCCCGTTGTCTTCGTTGATCGAAGTGCAGCCCTTATTATATTGAAAATTACCTTGGTGAATATTTTTACAATACTGAAAGCAAGCTAACGGGCGTATAATTCTGCAGTTGTTTAACCTATGCCTATTTTCACATCACTCCAATGTTAGCATTCTTTCATATGTCTGGTACACTTGAAGTCGTGATGCATTGCATATAAAGGGCCGCAAGCTTTTCAAGCATAACAACTGCTGCATCTTTGATTAAATCCACTGTTATTCCATCTTCTGCCGCTTTTCCTCGTTTCATGTGTTCTAAGGCCCTTCTAACTTCATCGGTAGTTATTGAAGAAACCTCCGTACCCTGTTGATTGCTACTTCGAATGAAGATAGCGTGGCTGCTCCGGGGAATGTACGGGTCAGTGTAGAATCCTGCTGGTTTTTAAATGCCATTAAAAAACGAATGCACCACTTCGTGCTTTGTAGCGGCACCAGCGCTATTCAGGGAAAACTGCGCGCTATACAAATCGACATACAAATGCAGAATGCCGCGCTCCAAACCGTTTCTATAGCGAAAATGCGAAAGGACTTCTCGAGAAGAGGTAAAACAAGCGAAACAGCAAGCAGCAGCCATCAACTCATTGCCAGAAAAGTCCACGGCAGCTGCGTCGGCGTTGGTATATGGTACTCACGACACTGCACCATGAGAACAAATTTTCCTGACTTGCATTGTTGCGTGCAGACTGTTGTCGCCGGCGTTGTTTGACAGGGCAGCCAGCAAGACGAAGACCGAACTGAGCGGCAGCACGCAAACACAGATCGCCGGTTTTGCTCATTTAAGCTTCGCGCTGCCGTCGTACGCGATGACACGGGCTTGTCCTCTTCCTCGGCCAAATAAAGCATGGCGCTTGACCTCAAAAGCGTCGCAGGCTCGCCTACGTTCGCGTGCCGTGGGTCATGCTTGACAGTGCTGTCGGATGGGCAGCTTATGATCAACTGCCAAGGTTGTCCAGCCACGCCCGCGTCTTTGAGCACATATTGACGCAGTGGTTGTTTGTCTTTCTATGACGAGAACTTTTCGCCATTCAGTAAATGTGATCGCTCAGTACGAGACGCGGCCGCGTCTGTCGGAAGTTTCGCGAATGTTATCGATAGTTCTATCCGCTCACTCTTGTCACCTAACATTGTGTAATCTGATTGTGTGCGCGACGCGAATTGTGTAGTACTTTCTGGAAGACACGCGGGCACCAGCGATTACTCTGGAACCTTCCATGACTCATGTATATAAACCGGCGCGCTTGATCCGCCGATCACAGTTTTGACGATCCCCAACTGTGTTCGCCGCTATAGTCGCGCTTTGAGTGTAGCCTGTTTCTCTGGGCATGAGCTCGCCCAATAAAGAGTTAGTTTCGTCGTTCGCAGTTTTGCTACTGTCTCCTTGACCGCCACTACCAGGTGATAATGTGTGGCTGCGCCGGTGGTGTCCTGAAATGCGCCCTACACATCGTGGAAGCAAGCAGCGTGTTTTGCCTGTTTGTCCTTGAACGTTCGAGCGCAGGCACATATGGGACCGAATCCGCGTAGCAGCACATCTTTCGAAGACTGATTTGCAGTTCCACGAAGAACTCAGACACTGCGGCGCGCACTTCCATCCGTTGCGGCGCTATGGGCTCCTTCAGCTTGCACGTCACTGATGTAAAGCACGACTGGACCGTACGAACCTCGCTCCGTGTGCGGGATGGTAGGGTTCACTATCGGGCAGGCAGTGGCTCTTCGTCACAGTGCCGGCAGTTGTCCACTCATCCGTATGTAATCTGATGCGTCGCTAAGCCACTTGTGCTGCTTTAGCATCGAAGCTCTGCAGCATTTGGCGAGAAGTCCCAGAGGACCCGGCGCGCAGAAAAGCTTCCATGAGTTCACTGCCTCGCAGATCTCGCGCTGGTGGTTACTGGTGCGGCGCACAGAGCCTCGAACGTCGCACCGCTGTGTGTGTGTGGACCTCGTGAACTGGTACGGTTGCGCTACTGCCCTTCAACACCCAGGGCCGCCTTAAGGCACGGCTTCACTTGAGCAAATAAGCGCGCGCTAAGCCGCACGCTTAAAAACGCGGGCCGCGAAACGCGCTTTCACGGCATGAATTCTCTACAGCAGCAGCTTGGGCTCGTTAGTTTTCGATCCGGGTTTCAACGGCGTGAAACGTAGACGCGGGACACGAGGCGAGAAGACGACACCACAAGCGCTGCCCATATAAGCGCGCCGCTTTGCGCGCGCTTATTTCCGCAACGTGAGGACGTGACTTTACAAGGCCCGGCGCGCATATTCCCGTCGCACGCTACCGGATGCACAACCGTAGCGCGTCCTCGTCGGCGCCTGATCCAGGAAGCCACATATCCGCGCTGTGAGAAGTAGCGTGCGTAAGAATGAGAGACGAAACCGGGGCAACATTGTGCAAACCAACCGGTATGGACCCAAAAGTGTATTCGTGCGGTTTCCCCCGTTTTGTTTAAATCTAACCGAGCAGTATGCACGTGTAATTCGACGTTTTGAGGAGTATAAGTGCGACTACAAAAAAAAAAGAAACTGTTCTGGAAAGTTCGTGCTATGTGTTTGTCTAACGTATCTTTCTGCCTCCCCTGTCGCTCTGCCTGTGCTACAACAAAGTGCAAAGCTGGTACACGTTCGCGAAATTAGTGGCGCCACTGGTTTCGTTCGGAGCTGCAGCGCAGAAGGCCAACACAACGCGTGACGAGTAGCCCCGCGTTGATCTGTAGCTTCAATTCTGAACGAAAAACGGCCCAGATCCAGCGCGACGTGGGGCAGAATTCCTTTGCAACGAAGCACGGTGCAAAGCCTATTGCTGCCGCAACTGTTGCTAGCTATGATGGCGCGTCGCGACATCTCGGCAATTAAAAATTGTGCAGTCACTGACGTTGCCTGCTCGCTCGGCGGGCCGTTCAGCGTGGGTGACAGGCGCGGGCAGCCGCACCGGCTCCAGGTACGGCACCGAGCTTCTCACTGGCCACGGAGTAAGACATTTAGGAGGTGAAACTCCCGTCAGCGCGAGCGAGCGCGGGCGACCAGATAAGGTCACAATTGTTGTATGCGCCGACGGGGCCGTATACAGTGGCGCCGCCATACGGCGCGTCGTAGAAGCCGCAGCGAAAAAAAAAAAATGCAGCGCCCGGGCAGGCGGCTCCGGCGCGCTCTCGACGGCTGTAATTTCTTTCCAGGCCGCCAGGCGTCGCCAGCACGATAACGGCTCCGCGGGCTTGTGACCTTTTCTAGTCGCCGCAAACAGTGGAGTTTCCACTCCTAAATGTTTCTTGCGCCGTGCAACTGGCACATTTATATGCCCCAGGAATCACTAGTATACACTTTGCTATGGTAGCGAGAAGTGACGATCGGTGCCGACCGAACATTGTACGACATCGTCGCGCTGCGGCTAAATGTTTCGACAAAGCCCTCCCAGATCGCGACGCGGGTCTCTGCCCACTCCCGCTCGCTCGGCAACGATGGCTCGACGCGAATCGCGCAGCGATCGAAGCCCCAGCGCGATGATGTGTGAAGCCGGTGGTTACACTGGAGTCGACGTGATGCGAGCGAGCGATCGATCGATGCACTGCGCCGCAGAACCGAGTCTCCGGAGTGTTGACTCGCCAGCGCTCACAATATCCAGTGCAAGCTTAAAAAAAAAAAAGAAAGAACGATGAGCACGACATCGTCGTTCCGCACGCCGCAGCGCTCGCTGCCCGTAATCGAAAGGATGCACACTGAAGTCAAGTCAGGCGAATTTATTTCAGCATTTCTTCTGTACGCCGGCCCCTCCCGCCCGCAACTGGCGACGGGCTCACCAGCAACGACTCTTGAGTTTCCCCGCAAGCACACCACACGATGCCGGGCCTCCTATAACATTGCCGATGCGTATAGCTGCAAAGCGCACTGTCACTGCCGTACAATCTTGCGTCTAGCCAGTCGCCGATCCACTGGCTTCTCATATGACATGCAGGAGCGACTCGCGATTTGCTTGATCGATGGCCAAGGTCAACGCATGACGCGACCGCGCAGCCATCTCCTCGCACCCCGCTGACTAGCGGTTAGCCGAAAGGACGCCGCTGACGTTTCCAGCGCTGCACACGAACACACTTCTCCTGTAGCGCGAGCACGTCGGGCGCTTCTTGCGTAAGACGCTGGCCTAGTCTGCCGCGCACCCGGGACCGACGTTACTACGTTTTCTCCGTTGTACCGGCGCTGCGCCGCGATGGTGTGTGGAGATTCGGGAAGTTAGGGAGAAAAAGCAAACTGCGAATGCGTGCAGTGGAAGTGACTGTCTGTCAAGTGATGTCACGTCAATTGCACTACACTGGGGAAAGGAAATGAAAAGAGGGAACGAACGTGAGCGGCACATATGCGCCAGCTCTAAAGCAAGTAACAGCCCCACAGGCCCTAGGCCACCGTGGAAGCACACAGCATAACGGGGCTATAGACGATCGAAAAGGCGACAAGCATAAATGAAGGCAAGTTCTCCCGCCCGAAAGTTTCAGTGTTTCTGCGAGCGTTACAAGCAGGGCAGGCTCTGCTCGCTGGGCGACTTTCTCAGAGTGGCTCTTGCTCTATGAGAAAGCTAGGTAATCGCAGAACAAACGCTTCAGCCTATCCATCGCGTCGTCATCAGCGCAGTTGGGGGAAGGTGCCTCGCGGAGTCAATTTTAGCCCTCGGCAGGCCAGGTCCAGCCGTGCGTATGAAGAAGATACACGCGCTCTTTTCTCCTGATGAGCCCGTCTCCGTTAAACGGCGTGGCGCTCGTCCCACCGCAGAGAGAGAGAGAGATAGAGAGGGTGAGAGAAAGGTTCTGAAGAGAAGCGTCTCGTTGGTGCAAGAGGTGATATCCCCCCGGATGTTTGCCGCGCCGCGTAGAACAAGTTGACGAGGGGCGTCGGCGCGGTGGCGTGATCCTGCGCGCTCGCTTCGCCGGGTCCGTCCGCAGCTTCTTTCACCGAAATTGCTACGCCGCACGGATCCCACTTGAGTGACAGGTCACAGGCCCGCTGTAGCGTAAGGAACGCAGCTTGCGAGCGAGGCGCAGGCTCGCCCGTCCACCGTGAGTGCAAGGCGCTTGTCCTCGAATCGCACAAGCTCGCGACGCCTGTGACGTGCAACTACGCCGCGAGGTCATCCGCGAGATGAATTGGGAAACTTAGATGGGCTAGTCGGTTGCTGGCGTGAAGCAACGTGGTCATAACGGCGCGTTTTGAGGACAGGACACAGAAAGAATGCGCGCTGCACAGTCGCGGAACTCGGCGACTGTCCTGCGTGCATTCTGTGTCCTGTCCTCAAAACGCGCCGTTATAACCACGTTGCATCACGCCAGATGGAGCGCCGCAAGCTCGATTCTAGTCAACGACATCCAGCGGCTGTGTCGACACGGCTTGTGAATGCTGAGGTCCGACGCGACGCAGGCAGAGGCCCCGCGGAGCTCTTTTGCAGGACGGAACCGCCACAGAAGATCCGGGCTCTTCACGCCATGTTGTCGTGCGCTTTCGTGGCGACTTCCTGCGCCATGGGGAGGCTTATAACAACCGGCGCACGAAAGCCCGACACACACACACACCTCGCGTGGCGCGTGTCGGTGAAGGGGCGGCAGAGGCGCGCGAGGAGCCAGGCTGTCTACCTCTTCCCAATCACTCTACCTCGACAAGATTTGGCTAGAAAAGCGGAGGGTGGAGCGGGGCTACTCTCACGCGGAGCGCGAATCTGGCTGCGCAGACAACGCCGTTCAGAGGAGCGCGTTCTGCGGGCACGCGAAATTGAACAGAATATTTTTCTCTTCTTTATTAAATTTACAAATACCGCCATCTTGCATAGGAAGACATAGCAGGACAGTGAGTACACATTACACACAATAATAAGACACAATGTACAGACTGCGCTATAGTCTACATAACAAGAACAAACAGTAATAAACAATCATACAACATCAAAATACCTTACAAACTCATCAATCTGCAAGTCAATGCGGCAGTTTCGCGCGCAAGGCAAAACATTAATACTGCTTGCACAGTATTACACAGCGATAGAAGGACTCAAGGCAGGACGAGTTGGTAATTATTCATGACTAAACTGATGCACGCAGAAAGAACAAAGTACACGTGTGATTTACAAGCAAGCGCTCGTTTTGTGCGGGGTTACTACAATTTCACTACGATTAGAAAACTACGCGAAGTAATGTTGGTAGTTTTTTTATCGGTCGCGCAAACTGCAGTAAACGTTCGCGTACTAATTAAATTAACAAGCACGATCTCACGCCCGCACCCGCAAACACGGGCACATCTCATTCGATCGATGACCGCGAACTGGAGTAATGAAGAAAGCTGCCGCAGCGAGAGCCCAGGCTTCGCGCTGCCTCGCGAACCAGCCCCATCACCGAAACTTTAGATAACGCGACCTCCAACACTTAGCTTCGCACGAAGACCACTCTCACGATGTCACCAGCCTATCATCTAGGATAGATGTGCACCCGCCACTTATTACCTCGAAAACGGGACGCTCGGGCCGCAAAGAAACGAAGGTCTACAAGGTTCACCGGAAGAATCCTGCTGGCTACATGATACAGGGAAAAGTGGGCGGAGGAATATAAAAACCAGAAAATGAGTGTTCTTTCAGCCCATGCACAAACAATAAAAGTTTCATGTGACCATTGGCAAGAACACAAGCTTCTCGACGTTAAGGGACGCAATTAACAACAGCGTGGTTAATGACATTGATCCATCATCATCATCATCAGCAGCAGCATTCTTCTTTATAATCACTTGAGGATCAAGGCCTGCTCTCACAGATCTCCAAATACCGCTGTCTATAGCGCCTGCTGACACCACCCTGCACCTCAATATCTCCTAATTACATCGCTCCACATAATTCCTAACCACCCTCGACTGCGCTACCCTTCCCTTGGCAACCACTTTGTAACTTTATTAGGCCTCCTGTTACCTGAACTCATGATGGAGGCAGTGACTAAATGCACCGCCAGAAGCGCAATTTCTGTCCTGACGAACGGCTTCTTTTTTAAAGCTTAGCTGACTTGAAACGCCAGATAGCCTTTTTCTTTTTCGTTGTAAAGCCTACGTGGTTTCATACAGGTGTGCCAGCCCGGCTTGTTGAAGGTACGAGCTGAATACATCAGATTGACTGTTTTACGGACTGCATGATCTACCGCAGAGGAGATATAGGAGCTTAGCCTTTCCTTTTTTTTTTTAAGCGAAGCATTCTTTGCCTTTTCTCCTGGGTTTCCTGGGGCGGCTCCGAAGGTCATTAGTTGGGTGGATATATATACATATGTATATATATATATATAATTTCCGAATGTTGTATTTGCACCGATTCAAAGTTTCAATGAACGGGCTTATATGCCAGTATAACCATTGTATGGCGACCAAGCGCAACCAAGCGTACCTATGTCTGCGTAATAAAAAAAAATCCTACATAAACACTGAAAAAGAGAATGTCTACTTACCTGTATTTCGAAAGCAGACCGACCTGTAATGTAACAGATGCTCGTAAAAACATATTCGCGGATTTACATTATTTCCTTCGGTTTACCCACTCGCTATTTGCCGCCCTGTGTTTCGGCACATTCTTTGTCAATCCTCCAAAACGGGTGCACGCGCGTCACTGTGAAGCAAGCGGTAAAGAATCCGAAATGTATCTCGATACGTGTATCAATATTTTTTTCTGTTTATACACATGGCGTCGCAATTCTTCCATCCACAAGCCTCATTGATCGCCTTCCTTCACGTTACGTCACAGCGTAGGCGTCTCACACCGTGCATCCGCCTGATTTGGAGTTTTCATTTGGGAATCGGTGTATTGCATAAACAAAAATTGCGTGAGAATGAAAAACAATTATGGGGTTTTACGTGCCAAAATCACTTCCTGGTTATGAGGCACGCCGTAGTGGAGGACTCCGGAAATTTCGACCACCTGGGGTTCTATAACGTGCACCTAAACCTAAGCACACGGGTGTTTTCGCATTTCGCCTCCGTCGAAATGCGGCCGCCGTGGCCGGGATTCGATCTCGCGACTTCGTGCTCAGCAGCCCAACACCACAGCCACTGAGCTACCGCGGCGGGTGTGAGAAATAAACTGCGTGACCTTTCTGGTGGATAAACGTAACCATTACTCGAGAATGCACGCTGCATAATATGAAAGTCCCCCCCCCCCCAAAAAAAAAAAAATTCCACGCGTCGCCGTCAATTCTGAAGCATTTAACTTACCGCTTCACTAAGGCTCGCTGCACGTATTTTCCAAGGTGTACGTTCGAACTGCATAACATTTTCTTTTTTTTCACATCGTTATGGGTAATTCCCCACTGCCCTGTTATCCCTTGTTAAACACTGGTGACCTACGTATCCCTGGCGCTGTGAATCTTGGCTTCTTAAAAGTGTTTCATTCCGGTCATGTGATGAAGTGCGCCCGCGTCACAGCCCCCGAGTGCCAAATTACCGGCGAATCGACCACGAATTTGCTTGCAGCGTTGCTGACGATAAGAATCGCGATTGGCGCCATCATTCACTGGCGCCGTTCACTGGACCGTTACATCCTAATGAGCCGAAAGCTTGCATCGCCACTAAGCCTCGCGGCGTTTCAGCAAATTACGCAGCGATCAAATAAAGCGACACACCGTGTTTCAGCCGCCGGAGCCAGCTGCCTACGCAGCGTTATGAGTTGTTTTTGTTGTTTTCCCTTTATCAGGTCATCAAAGCGTGTCCCCTCACAAGGGTGAAAATTCGCTCGATTATGGCGGTTGTCTTGGCGGCACAATTTCGTTAAGAGACGTGCGGCTCTATGCGGATTATATCCTTTAATTGATTGATTACGCTTCTAGATAAGGAGCAGGTTATATAAAGCTGTTGCAATTTTGGGTCGCATCGTTTATGTCCCGCTTATTATCTCGGCTGATGTGCTAGTGCACTCGGCAAAAGCCGATGCGCTGAAAGTGGTAGGATTAATCTTGCGGACGACGAATCGGGACGCGTTCGTAATCCTTTAAGCACTGGGCGTATCTTTTTTTCAGCTTCGTGCAATGAAGCTTTGAGAATGAAAGTGTCGTCGGCTTTGCGGTTGTCATTTTATTTTGGGTGTTGAGCCCGGTAATTTATGTCGTGCCGTGGTAAGCACAAAGCGTCGTTGTTGCTCGGGCGACCACCAAAGAAATCGCAACTCCGGCTGAGTGACTGTCGCCAGGGTGTCAGATCGAACCGGAACTGAACCCAACCGAAAGCCGGAGCCGAATCACCATTTTCATCCGAACCCGAACTGAATCGATACGTTATTTTCGCGCCAGCTTCGAGCAAAATCCTAATGGGAACTTTTTTGGAGAAACCGTTCCCAACTGGTTCTACAAACTCCTCAGAAGGCACCATAATAAAAGCTAACTGGGCCTCACTAAACCTTGGTGTTAGTCTTCCCTATGAGAATATTTTTTTAGAAATTCCGAAATATAGCATACGTTCGAGGATAAGCTATTTGAGTCGCACTTTGTCCGGCGATTAGGGGAGACTTTGAAACGTTCGACAACCAACGCTGCAACGCACTAACGTCCCTGCTGAGCCGCTGCGGGTCTGCAGTGGTCTGATCAAAAAACGTCAAGCTACGTAGTATGCTAAGCATAATATGTTAAGTATCCCACGTAGAAAACGTAGCATACTTAAGCGCGAAAGTATTCAGCGAGTAATTTCCAATTCCCAGAAATCTTCACAGTACCTCTCGTTTCGAGATTCTTGTCAAGTTCAACGGTAAGCTTCACGAATCATGCCACAAATGTACAAAAGAGTTACTCCTTCCGAGCAAACGATAAAATTCGTCACGTATCTATAGCGATTTAAACACGATAGCGTGTCACGAACGAGAGAATTTACGATTCGAGGCTGGCAATATGTAGGCTGGAGCGTACCCGCAAGGTTAGGAGAAAGAAGAACTCGAGGAAGGTTGGTTATTGGATGCCGGCGTCAATGACCGAGCCCACAACGGTGGCTGCTTTGGCGGAGTTTGTGCAAGCTGCGAAAAATGTCCCCGTTATTTCCCGACTGCTCCAAGCGGCCATCACACGTATGCAACTTGCTCTTATACGGTTGTTTCCAAAGTTGGCTCCCAGCGCTAGCATTTACGGCCTGTCTGCTTTCGCCATTCGCGCGTCATCCCCCACATCTTGGGTTTCCTCACACGTATTTCAACCAGCCACGTAAAGGTAAAATAAAGGCGACTTTTCTCTATGTCGAAACATGTGCCGGGCCTTGCGAAACGTGTCGCGTCTGTAAATGACTTCGACAAGAGCAAGCTCGACTTTTTCAGGCATCGAATATATAAGTTTAGGGACGGCCTAACCGTTAGAACGAAATTTCCTCAGCACGACAGGCGACACGGTTATGGGTTGCGAGCATTCAGCCAGGGTGTGAAGAGGTTAGTCAGGAACACGTCTTCGGCGCTGCAGAGGCTCGCATAAAATACCGAACCCCGTGCGTGACTGCAACAGGTAGCGCGAGCTTGCCAGTAAGGCTGATACTCACGGGCTCGTGTCGAAACAGACGACAAGCTGCGAAGTGGGGAAAACCCGAATGCGCCATGGATGAGACGAAAGGCGGGTTCTGCTAACGGGTTTCTGGGGGAATGTAAGGTGGTCGTTTCTCTAGACGTTGCATGATGAAAATAATAGCGTTCAGGACTGCAGCTTCAACTGCGATCTGCATCGCACACGCGGGCCTGCCTCGGGGAAATTGCCTACCCGAACTTTCGTGTGGCAGCTGTGTTCAAATGAAGGAGTGAAATCGCAAATGACCACCATTTGCTCGTGCATGCGTATACACGTTCGTTCTCTCGCTGATTGGACGAAGTAAGGACAAATGCACACACACACACGATATGTATATATATATATATATATATATATATATATATATATATATATATATATATATATATATATATATATATATATATATACATATATATATGAAGAGACTCAATAGAGAGAGAGAGAAAGAGCAAGGGATAAAAATATAAAGCGAGAACTGGAAAAGCGCTAATTGTACGTGTTCAAGAGGTGCACTGAAGTGCAGTGGCATACAACTTCCGTCTCTTCGCTTCGTAATGGCGCCTCACCTCAACACGTCAGCAGTGAAACGCGATTCTGCAACCTAGAAGACGGAATAAAAATTCACCGCAAAAATAAACGAAATAGATTAGTTGATTGAAAACTAAACGTTCCCTCCTGGAGCGGGGAATCGAAAGACCGCCCGCGGCGTCGCTTGCCTGAATTCCATGCTCCTCGTAAAATTCCTCACCGCTTACGTCATCAAGGGAGCAGCCTCTCCTTAAGGGTGGGCGGCTTCCGTGACCCCGGATGCAGGCTGCTCGTAAAACGAGCTCGCCTTTCAAGACAGGGGCTTACTAGAAGTTTGCTTGTCCTCGTAAGGATTTATTTATTTATTTATTTATTTATTTATTTATTTATTTTAGTACACTGAATTGAATTTATTGACATATAACAAATTACAAATATGGAATGGCAGTAATGCATCTGAATCTATAGCCTGAGTCTACTTGGGATTCGTTCATGTAGAATTATCAATGAGAGCATGTCACATATCAACACAATAATGATACAAAAACATTTACTAACGTTATAACGGTTTGAAAAGGTTTTAAAGCACAATTCAGACGCTGCAATACTATTTCGCACGTTTCCTGCGTTTATACAGGTATGTTTGAAATTATTAACACACGTATTGTTACAGTTGCAGCAACACCATCATGACTGTACAAAGCACAACGTACAACGCCATTGAGCATCGCAGTCAATCCAAAATGTTTACTCGTCTTGAAACAGCTTCTAGTACGGTGAAATTTTATTTGTAATTCCCAAGAGGTGACGTTCAAAAGCCAGATACGGGACACCATGCACTTCAATTCTGTGAAATAGAATTTGCTGAGGATCTGCTGCGCTCGACGAGCTGCTGTGTGGCGTGGCTCTGGAGGCATCCTGGAAGCGCTGCTGTGCCTTCACGCAGGAAGGAAAAAAAGTTCAGAGAGAGCGTTACGTCACGCAGCGAGCCTTTGCGAGCGAACGCTCCGTGAAGCCAGCGCTTTATTCAGTGGCGGTACAACACGTGACCCCTTGCGTCAAGATCACGGAGCAAGAATCGAGATTGGCCGAGACGTTTCATAGTGCCTCCTTTAGGTACTCTTCTAGCTGGGCAGTGCGCTCGGTCTTCCTGGCGTCTCTCGCGGCCTGTCGGGGCACCTCAGCGGGTGTTGTTCTTCTATCTGGGCAGAGTCCATATGGACCAGTGCACAGCATGGTGTCGTGTGGTGTTGCGTGCTGGAGTTTGTCGTTGCGAATGTGCAGTAGACCCATTTTACGATTGTGACTATAGTACCACCTCCAACCAATTTGCTTTGTAGGTTGCCATTTAACGCTTGCATCTACTCTCAATTGCGAGAGAGCCAGTTTTGTTATTTTTTTTTACTTATCCTCCATAACGTTTATGAAAGTACAGCTACTCAAGTTGTTTCTTTTTCTAATCCAAATGTGTCCACAAATTACGGTTTCCACAAACGACCCGCAGTGAATTTTGCCAACCTTTTGGAAAGCTTTCCACTAGCCTGCTGTCCCAAATAATGTGGCCACACAGACTAAGCATCCACATTTTACAGCGACGGCCAGATTTGGCTTATTTCACGTTCCAGACTTTACTGCACGGGAGACCAGCGTTGCCATCATCGACGACACATAACTAATCATTTTTATTTTATTTATTTATTTACAATACTGCCAGTCTCTACTGAGACCATAGCAGGAGGGCACTATATATATGCACATAAACAAAGAACACTGATAATGTTAAGTATGAATACATGTATAACGTCAGTTTTGCACCTTAAAACATGAACAATTTTTACTACAAAATGTATACACCAAACAAAAGTAGATGCGAAATTTCAAAAAAAAAGTAAGAAATGGCAATTGAGGTATTCTACAGTGCATTTCCGACTACATACACAGGATACAAGTACATGGTGGTTTGCACGATCAATAATAGCACTAGCAATTTTAACTTGCTAAACAATTTTTTCAATTTCTAATTCAAACTGAGACAGTGACTCTGTGTTAGTGGTGAGAGGCGATAACATATTCCATTCACGGATGGCAACCGGAAAAAAGGAATATTTAAACACATTATTAGTAGATTTATATTCTACTAAGGTGTTTGTGTGTTTGTGCCTGGTAGGTCGTGTTTGTGAATAAGAAATGTAATTTGAAATGTCAATTTTGAAAGAATTATGCAGAAGTTGATAAAGAAATTTCAAACGTGCCTGTTTCGCTCGTGCTTCGAGCGTAAGGAGCCCAGAAATTGCTAGAAGGTTAGAGGGAGAGCATTCACGTCTAAATTTGTTATGGATAAATCGAATGGCTTTCGTTTGGAATCGAATGGAATCATTCTTTTTTAATAGTCAGAGCAGTTCACCATCCCCACTTTTGCCATCACCACGGCATAAAGGAAAGCTGTTCTCCACTGCTGCCTACACTGAGATTTGAGTCAACATAACTGAAGCGATGGTCACTTGCGAGTCGAGTGCGCAAACCAGTGAGCTATCACGCAATCTTTTTTTCCTTTATTGCATGAAAATAGGATTAGCGCAATGCGGAAATTACAGTTAGGCGCACAGGTCCACGAAAAACAAACCCACACATCCCGCGCAGTCCAATGAAAGTTCGTAGATAGGGCAAACAAATGCCAGCGTCCAGTTACGAAACCTACTCAGAAACTGGATCAAAAGTTGCCAAACACAATACGCACTTGAGCAGCCTCTTCTCGAAAGAGAGACCTCACAGAACGAACTGGCTCGGCATGTCTGTCAATCATGCGGCTTCTCCGTAACGAATAAGAAGTCCTCTTGCGCGTCAACGGTGCCGGGCATTTAGTGCAAGGTCTCGCGCTGCATACGGACTCCGAGAGCAGTGGAATCTGTGGGCGCATTTCGGAGGCTCCCGGAACGACCGATACACTAGTGGACATAAATTTCGTTATCTGCATCGCGTACACATTGCTCTCGGCAAGGTGGCGGTGTGTTCGTGTGTATTTCTTGGCTTCGATGCTCGTGAAAATGGCGTCGGCGTCAGAAAAGGAAGTGTACATGGGAGCAACGATGAGAAGACGCTAATGTGGCACTTACCCCCAATTGAGAATGCGCCGAGAATAAGGCTCTTGGGGGGAAAAACGACTTCGAAAGCATCGACATCGTCAGTGGCAACAGCGAGGACGTAGATCACAGTGATCAAAGGCTCCGACTGCCCTGTGCTGTAGTGCGGTAAATGTACAGAGGAAAAAGAAAAGATAGCTTAAATCTCGTAGGTAGCAGTGCGTTATTTCGCTCGCGACTGCAGTTGCATTAAAAGTCCTGGCGTCAGTGTCTATTTGAACGTGCCCTGCGCGGGACCTTTAGGGCGAGTCATCGAGCCTTTAAATTGTCTCCTCGCCCGCGGCATACATGTTGGTTTGCGCAAAAACTGAATCTTAAAAAACGTAATGAGGTAATAAACGTGAAGGTCACCTTCAATGCCAAGTTCACGTCACCTCGGGCAGGTAGGTGCTTGGTCGTTGTTTTAATGGGTGATGACAACAACGAAACGTTGTAGTTTAGCATAAAACAAAAATAAATATTATAGCCTCAGATTATCTGAATCAATAAAAAAAAATGATTTTGATGAGCCTTTGGCCTAAAGAACTGCGAGTAAAAGGTTCTGGAAAGCTATTCGTTTTACTAAATAAATATAGCCTACATGGCCACGTTGGCTCTGAGAGAGCGAATGCCTGTCTATATACAGTCGGCGCCGTCATTGTGTAGAGCGCGGGAACGGCGGCCTCCGGGGAGCTTATGAGGCAGCCAGCGACGTCTAACGGTAGCTGCTCGGCATGTTTGGGCGCAGCCACTGCCGTAAGACGTCGCTGGCTGCCTACGGAGCGCCCCGGCAGCTTCTGCTCCCGTGCTCTACACGAGGCTGACGCTGACTGTACGTAGTTCAAATTCAACAACATGCATTACCATTTCATGCACAAAGGAAGTTATGTGCGACAGAATAAAGAAAAAAAAGGTAAAAGCTTATCTGATTCGCCTTATTCTTACTGTGCTATCACACAATTATAATTATCTTTCAAATACTATACTATTTTATTTTTACTGTAAGTTATATGCGCATATCAATCCACTTTAGCCTTTCACGTGATCAAACCACCCTGAAACAACTTGTTTCTGGTCCGTTTGCCCGTAGTGGGCGAACGCAATTATTTCACGAAGCAGGAAACTACCAAAATCAAATCAACAAATAAACAAAGAAACAAGATGCTGGTATTCACTGCAGAAGAATGCTGCTGTCGCAGACGAACCGAAGGAATCGCAGGATAGGATAGGAATAAACTTGATTTGTCCAACGGTTGTTGCTGTTGGTGCCAGGGCTCCATCGCCCGAGGAAAATGTTGCGAGAAATCTGCTGTATTTTTTGTTTATTATTTCCTTTCTTTCTTGGCCCAAAGGTATTATAAGGAGGGAACGCTAATACGGCGCGAAACATCAGGTAATTACACATTAACTAGACATAAAACAGCAGGAGATATAGTTACAGCAGTTATGCCAGTTACAACGTCGAAGTTAACTTCCGTCTCATCCATTTATGCTCTTCCCAAATCTCCTAATAGTCGCTGATAAACAATAGCGATGGCTTACGTTTGTTTACCCCTGTCGGCAGTTTTGGCTGTGGGATGGCTCTGTTATTTCACTCCCTTTAATTACGACCACACGACTGGTATGGATAGCTGAGGACAAAACACAAGCCATGTCAAGCAGCCAAGTGAGTTGCTGACGCCAGGTCGTGTTCATACCGAGCCGAGAAAGAAGAGGGGGGGGAGGCAGGGGAGGGGGGGCACGGCGTGGGCGAAGTTACCGAAATAGAACTGGCCCACACGTGTATTCCCCTCCCCCTCCCCCGCTCTCGTCAAAACAATGGATTCGTTCAAGCGCACACGCACTGTGGAGAGAGAGACGCTTGTTTTAGCGTCCGGTCCTGTCTTTCCGCCCCCTACTCTGCTTAGCGACACAACGAGTAATATAAAGACAAGAGTAGTGCTTGCTCAGGCATTACGCTGTGAGCGGCTCCTGGCGGCAGAGATCGTTCCCAGCCGGGAGCGATGGCGGGGCGTACTCTCGGTTGCGATGTTTACGCGTGCGTTCGTAAGCGGCGTTCATTAACGCTTGCACACAGTGTCTGTCAAAAGGAACAAGTATTCGTCGCTTTCAGCATCCTGAATTGCTTTCTTTTTTCTTTTTTTTTTCCGGTAATAGATAAGCGCAGCAAGGCTGCCTGCCCGGGTCTCTCGCGTGGGCCTGGGTGCGATTTTACAAGATTAGAATCATATGAATATTTGTTTTTCACGGTAATTTAAATTTAGGCGAGTGATGTCATCAGCGTGAACCTAGTAGACGTTTGGAGCAGAAAGGCGGCCCCGCGACGAGGAAAGTCGTGGATGATATCACATTTGGCTTGAATTCAAGCTGCGTAAGCTTAGAAACTATAGCGTTCCCCTCTTTGAGTTGGAGGTCGCGGGTTGGATGCCGGCCATGGTTTGCCGCATATTTAATGGAAGCGAAATACGGGAACTCGCGAGCGCTTAGATTAAGGTGCACATTAAAGAACCCCGGGTGGTCAAAATCACTCCCTAGTGGTACACAACGACCTGTTTCGGCCTGATATCGAAACATGAAACGTCATGCAGCGGGCTAAGCTGGCGCCGGGCTGGTGGGGCCGCATGGCGTGCGCACGGAGACAGTCGAAGGTGAGGGAGTTGCGAGGGAGTTACGAGGGAGGGCGAGGGGAGAGGAGCTGAGGGGGGAAAGGGCGCGGCCACTTAGATCGGCGCGCGTGCGCGCGACTATCTGCGGTGCCATGCAAGGGAAACGGATTTTCGGGTTCGCCCTGCACATAGATGGCGCCACTTACCTCTGCCACCGAAACAGGGCAGTTTCGCCGCGCTGACCGAGGCGCATGTCCGTGGAACATGTATGAGCGGGTGGCACAGGATGAGCAGACTCCGCAGCAGTTATGATGTCATTCAAACCCCTCCTACTTCTTCCTCCTACTTCTTCCTCCTTCCTCCTACTCCCGTCTCTGTTATTCCCGTAACCGCTCACTCGTCGGCGGAGTAGCAAGCTATAAAGTAAGCTCGCTCAGGCCGACCTCTTCATCCTTGCCCAATTAAACGTTATCTCTCTTTCACTTTACATGTAATGCTAAAATTTGGCTGGCATATATAGAATACATATCATAATAGTAAAGTAACAATTTTTCGCTCGATTCGACAAGCTTTTTTCAATAAGTAGAATATTTCATTACCGCAATGCACGGTATGCCCATTTTTCGTGTGTTTGTCTCAGCATGTCTTCGCAGCACTATAGCGTCTCGAACATACTTTAGAAGTGTTAACTGCTGGGCTAGTTGGTGATCTTGCATACTGAAAAGATTTTGCGCCAAAAATCAACACACACGAGAAAGACGACGACACCATGGTCGCTACTTCAACCGTCTCGAACACAGCGTTGCCAAACCAATGTATCCGCCCCGGGGAAAACGCAGCCGCCGGCGACAGAAGGGTCATGCTTCATGCGTCGCGTAAGGCTGTTCTCTGTTCTCTAGCGACCGTTATCTCAGACGAAGGACCTCGGGAAACACGACTGCAAACGGCCAACACTGTGCGGTTTATGGCTCGCGGCATCGTCTGCCCACTCAGTGAGCAGTTACGAAACCGTGCAGTGCACGCTACCGGCAAGAAACTGCAAACGCGCTACTCGCTGAGCAGCGTAGCCACTGTTTCGTACGAGGAAGTGTAGGGGCGGGAGGCAGCCGCTGCACCCCCTCTCCTCCCCCATATTGGCGTCTAAGTATAGCGAGACAACGGCGATGCCGGTGACTGCCGCTGCTGGCGGCGCGTGCCAATGAATTAACCCCTCGGGCCGACAATGGCCATTAATGGGCATTCGCGGAAGACTTCGGCCCCCGCAGCCTCGGAGCAGACGACACGCTATCTCGGACTGAAGAAGAGGGAAATAGTAAAAAAATAAAAGTGAAGTGAAGGCGATGGCGACAGCCGCTAACTGCTAACGAAGAAGGCTCCTCCGCACTGAGTATTTTGCAATCAGGGGAAGGAACTGTGTGCGTGCCTTTACCAGGCCTCCTAGAAGATTCGTTTGGAAAAGAATTCTGCGCGTCGGTGTCAGGAGTGCAGCTCGTTCGTGCGAGTCTGCCGCGATTTTGTTTGTGCGTTTGAGTGCGGGAATGTGAATTGCGTGCGTGGGTGCGTGCAAACGCCTGTGTGCGTACGGCGGAGCACTTGCGTGCGGCTTAAGAGGAAATCACTGGTAAAAGAAGGCAGCTTAGCGAGTGTAATGCCTGAGCGGTTGCCATGTGCAATGGTATGCATCTGAATGGAGGAAAAAAGGACTGAAGTAGGGAGGTTTACGCCTTGGAACTGCTCAGTCGATTACGCCGGACGCCGTATAGTAGGGGGCTCCTGAGGAATTTAGATGCCGTGGTATTTTCCTTTGTATGCACCGAAAGGTTTGTTCACGAGATTTTTTCACTTTCCATCGTCGTCCTGTTATCGTTGCCGGAAATCAAAATCGCTACCTCGTGTTATGCTGCGCAACACAATAGCCACTTAGCCGTCGCTGATGGCAAAGAGAGGGGAAGGAGATAGAAGGAGAGGCGAGATACAAGAAAAGGAGAGTAGTAGTAAATCTGTAAGCACAGTCATGATGAAGTGCGCGACATAATAATAATAATAATAATAATAATAATAATAATAATAATAATAATCTTTACTACATAAAGTCGTGTCCCAGTTACAAATAGAGCCCGCATAAGCAACATTGATTGTGTGCGAGGCTGGGCAGTCAGCGGGTAGTATTGATATGTGTACAAATAAACAAAAAGAAATAAATAAAGCCAGGAAATATAAGAAATATATAAGAAAAAGAAATATAAAGAAATATATAAGAAACATGAGAAAAAGTTTAACAAATATGGACATTACGTACCACCCGTGACCTTAAATGTGATTTTATTTCGTTCAACGTTCCTGCGATATCATTTTCATTCAATTTATTGAAAGTAGCCGGCGCGTAGAAATTACGAGTCCTATTGCCGTAGTTGGTGTGCACACGAGGCACCACATATTTTTTCTGCATGACGCAAGCTGCGAGATTTCATGTTAAGATTTTTGAAATTAGCAGAAAAACAACTCTTATACATGGCGTCGAACAAAACTTGTTGCTCGACAAACAGCATGTCTGACTGGTACATGCTCAGCAACGCATCTTCCCCATGACGAAGTGTGCCATACGAGAGGCTATAGGCAATTTTTTTAGGATGCGGGTAATTATCTTCAGTCTACTAGAAAAAGCAAAGCCATAAAATGTTATTCTGCCCCTTACGATCGATTCACTAAGTGCTTTGTAAACCATTTTACGAACATTTACATCACAGAAAGATTTCAGGGCATACAAATGAGCGCAGACACCTTGCGAGCTCTTCAATGTGGACATTCCATGACGACGCGTCGTAGAAGTGTAGCCCCAGGTATTTTGTGTTTTTACCAGAGTTACCGGAGGACATGAGCATGCAAGGCAATCACTTGTGGGGAGATAAACAGGGGAAATATCCGCTACTACTCTATATGGGCGGGGAAAACATGTCATGTTAGTCTTCCATTTATTAATAAACATTTTGTTGTTAGTGAACCAATCAAGTAGTTTAGAGACATCATACTGTAGTATTCTAGCGGCTTCGTTCGAAATTTTGTTCGATACAATCAAAGCCGTGTCATCAGCGTATAAATAATTTTTGTTTTATTTTAGTGGTAAGCAAGCAAGATCATTCATTAAATGTTAAACAAAAGCAGTCCCAAT